>NC_046222.1:63147126-63453532 GCF_009819885.2 Catharus ustulatus
AGTAGGAGATGTAATCACAGCAGGCAAGATCGCCATTAAATTACTTTTGTTGTTGTTTTCTGATGCAGAGAAACAAATGTTTCCTTATTAACAAGGGTAGGGCTAATTTTATAATTAAGGCATGCACATAATTCACAACTCTGTGCAAACACATTGGGTGTTTAAACGTGGAACTACAGCTTTTGCAGGCAAAGATGAAGTCTCTTGAAGGCAGTCAGCTTAGAAACTAATAGCAGTATGAAAGAATAGCTGTCTTCCTAATTTCTTTGAACAAATGTAACTTCTGTACCTTGAGACTATAATGCATCAGACATTATCCTCTGAATACTTATCCAGTATTTCAAAACAAGCTTACTCTGGCATCTATGTTGTCATGGATAGACTGCAAGAAGTTCCAAGTTTTGGATAGTTAGCTTATTTGACTTTTCCGTTATATAATTATGTGAACCTCTGTTGCACTTTTGAAGTGCAAAAAAAACCCCTCTAGCCTGGAATAGTGTCAGCCTTTCTTTGAAGTAGAGTTGAAACAATCTTAATCTTAGACACTGTGAAATCCTGTTGCCATATAATGAGTTTTTGAAAATGTACGTAGTTTTCGTAACAGTAGGGGAATAAATGCTGAATGCTGCATATCAAGGTCCATTACGTTTTGCACAGTAAATAAGGATACCTGTGTATTCCTGCTCCATGCAATGCAGTTCCATGTAATGAATGTCCAAACAGCCTAGTACGTATATAACAAACTCTGCAGTATTGGATAGAGATATACACTTGGGTCTTGGCATCAGCACAGGCTCCTAACAGGATTATTTGGCTCTGGCACAGCATGATGTTGGCACAACAGTGCTGCTTCTTGTTCCAGATCTGTCTTGTGCTGGGCTAGCTTGAGTATCTCTATATGGGACTGAGTGATGCAGTGTAGATCTCTATGCATCATGAACCCACTCTTGATTTCTTGTATATCCAAGTGCAGTTTTTAAAGTCATGCAACAGTTTTACTATTGTACTGCACCTGATTTTAACATATTTATTTATAAAAACTGAAATTAATTATTTTGTAGTAGCTGATAATGAGCTTCCAGCAGAAACCTCTGTGACGGGATGTTTCACCCAAACATCAACTTTGTTAGAAAGATTCATCAAAATGAATCAACACTCATCCCAAATGAAGGTGAGTTAATTTCTCATTTATTTTAAAAAATAGAGCAAAAAAAAGAAGGACAGTTTTTGCAATCTATGGCTGTATCTGTTAATTATGACATGCTTTTTTGTTTATTATTTGGGGTGAAAGCTAATTGAAAGTTTTAATTTCTTTTTCTCCCTATAGAACATCTGCAATAATAGCATTCCTTAGGGGAAAAAAAAAAAATAAAACCACATGGACACCATTTTACTGAAATGACAAAAAAACCCCACCAGCCAAGGCTGCGTATTGTGAATAAAAGTATGGGCATATAAGCAAGATATCTTGAAGCTGTCTGTGTAGTTACAGTAATTTCACAGCCATAAGGTGCACCGGACTATAAGGCACACCCCCCGGGAGTCGGCAAAATTCGCAACTTTGTAGATCATATAAGGTGCACTGGACTATAAGGCGCACTTTTTTTTCAGCGAGGCTCCACCCCCATATCCCCCTGTGCGGTTGCTGGTCGAGGTCCCCGTGCCTGCCTGTACCCAGCAGGGTTGGGCTATGCCCGCTGCCACTCCATGGAGCGTCCCCAGGGACGGGCTATGTCTGCCACTGCTCTGTGCAGTGTCCCCGGGGCCCCGCTGCTCCGGAAGTTCCCTGGCGCTCCGGGTGACCCAATGCCGGCAGGTCCGCCCCAAGGGGCCACCTCCCTGACGCTGGCAGCTTGCCCCCCGCCCGGGCTGCACCACCGCCCTTTCCCTCCCCCGCGGGGCCGCTACCCCGATGCCAATGGGCTCGCCCTGGCCCGGCGCTGGCCTGATGCCGCTGCCGGGCGGACTCTGCTTGGCTGGGGACTGTTGTGGGTTCGCACTTCCGGGGTGGCAAATGTCGCAACTTTGTACATCAGATAAGGTGCACCGGACTATAAGGCGCACTTCCGGGTTCGGGGGGAAATTTTAGTCAAAAGGGTGTGCCTTATAGTCGTGAAATTATTGTAATGGTAAAAGTTAAGATAACATGTCAGACATCTAACTTCTCCTTAATAGCGTCCAGATGCACTTTTCTACCTTCTTTAAGGTAGCTGATATGTGAGCACAGATTAATAAACTCTGTCACATTTACTATATAGTTGGATTTACCTATAGCTTCCTTTATTTTTAATTAAATATAACACATAGTTAATATGCTATTGATTCAGACTTTTGCTTACTTTGTGTTATTATAATAGCTGCATGCTAGAAGTGAGACCTTGACTAGACCTTCACATACAACTTGCAATCTATTCCTGGTTATCTTATTGACTGGTCATTATGTTTGGATCAATCATCATAAACCTGACTAAATGGCATCATAGCCAATTTACCAGGCTGAATGCAAAATACTCCAAGCATTCCCTAGTTTGCAGTGTTGGACAGAAGGACTGAGGTACACAGTTTTGTTCTTGATTACTGAGTTCCATCAAGGTCTGGTAGCTATGCCACTTCTCAGTGGATTTTCAGCTGATGAAATTTACTCTTCCCATACTCTAAGATTCCTGGCAATTCTTGATAAAAATGAGACACAAGCCTCGTTATAATCAATAGCCTCTAGAGAAACTTCTTTGTTGCAAATAAATCAGCAAATAAATCCCAGTGTGACTGACTGATCAAGTCTTTATATATGGGGAAGTAGAATTTGTAAGTGTGGATTTTAAATGTGCAGCTGAACCTATCTGAGCCAAAAGTTCTGTCTTTTGCCAGTTTTGGATGAAGCAGACAACTTAGAAATGCAATGTACACTTATTGTTCTTAAAAACTAGGATTTACATGACCATTGTTAATAAGTTACTAGATTCTTATCTGAAGGGGAAGCAGATCAAATGATGTTTTATAATTAAAGGAATGCCAATGACTGACACATTCATTTTATTTTATTTTATTATCAATATGAAGAGAAATTTTATCTTTACTATTATATCTTCAGCTCTTCACTCTCAACAAGGTCATCTTCTATCCTGCTGACAATTTTACAATTCTTCAGTACCAATTTTATCAACAGGGAACTCCAGAAATGTCCTGCAGGGGAGATTTATGCTTGTGCAAACAAATTTGTAAAACATAGGTCTTAATACATTTAAATATAATACATATTTTTAAACAAGATTTAAATCCTCCAGAAGAGGTCTACTTCTTTCCAATGTTTGTTTATTTGCTTGGCTGAATTCTGACTCTTTAAATTTTGAGATTTGTAGCAGACAGTAAAGATTGTGGAAAAAAAGCATACCAAATCAACCTACCCTAAACCCCATGTGATGGAATCATCAAAGGAGGGAATAGCAAATCTAATCAATAATAAGAGACTAGTATGAAAGCCCTTCAATTATCAGACATCTACCCTTTTTCCTATCCTTCATTCTTTTTATAATTACTGAGAATCTAAAATGCTCCATGCATCGGAAATCTAATAAGCTTGTAAAAGTGTTTTTTTTTTTCTTTACATTGCTGAAATTTTACTAGCATTTAGCATCCTGTATATATGTATTTTAAAATGTTTGTCATATCAAAACAATTGAATTCACTTATGTTCATAAAAAATGTATGTTTTTTCCTGTTGTGATTGTGCTGCAAGTGTTATGAATTTACTCATAATAGGACTATGGCATGAAGAAACACCCATTTTACTGTGGAATGATATAGTGATAATTTAATATAAATGATCCTCCTGGTGTTAAGAAATCAAACAAATCAAAACAGTGTTGCTATTTTGAAGGCCTATCAACAAGCACTCTTTAACCTTTGTTAAACGCCTCATGTTTACTATGCATCAGCTTTAAAGATCTAGATAAATGAATTAATTCACCTTTATCCCCTTGAGAAACACTATTGATTTTTATGAAAATGAATTAAACATTCACTATCAATTAAGTTCTGTGTTTGCTTTTTTAGAAGAGCTATCTTCTCACTAAATGAGAAATTTACCTGCCAGTAAACACAATAGACTGTTGTGCTGTCCACATATTGGCATACGCATTGGATAAACAAAACCCAATTACACTCCTGCTTATACTGCATCAAGATTACACATTATGTACAGAACTCTTTTTTTCAAGAAACAAATGCCCGGCTAAATTGCATCATTTACCTAGGTTTCTTTATTGCTTAAACATGTAGAAAATGAAGTTATTGAGAAGCTTAGGCTTGTGAAAAAATAAAACATGAAAATAGGAAACTCTTTTTAGCTAGATATAGTTTATATTTTATTTTTGCCCACTAACTATATCAGTTTTGGGGTTTTTTTTTAATTTTTTTTTATCATGATGTCTGTGATTGTAAGTGAATTGTTTAGACTTTGCATAAGGAAAATAATTTTTTCATACAGCTAACTTGGCAGCAGTTCAGAAGAACTCTTTGGGACAATCTTGAACCCTTCTTCCTATATTTCTTTCTGATTTACACTGTTAAATTTGATCCTAGATGTCTCTTTTGTTTCTTATTCCCTTTGAAGTAGTAGTTTGTAGAAGTCTGGATGGAAACCAAAAAAACAGTATTCCTTTTGAGAGTGGTTGATTAATACAAAAACATAGCCTGGAAAAAGACATCTTTCCAGAGCAGAAGATATATTACAGTAATTTCGCAATTACAAGCCGCACCATTTTGACTACAGTTTTGGTCTGTACCCGGAAGTGCGGCCTGTAATCCGGAGTAGTTTATATATGAACAATATTCTAAAAGTTGCCAACACGGAAGTGAGAGCCCGCAGCAACCCCAAGCCAAGCTGGAGCCCGGCCAGCCCTGGTAGAGGTGGGAAAGCCTGGCAGAGGCGGGGCCAGCAGTGCGGGGGACAGGCGGCAGAGCTCGAACCAGCAACGTGAGGAAGACCAGCAGAACCGGGGCCAGCAGTGCAGGGGAGCCTGGCAGAGCAGGGTCAGGGCAAGCAAACGCGGTGGCGGTGGTGCAGGCGGCGGGGGGTGAGCGAGCCTGGCGGTGGCAGAGGTAGCACCGCCCGGCCAGCCCTGAGCGGCCCCGCCAAGCCATAGTGCCGAGCTGGGCCACCCGGCCCCGTCGACAACCATGAGCGGGCCGAGCCTGCCTGGCCCCGCCCCGAGCCAGTAAACCCCGCTATGCCGCGATCCTGTTCCTAATTGGCAAATTTGTGAAAGTTGCACACGGATCCTCGCTACGAACGAAAGTGTGGCTAATAATCTGTTGTGGCTTATATATGGACGAGGACCTAAACGTTGCTGGAAATGCGGTTTATAATCGGTGCGGCTTGTAATCTTGAAATTACTGTAGATAAATGACACAACTCTTATAACAAACAAGGTGGTTGGTTGTGTAACCTAGGAGTAACACATGCGAAGAATAGCTGGAGTAAAATTTTTGGGATGAGTTTGCACTGAAAATGGACACATATAGATTGTTTTCAGGAGTACTAAGCTTTACAGATAAAGCTTTTAGTAAGTAACCTAAACAATTTACTTTTTGACTTTGACATATCTTGGACAACCATATTCTACCATCTAGCATTTAGTTTCTTTTTGTCTGTTAATTTATCTGTAGCGCTTGTACTGCATTTGCTGGTCCTTTAACCATTTCCATTACTGCATTAAACAATAGAATTAATAGGTTTCACAGCTTATTTACTCACTTTTCAATATTAAGGGTCATATCTGAGAGAAGTATTTTACTTGTGTTTTTGGGGTGTTATTTTTTACTCATTTAAGTGACGGATATTGTTAAAGCAAAGGTGAGGAGACACTATGCAATAACAAGTAAAGGTTAATAGCAGACATAATTTCCCTTCCTGCAAGATTTCAATTTACTGAAAAAAAAATTTCTCCCCTAGGGAACCAGTCTTTTCCTTATTTGTGTACGAGTCCTATATCACACAGAGGTTGTTGACTTCAAGCTTTAAGATTTTTGTTGTCTTTCAAGGAACTTTGTAATACCTGCAATAACACTGTACCCTTTAACAACAGCATCAAGGACTTCCAGCAAGTTTAAGAAGATAAGCTAATGATGTTTTGGGTTCTGAAAGATGTCCATAAGAATTATGAGATTCAGTTAGTCTCCTAACTTATTTGTTTGCAATTTGTACTTAAGTTACATGAAATCTAATCTGGGCCGTTCTCCCAATTAGTTCTTTCTGCCTTAGGGTTATGCTCCATTCATGATTTAATCTGTGGGTTCTAGTTGTAGTCATGAATCAGAAAAAAAAAACCAATCCTCAGCTCTGTTCAGAATTCAAGTACATCAGCTCAAGAAGACATATGAAAGATTCCTGCACATTTATGTATGTTCTAAGACTCTTTAAAATTCGTGGCTTTACAGTCAACTGAAATTAGTGACAATTCTGCATGAACCTAAAAATAATTAGAAAAAACATTAAGTTACTCCTCTTTTTTTTTTTTTAAAACCAACAATCTATAGAGAAAACACATTTTTAAATATGCAAGCCTTCACTGAAAGATATTCCTTGGCCAAGTAAAATTTTAAATAGTCAGAAAATTTCTCAAAACATCAATTTTGAGGTGTATGCAATCATAATCACTGATATATGACTTTGTAAAATGAGTGCAATACTCTTCCTATCAAAACCAACAACCATACTTACAAGAGAGGTTTTATTTCAGAGAATGTAAACTTAAGGAAGAAAACCTTCGTAAAGGTATTTTTGGAGGTGTGCTCCCTTCCCTTATGCCTTCCACCCTTCCCCCTAGCATTGATTCAAATTCATTAGCATCAGATTCTCTTATTCTTTTTGATTTTATGACTGCAGAAGGGAAAAAAAAAGCCAGACTAATAAAAAATCACACTAGTGTGATTGTCTCTTTAATCCACAGTGGAGATCTTTCAAAAAGACATGTTAAACAAGGCACAGAAAAATAAATCTGGTTATGGAGAGAAACAAAATAAATACATTCTATGGTACTTCTTTTTTTCTCACTTTGTAGAATCACATAAAAATTAATGAAAGACAAATCACCTATATAGTCCTTATACATGAGAACCATGCACACCATTTCTTTATCTTTAGAATATAGCTCTATAGAGTAAAGCTTGCACTTTTTCCCCATAACATTGTCCAAAGAAGATTTTGGTAAAAAGTGACATTTGGTAAAAATGCAAAGAATATTCTCTATGTGAAAATAAGTTCCCACAGAAGAGAATTTTTATCTTTTTGCTACATGCTAGCTCTGAATTTCATTTTACAGAGCTACAGTGCTCAGAGTTTCTGTATGGATGTGGTTGGAATTGGTAAGATAGAAACCAGAAAGATGACTGTAGATCTCAGAGACAATACTGGATGGGCTTTTTGGTTTTGTTTCAGTTCTTAAAGTATCTTTTATATATTTAAGGGGTGCAAACATCTGGATTTTTCTTAGTCATGAGTCATGCTACATATTTTCCTTATTCCCAAATCCACTGAAACCTCAAAACTATTAGCTACAATTTTTTTTTTAAAATTCATTTGAATAGAATATTAACTTGTGTTCACTTTTTGCCTATTATCCATACGATTTTATTCCTTCTGTTTTCTAGTGGCCTATTAAAAGTGTTGCTTCTGCCAGAAGATTAACATTTTTTTCCAGTGGTTCCACTATTTCAAATTTCATGTAAGCTATTAAGTAAATTCAAGTCATATCTCTTAAAAAAGAATGCAAAATATTTTGTTAAAATGCAGTATATTTCATTAAATATTATCTGTGCATCTGATCAGCTACAGTAAAAATATCTGTCAGGAAAAAAAAAATAGCCCTCATATAGTAATATTAATTTAGGATATGATGTATATCATACGGGTCAGTGTGAAAAAAATATTGACCCAAATTATGGATTGAAACCAAATCTACACAAGTGAACAAATATGATTTAAAAAACTCCAGAAAAAAATTAGCTAGGTTAATTCCTTCCTATTCTACCAGCTGGACATAGCTAAGTTCTTGTGCAGCATTTAGTAATGTAATTTTCCTGAAATTCATATAGTTTGATGTTTGTGTTCCACACGGTTATATTCTTTTATTTTCTTAGTATTTAAACTCTAAAGCTGTCTTGGCCTTATATAAAACATTTTAAATTCACAGTATGAAAAAAAACCCAAAACACAACCATCAGCTTTATGAAGATAAAAATGCTCTCTGGTCTAAAATAGAGCAATAGAATTTGTGTTTATATTGGTGAGGATGGTGACGGGCCTTGAGGGGAAGTTGTGTGAGGATCAGCTGAGGTCCCTTGGTCAGTTCGGCCTGGAGGAGACTGAGGGGAGCCCTCACTGCAGTCACAGCTTCCTTGTGAGCAGAGAGGAGGGACAGGCACTGATCTCTGCTCTGTGCTGACCACTGACAGCACCCCAGGGAATGGCCTGAAGCTGTGCCAGGGGAGGCTTGGGTTGGATATCAGGAAAAGGTTCTTCAGCCAGAGGTGGTTGGGCACTGGAACAGCTCCCCAGGGAAGCGGTCACAGCACCAGCCTGGTAGAGTTCAAGAAGCACTTGGACAAGGCTCTCAGGCTCATGGTGTGATTCTTGGGGATGGTGCTGTGCTGGGCTAGGATTTGGACTCTATGACCCTGATGGGTCCCTTCCAACTCAGTGTTTTCTATGATTCCATGGCTATTTTTTTTATGGTTTTCTGTCTTAGGGTCTTCAGCGAAATAAGGAAAACTATCTTATTCCAGAAAGAACTATTGACTGAAACAAAAGCTATCCATTTTTGCATGCAGAGTAGAAAATGCTGACTTTCCAATCCCATCAATGACTCCTGTCTCTTAGTGATTTTACAGATTTATACAGGAACAACAAACTTAACTCCTCCTCCTTCTCCAGTTACTGTGTATGAAAAGATGAGTAAGAATTACAGTATGAAGTAGAGAAGTGGGAGGCTGGAGAAAATGATTAGTGGCTCAAAAAAAAAAAAAAAAAAAAAAGATATTGAGTAAGGGAGACAAGGAAAATTCTGCAGAAAGTTAAAGTGAGACATGCACTGCTTCACACTCCACCCCACCCCTCTGTAGCCTCTAGTCCAGCCCAGAATGGTTGCCAGTCAGTGGTACATCTGAGGATAGTGGAAGCAGTGCCCCACACTCTGCCCCTTGAGCCCTAGCCTAGCCCCAGAGTGGCTGGATGACCAGAAGCCCCAGCTGGGCATAATAGGAGTGGCAGACGTGGCCGCAGGACGTCAGTGCAGGTGAAACCCATTGCTCTGAGATGCAAGTGATCATGTCCCTCTTGTCCTTGGTTTGTATGACAGCTGAGAATACACTAGGATCTAAGGCAGTAGTTATACCTTGCTTTTCTCTCTTTCTTATTCTCTCTTTCACTTAACCTCTACTCCTAATTTCCTCTTCTTGAAATGTGGGTGATTTAAGGTTGGATGGTTACTAAGTCGAAGCTCTGTGAAATTTTTTGTTTTGATTGAATATTTGTTTTAAATTTTGTCAAATTCCTGATATTCTAAAGTTTGCCTATAAAGTTTGGTTTTGAACCTCTCGGAAACTTTTTTCAAGTTCCCTTTTGTACTCGCCTCAGAGCATAGTAGCACCTTAAGGGCCTTTTTAATAAACTTGACGAGTGAGGACCTGGGCTCACCAAGGTGTGAGATTAATAAATATTGTTATAATCTATTTATTTTTAGCCTTTTACTTCAGATAGATAGTTTGGACAGAAAACTTAAACCATGTTGTAACTTCACGTGAAAAAGTCTTTGCAAGTCTGTATACTGGAAAAGAGTTACATAAAAGCCAGTTGATATCCCCATGTTTCTGACTGAGAATATTTGGGGTTTGATCATTATGCACAGTTTTTTTATAATATTAGGAGTTGTGAGGTTTATGTTAGCAGTGTTATTAGATGGCATTCTGTATACTATACTACACCTGATCCTCCATCCTATTTGCACAGTTTAAGGTGTAGCGTCTTATTGAGGTTGGATTAGATGGCCTCCTGAGGTTCCTTCAGACTTAAATTATCCTGTGATTTTTAATCAGGCCTTAAAAGAAGGAGAAAAAAAGGTAGTGAAAACTTTTCATTGAAATTCACATAAGCTTCCCAAATCATGCTTTTGGTTACCAGAACAAAAAATAGTACAACCAAGAAAAGAGTTCAAAATATCTTGTAAATGCTGTTTGCATTCAAAGTCAAGTTTGCCTTCAATTGTATGTTGCTCAATTTGCCCCAGTGTCTCAAAATGGCTTTTTGAAAAGCAGTTTGAAAACAGTGTGAAGCTGCAATTTATTCTTCATAAAATTCAACACTGTGTTTTTCTTCATTTTATTCTTAGTGAAAAATTGACCCTCACAGTTGATAATTTTTCCAAAGTTTTTGGGAGCACAGAAATACAAGCTTATCAGAAACTACTATTTTACAACAGTAATTATGATGAGAACTGTTAGATCAATCAAAAATTACAAAATATTATGCTTTTCTTTGTTTCTGTAGGGGCAAAAATGCAGCGCCTTTATTTCTATGGTAAATGCTTTGATAAGAAATTGAGGTCACTTTTCATTGTAACAAATATTTTCAGGAAGAAAGAAGAACTTTTTATTTTGGATCATAGCACATAAACTTTAATTAGTGACCCAAGAGAACAAGCCAAGCTGAATAAAGACAAACTAAAATTAGTAACTGGCTAACAGCTTGCCTATTTCCTGGGGCAACATGTGGCTGACAGATGATGTGATGTTCAGTGACAGACAAATTCTGATCCTCTTTACCACTTTAAAATTCTATACACTGAGAAAAATTAATAATTTCATTAATATCATCAACAGTAGAATCGCTTGAATACAGAAGATATTTCTAATTAACAAAAAGGAGAATAAGAAATGACAGTGATTCAATATACTTAATCTGATCCCAGTGATATACAGGTGGTAGTACAGATAATAGTAGTTGATGATTTCATTAATTAAATCATCATTATCACCTGTCCTGATTTGCATTCTGGATCAGGCTCCTCCTTTATCATATAACCTACTGGAAAATAAATCAACTGTTTTTCAAAGAGTACCTTATAAAAATTCCATAAGTTTGTTCATTTTCTTCAGTAAAAAAAATAGACAATATATTTATTTCTGCTTAAGTATTTTACTATTATAACAGCTGAATTTGCAGATTGGAGAGCTAGGACCAAATAATTAACTTCAGCTTATTTTATGTAGCTATTTGATCTGTCTCCTTCTGATACTTCTCTACTTATGACTGATTATATTCTTTCTTCTGAGGTCTCTGTATCCTGAAAAAAAGACCGCTTATTATAAGCATGGTATTTCAAGTGACTGCAGCTATCAAAATACTCTTTGACTTTATGTCTAAGGTACTTCAACACACAGCTGTCTATTTCATCACAGGAAAACTCAGAAGTAGGAAAGAATTTTGGTGGGGTTTTTTCATGTGATTAGTACTATCTATTATTCCTATCTATTTCATGGGAGTGGTTCAGCTGCGAGTTTTGTTCTGCAAAGAATAGAGTTAATGAAACCTGGTTTTCTACACATCTGCCCTTCACTTCCATCTTCCACTGTAAATAACTCTAAGCCTTTCTCTTACTACTTTCACATATGTCACTTCCAACAATAAAATATGCCAAGTCTGTGCCATGTCTATAATAATATGAATGCCTGTTGGATATCTGAACTACGCCAAATATATTACACTATAGCTTAGAACTGTTAGTGTCTCTTTCAGTGTAGATTTTTAAGGAATAAAAGTTGACTAATTTGGATTTTTCTTCTCTATTCAACTAAAAAAATTCCTATGGCATTTATTTTCTGATTTCTTTTCTTCCTCTCAAGTTTTTTCATTACAGATCAATGGTTTAAAATAATTATGTATAGGCATATAGAATTTTGGGTTTCTATGTACATAAGTGAAGGCAAAAAGAAGACCTGGAAGATGGACAAAGTATAATTGGAATAAAACATGAAGGGCATGAGAGGAGATTTTTAAGTTATTTGAAAACTGATCTGGAGAAATTTGATTATCTATAAACATATAGCCTTGATCCAGGAAATGCATAGACATTTTCTTAATTTACTTATTGCTGATAGTCTTATTTTTGTATACTTTAGGTCTTTAGGTCTTAATGATTTCTACTAGTATGTTAATTTTAGAATGTTGATAAGTTTTTCACAGCTAACATATTATTTCTTATATCTTACTGGCTCTTTAGCTTCGTTCTTTGCCCACAGAAGACCAGAATCTTGTTTCAGGTGAACATGGATCTAGATATCTAACTCTTCTTGAAGTCAAGGAAGGTTTAATAATAAACCATTTGTTTCTTCAATCTTATGTACTTCACAAAATTGCTTTGAAATACCCAAGTTGTTCAAATATTTGACACTAGTGAACAACCTTCAACATAATTTTAAAAGTTAAATTCATTGGTAGAGAATAATTCAGTATGAGAAATTTTTTGTCTGATCTTGGGCTCTATCACTACAGTTTTTGTGTGAAAATAGACAATGAAATAAGTGTAGTCCCATCTAGAAAAAAATAAATATTTTTTGACATTCAAGTTAGTGATTTATGAAATGTGAATGAAAACTTTACTGTTCAATGACTATAGTCAATTTTATATCAGCAATTTCTCCAGTAAGATTAGATGTCTCTTCTTTAAAAATATGTATTTCAGGTAGGGAGAGATTGATTAGGAGTACAATAACAGCTTTTATTACACAGCAGAATAAAATTAGTTACTGTGATCATTCCTTCCTTCTTCATAGACAATGCATTATTCCTGCATTCTCCATGCTAGGCTAAAATACACAGAAATCATATCTTGCCAAGACTATACCAAGACTCTGGGGCAGAGTAAGACTAGACTAAATATCGTGAGTCATGGTACAGTGCTTTACCCTCAAATTATATTATAAATATATCTATAAATAAAAACTTCATTTTTAAAATAGGAGAGAAAATTGCACCTGCTTTCCTGAGAATGGTGTTCTGAAGTTGTTTTCTCCTAAATACTATTCCAGGGAAGCCTAGCCCTCCTCTTTCAGGACAATCCAATTTTCACATTATTTTAGATCTTTAAAGAAATAAATTTTCTTTTACTTTCTTTCTTGTAACTGAATTCATAATACTTTTAAAAATCTAATTAAATGTCAATTTAACTGCAAGTCTAGTATTTGCTATTCAGATTTTTCTGTAATTAATGACAGTTACAGCCACTCAGTGACGGAACTCCTGGCAGATTGGCTTATAATTCCATTCAGTTTTTTTTCAAGCATAAAACAAAATTAAGTGAATCTCAACACTTTTAAGTGCTTCCAAGGTTTTGATTTTAATGACATTCAATCAAAACAACTTTATGAAAAACAAGAACTTTTAAACTCAATTGTGGATACCTGATTTATGAAAAAAATGTTATCAACTATTCCCCTAAAAGTCTCTGTTTTCAGTAATGAGAGGCTTGCCCTTCCAAAGCAGTCTTAAATCACATAGTTTGGAATTCTGCTCTTAGTGACTCTCTGGTGATGGAGTGTAAAGTAAACATGTTGAGAGTAGAAGTCTGATTTAGATGGAATAATCTCAATGCCTTAGTGAAAAAAACCTAATCCTTTTTCTCACTTAATGGTTAGATTTGTATCAAAGCAAGGCATCCACAAATGCTAGGAATGTGGATCTACCTAAATAAGCCAAGAATATGATAAAAAACCTCCATTAGACTCAACCGGTGTTGTATGCCTGGTATCATGGAAGATGGTAAAGTCTGTGCAATTTAGTCTTCACAGCTCTCCTCTTTTTCTATGTACTTTAGTAAAATGTGTTTTTCCATAATTAAATTCACAGTCCTGAGTTGTCCCTTGGTTTTATAGACATTTTCTCACAAAATACATCTTATAGCTCTATTAGAATATTGAACAGTGCCTGAAAATGTTCCTGAAACTAGAGCTGGTGATCCATATTATTAATTTGATAGATTTTTTTTTCCCCATAGTTTTGACACAGACCCATAGGCCAGCCAGAACAGTCACAGGTGATTTCTAGGAACAGTTAGAAGATACTTTTTAATGTATGATCTTTTATCACAGTGTTCTGGGTACCAAAAATATATATTATGGTATGTAGATTCAGCATTTCATAACAGATAACCTCAGCACCAGAAAATGGTCCTGAACATGTTTGATTCACTACTTCTAGTATGCTATGTCCTAGTGTTGTATCACTGACAGAGTATGTGTCATTTTAAGGCGCATCTACAGAGAAGATGAAGACTTCCCTATTGCAAAGAGTTGCAGAAAGGGTTGAGGAAAAGAGTAGGGGCAAAGGGTGCAAGTTACTGCTGGGAAGATTCTGATTAGATATAAGAGAAATATTTTTCACAATGAAAACAATCAGCTATTGGAATAATCTTTCTAGGCTCGACATTGGACTCTTCTAATACTCAGCAGTGTTCTGGGTCATGTTGTTTAAGCAGTAATTTTACCAAGGCATTCCTTTGGTAAATCCCATTGAATCTGGTACTCTATGATCCTATGATACTGTTAGTCATACAAAGGTCTGTACCGTACACACTATTACTTTATGGGATAAATTGCTATTCACGGTACACACAAAGATGGGGGAGGATCAGAGCAACAATAATGGGTAGAGAAAAAAAAGACTATTACAATATTTCAATTTTTCAATTAGAATATTTCCTATGGCCAGCACAAGAAAAAACTTAGACCAGGGTTCTTCCAGAGAAACTCACCAGAAGGAAACTGGGCAAATGAAAGAGGAAGACCAACATAAGCTAAGCACAAACAAGTATGGGAAATTAGAGGCAAAAGGTGAATCCAAAGGTAAATGGTCAGTGACCTGCTACTGCACTGAGACACACAGACCTGTGAGGCTGGATGGGAACCACCATCTGGGTACTGAGGGGGCCATCAGAAGAGCTTGACAAGTCACTTTTCATCATTTGTCAGCTGTCATGGATAGCCAGCCAGACCACAACTGACTGGAAGTTAGCAAACCCACCCACAGGAAGGACTAGAAAGAGGACCAAGGGAACTACAGGTCTGACCTCAGTGCCAGGGAACATCATGGAGCAGAACAACATAAGGGCCATGATGCAACATGTGCAGAACAACCAGGGGATCAGACCCAACCAGCAAGGGTTAATGAAAGACAGGCTCTGTTTGACTAACCTGGTCTTCTTCCATGGCAGTGTGACCAGCTTGGTAGATGGGGGAAAGGCTGTGGTTGCTGTCTACCTGGACTTGAGTAGCATCTAGTATACCATTGTGACACAGCATAATGTGATTTAATTTATTACCATGGTTACAACTTGGAAAAAACCTACTTTGAATCAGATATTTGCCATCAATTTCAGACATGAGTTTCTGAACTGATTTACTGAGTATTACGGGACTGGATGTCTGTGAGGTGCAGGTCCTTGTAGGTAGCCATGACAATCCAAGAATAGTAATACATTCTTTTTTTTTGCTTATATTTGAGATTGCTTATATTTGAGACTGCTTGTGATGCACTCAAAGACATTTGGACAGTCAGATAACTGTGAGGTTTATGAGACAAAATTAACAAACTAACACCAGAAGTGAGCATCAGATGTGAGATAAAATGAAGCTATTCCTTTCACTGTTAGAAGAGACATCAAAATATATAATGGTCTTGAGACTAATTGTCCGGGAGGTCTTTAGGAATGAGTATAAGGTCCCAGTACTATAGAACGATTACCTTTTATAATATCTATAATGGACTCTTGAAGTAGTACTATTATTAAGGAAATTACAATTTTTCTTATGTTAAAACATGAAGGTGAAGGGAAGCTAAGGTTGGTGCAGTGTTTTTTTTAAAAAGGAAAGGAGAAGAAGGAGCACTAGTTTTTCCCCCTTTTTTTTTTTCAAAGACCTTGAAACAGCACTACATCTCATAACATCACATTCTGCAGAAGATTCATCTTCTCCAAGGACAGCTGGTACTCACCTAAGCCAAATCTACTTAACATACAGAATGGTAGGGTTGTTTTTTTTTCCATTAAATATTTCGACTGAACAGTACCACTGACTTATACACGACAAAAACACAATGCTTATTAAGCATCACAACCTTCTTCCACTCTTCTGAATCTCCATTTTAAAGAACAGATTTAATTCTGCGAGGCAGAACTGTTTCTGTTTTAGAATATGACAGGAAATCTTACTTCATATAGATTGAATATAACTTATTGAAAACTAGTCCAGAAAATAGTGTTGTTTCTGGGCCTACGTGAGTTTTTCTTCCTCTACTCTTTATTCTGATTTATAGTAATTATTACCATATTCTATTCACTATTATTCTACTTATTGCTACTCTTGAATGACTTTCTTTGATTTCTTGTATTGGTAGGTTAAAATTTTAATGCCAATTTTGAACATTTCCAATTTAAGGGTAAAACAAAACCCAAGTTATGGGTATTCTGAAAGCAGTATCAAATAAGAAATAGTGGAGAATATTTTACTTTGTAAAATAGTTCCTTTTCTAAAATCAAAAATAAATCTAAACTTCATCAAATGTTTTTTGTTAAAAACCCCAACATTATCAAACATCATATTTCTTAGCTTAACTATTTGTTTTGATAAGGTTATTTTCTGCCCAGAGATACTTGCTTTATGTAAGAAATACATGTCTAATGGACAACTGTGCAGCCCTGGCACCTGTGGCCTTCACAGGTGTCAAACCAAGACAGCAGGTCTTTCTTGTAGACATACACTGGGATCTTATTAGCTTTATCAAGGAAAAATGAAGAGACTGAATCACATAAACCAGTCAGTTCACATAGGAAGGATGAACCAGCAAGGACTTTCTTTGTTAAGAGTTCTGGAAATTATGAAACACATCACTCATAAATTGCTTACAGAGAAATGGAATGAAAAGAATGTTGCTACAGATAGAAGTGAGGGTGGGGAGCAGGGAGAAAAATTACATTTTGTGATACATAACACAGAAAAAGAAAAAAATATAAATAATCCAAAACACCCAAAACCAGATTACTTCCTTTTATCCAAAACTGTAGTTCGACAGCAGACAGAAATTAAAGTGTTGTGACATGAATAGGTGTTGTATATTTAATACGCATGGTCTCATTTTTGTGCAGTGTAAAATAAGATGCAACTTTTTTGACAGCTTTTCAAAGTCTCTATGTTCCTTTACTTATGTTGATACATTTCCCAAAAGAATAAATAAATCTAGAATTTAGTTGGCACAATCCATAAATCTATATTGCAGAAGAATTAGAACCTCTAGAAAAAGCTAAGATCAGGATTGTTAGAGAAAGACAGTGGTGCTTTCACAATTATGAAGAGGTTACAGACAGGCGTGTCTGCATCCAGAAACCTTGGATGAATTCTCTCATATATATGTTAAGTACTTGGCCAAGTACTCCAACAAACAGGTTAAGCAGACCAGATGCATAAGATGAAAAAGGAAATTGTTCATGTAAAGAGTTATGCTACAATCCATAAATTGTTCATGTAGAGAGTTATGCTGCAACCCATCTTTGGTATTATTTCCTTGGGCTGCTGTGTTCCAGAAGGACACAACCAGCAGAGTGACCTCTTTCCAAGCTGCTGACAATGTTCCAAAGTGAGGTAGACCCAAAAGAGAGTGCTGGTTGCATTATTCCTAAAATAACTTTCCTCGCTGCGTGGAGAGGAAGACGCTACACAAAAGTTACAGATTCAGATTTCAAGGTTTGGATGCAGACTTTTTCTGTGGTGGGCCTTGGATTTATTAAAGGTGGGTGAAACATGAAATGACTCAAACAAAACATTTTGGCCTGAACATACAGCTCTAGTGCATGTTGCAGGAGAGAATGAACTTTGCATTTTAAGTCCACCTGTTTTTTTACTCTCTTCTAAAGAAATCTAGAGAAATAAAGCAAGAAAATCTTCAAGCTTTAATTATTAAGTCAATGATAAAATTGGCAGGGAGAAGAGTGAAACTCAATTTTGTTGTCATTGTTCTCGAATCACCTTTTTTTTTTTTTCCTTTCTGATTAATTTCACCCTCTGATAATAAAACAAGTCACATCTCACATACAAAAATACAATTACTGGCATCATTCAGATTTGCTTCCTAGCACAGGTCATGAAGATAATAGATCACACCCTTTCCTGTGTAATTGTATTTTACATCTTCATTTACAGCTCACCAACATCTACCCCTTCATTGCCTTCACTATCTCTCTCCTGAGTTTTATGCTGCATTAGTTTAACTAAAATAACTGCTTTTCTTTAGGTGGTTCACTGCACCTACCAGTGAGGGTCATGATCTGGAGAGGAGTTTCCGCAACTGAATACAGATCTTTAATATTTGAACACATGTCTGGGAGGTATGATTTTGTCAGCTGTGTCTCCCCATGTCCCCAAGCTGTGTGTCCCCCAGGCCCTCGTTTTCAACTTTACCCTCTCTGAGATTTGAAGGACACCGGTTTGCAGCATTTCATCCAGAACTTCCATTCTACTCCAAACTTCCTTGATTAATAAAAGTATTAAAATCAAATGATGGTGAAAGAAATCACTAGGGATTTAGAATTATAATTGTATTTTATGATTTATGGCAATTACATTTTGCTTTATATACTAATAAGAACAAAGGCATGGCAACATTTTATCTGTTATCCTGTATTACATTAGTCTCAAAACCAGAAAACCTAATTTACAGAGCCAAAAGCTTTTAAAAATCAGTATATCCTAGTAAATTCTCTTTGTCTATCATATTAAATATGTAATTTGCTGTGATGGACAAATCCCTTTTGCTTTAATCTTTTAGGAACTTAGAAGCTCAGAAGAAAATGTATTTGAGCTCAACCTTATGAGTCAAAAGACTGCCCACATTAACATAAAGGATATAAATACAAAAGTTGCAGGATTTGTATTAAACATTATGAACCTTTATTCACTTTTAAAGAATAGATGTGCTGTACCTGCCAGACATTTAGCATTGATGAGAGCTTCATCTCATGTCACAGGTTAATGCTTGTACAGAAGTAGAGTGAGAGATTAGTAGACCATTGGAGATTACAGATATGTCCACTTTGTTCTTTTCAACCTCACAGCAACCTTATAAACAGGATAAAAGCAAGGTTCACGGTTTTTAATGGTCAGTAGGGCACACATTAATTTATAAATCTCCAAGAGCTCTTTTCTTGGTTAATGTTCTTAATGCACTGACTTTTATGACCCAAATCAATTCTCTCTGTATTTTCTAAAAGAAGAAAGTGAAGGAAGTTTATATTTCCCTAGATGAGCTTATGAAAATAGGTAAAAAATACACAAACCCCAAAAGTCTACATGTTTAGGACATAGTATTGTGCCACAATCTTAAATTTTATTTTATTCCTGGTAGGTGGAAGTGACTTTTTATATACTATGACTGCTTAATGGCTGGATTGTAGACATAGATGTGCTTTTGGCAGGGTAACAGAAAGTAGAAACTACCTTTAAGGTTTGTTAAGCCATAAAGAGGATGCATACCATAGGTCTCAGATGAGGTAGGTGCTAGTTCAATATGTAGAATTTAAAATTTATTTCTTTGGTCTATGGCTTTCTGGAAACCCACGTGGTGAAAATTTTCCTATCTTCTATTGTTCATATAATTGTACCAAACATTTAGAAAAGTACAAGGTCATATTTCCAGTCTGATTTTTCTCTGAATTTTGAGTTAAGTCAATATGTGCACTTTAGCATTGTTTGTTTGCAACTTGTATTTGTTTAGGGATATTTATGGATTTCCTTCTAGACTATAAACAACTGTAACGGATGTGTTATTTTTCATCACTGGGACAAGAATATGTCCAAAGAGGATTTGACCATCTGGAAATTTTCTTCTTTTTTTATCCATTTGTCAGTTAAAAAAATAGTGTAACTGAACTACATAAGACCTTTTATTTCATGTCATTTCCATGCTTTCTGTTGAATGCTCTCCTGCTACTCTTGAGGACATGTTACTCTGGAATTCCAGATGGGGTCCCTGCAACAGTGTAAGGCAATCCTTTGTCTCTTAATGCTTCTTGAAAACCAATACAAAATTCCTTCATCCTAATATGATCAATACTGACCAAAGCACCACTGATAAGTCAGAGAAGCTTAGACAGGTATCCAAGGGAAAATCCCAAGGCCAACAGACACTGTCCCACAGGACCCAGGAAGTGAGCAGGGTAGACTCAGGGAGGATATTCAGAGCCAAAGAAGCATCTGGATCATATGGGTGTGGCATAGTGAGGAGGCAGGTTTGGGGTCAGGTTGGAAAGCCAACCCATAGGTCAGAGTTGAGAACAGGTCTTGTGGTGATCAGGCAGGTCTGTAGCGACAGTGGTGGCTGGGATCAGGCCAGGAACTCAGACCAGGGGTTGAAACTCAGGTCAAGGGATTCCATGATGTCATAGGGCAAGGCTGTGGCAGAGCTGGAGAACAGCATTCCTATGTCCCTGCTGATGCTGGGGCTAGTAGCCTTGGGCTAAACTGAACTGGAGCTCCTGAGTCCAGGGGTAGGGTGTAGAGAAGTCCTTGGTGAGACTGGGCAGAGGCAATAAAACCTATAGCTCCTATGAGGTCATGATATATACAGAGATATTTAGAGACAAGTGACTTAAACAGGGAATACATTATATACAATGAAAAAAGAGAATAATCATTATATTTAAGTTTCTAATTTTTCATGAAGCAGTGACAATGTTCAGAGTTTGATTAGGGAAAATTAAGGTGGGCTAAGGACTTTTCATAGTAAAGTTGGCACCATCCTTCCATAAACTGAAAGGATTTCCGAATGTCTGAAAAAGCTCAGTAAAACATTTGGTTTTTTTTCTAGAGAATCGTATTATCATACATTTTAAATCTACATTCACCCAAGGAAAATGTTGAATAAGCATTCTGTTCATGCAGTGTGTGTAAGGAAAATCCTTTGACATACTCTATACAACACAGTGATCTCTAGTAATACCCCTTATGGTCTGCAAATCAGTCTTGCATTTTAAAAGGGAATTATGCCTACTTCTTGTGGAAGTCTTTTTAACAGCATCCTCAAACTATCAACTAACCTCAAACTATCTTCGGTCATCGAGGTGCCTTGATTACTGAAGATTTTTTTCTAATCAGATGAGAAATAAAATAAAAATTAAATGCAAGGGTAAGCAAAGTCTCTTGTCATCTTGTTCACGAGGCATCTTATTTGAATAGTATATATTAAACTGTTATTTAAATTATGCGGCTAGTCATTAAAAGCAAAGTCACAGGTTCACCAGTAATCTCTTATCTATCCATTCAGAATTTATTAACTGTTCCCTTTTATTTTAAAATTATTTCTGTATTTCCATCCCTTAGTCTCCTTATTAAAATTCTCACACCAAGAGGAGCAAGTCTCTAACTAAAGTGAATTAAACAGCATGAGAGTTCTACATTGCTCTTACCAGCATAGGTCAGAGTTGCAACTCAGCGATTTTATGCCTCTCTTGCTAAGGCAGTTCTAATATATGGAGCACTCTAGAGAGGTGTGGGGATAAATCTTTGCGGTTTGCAACTGTTATTGTTTTCTACTTCAATAATTTTAATGACCTGCTCTCACTTGAAAAATAGCATAAATATAATCTAAAATTTAAATCAGAATTAGAAAAAATACAGACCTGTAGCCACCATTTTCAGACTGTATTTGTTGCATTGTGCTTTGGAATTATGTGTGAAGCATATGAAACAATAGGTACTAAGGGTAGGATCAATCTTACCTGACTTTTGCCATCTAGCCATCTAATCTAAGATGACTTTCCAGTTACTCTTTAAAGCCATAGAACTGTACAACAGAGCAGTCCCATGAATTCTTAAGGACAACCCATCTGACCTATTAGTTTCTTGTCTCAGAATAAGATTAATTGCTCTATAAAAGGAATTACTTAATTCTATTGACTATTGAAGGAAGCTAACAGAGACAAACTCAGACTTAGAAATCATATATTTTGTTTTAAAGAAGTGAATTTAATCTTACCTTAAGTTTTCAAAAAGTTTCCCTAACTTTTCCTGAGTTTTAGGTTAAAATTTTCCTTATATCTGCTCTTCATCTCCATCCCAAGTACTTATGTAGAAAAAAACCTACCAGAACAAACCTAACTTATAACTTTTGGGGTCAGACACAGTTTTCACCCCCACAGAACACTCTGGCCCATGGCCATTTGGGAGCTGCTTTCATTTATTGTGCTCATGAAACACATGACTTTAAGGCACACTGATTTAAAGAAGGTGCAAAATGCAATTATTAATTACATGTCTGTATTAGGTGGACTGGACTCTTTTTCTGCTTCTTTCATTTCATTCTAATTGAAGTTTGTGTTTAATCACTAACTGTATGGCATAATATTTCTCTGGAAGACTTTTATTGGTGTTCAGCTTCTTTTGGACTTGTGAGATTTATTGCGATTTATTAAGGGTCATTCATTTGTATTAATAGAGAAAGATGGTAGCCAACAGCCAGTGTTTAGACCAGTGTAAAAACAACCTTTTGAAGTGAAGGCAAATTGGTGGAAAACATGACTAGACTGCAGTTTGTTGAATAACTTACACATTTATAGGTTTAGAAGTCAGATCCTGGTAATGACAATAGGCTTCATATGTAGGAGGAAAAATTTGTTTTAAAATTTGGACTGATTAGATCTGCTCAAAGGTTTGAAATAGGAGTTGTACCAGTGGACATGAATATACATTATGGAGGGCTATGATGACATTTTTGAAGTGAATACCCATAATTGCACTCAAGAATGTGTAATCAAACATAAGAACACTCATTTGCACATCAGTCTATGTACTTCTATTAATTAAAGCCCTTTTTGAAATGTTTGTAGAGAACAAAATCTATCTTCTAAATGTTTGCAATAAGCAAGGAAACAAACAAATAAACACAAGAGATACTGAGTTGGACAAGCAGTTTTGCAAGCAAGATTTGCCGAATAACAAGAATTTCAGAGTCACAGGGTCACTGAGGCTGGACTATGTTACTTTCTGCAGTTCCTTGTTTAAGCAATGGATATGCTTTATTCCATTAATATAATTTAAATATCAGAATCATAGATTTATGGAATGGCTTGAGTTGGAAGGGCCTTTAAAGATCATCTAGTTGCAACCTGCAGTGGGCAGGGACACCTTTGAGTAGACCAGAGCCTCATCCAATCTGACTGAACATTCCCAGAGATGGGGCAGCCATAACTTATATAGGTAACCTGTTGTGTGCCTCATTAAACCTCATAGTAAAGAATTTCTTCCTAACATCTAATTTAAAACTATTCTGTCTCAGTTTGAAGTTATTTCCACTATTTCTGCCACTATATGTCCTTGTAAAAAGTGTCTCTTCCTCTTTCTTCTGGCTCCCTCAGGTACTGAAAGGCTGTAATTAGATCACCTTGAAGCCTTCTCTGTTCCAGGGTCTCAATTCCCTCAGCCTTTGCTCACAGAAAAGTTGCTCCATCCCTCTGATCAAAGTGGTGGCCCTTCTTTGGACTCACTCCAACGGGTCGATATCCTTCCTTTGCTGGGGACCTTTGATTTCACTGTGATGTCATGAGAATTTGGCTCAGTTCTAAAAAATACAGTCAATGTTTTCTAAAAATTATCATACAGTCAATATTTTGTAAGAAATATGCATTGGAAAGACTTAAAAAGTAATGTGGTTGTTTATAATTCAGATAAAGCAACTTAACATTGATACTTTCAGTAAAGCTTTCACTTAGTTTTAGGGGTTTTTTTTGTTTTTTTTTTTTTTGGGTTTTTTTTTGTTTTTTTTTGGTTTTTTTAAACTTTTACGTCCTGGAGAAAAATAATTTGTGTTTGCTAATTTGAAAGTTTGCAATCCAAATTTTAACAAGGATCTCAGACTGGTTTTTTTTCTATTATTATTTGTTTGTTTATTTTTATTTACAGTTGTATCCAGCTTGCTGACCTATATACATTACAAATCACAATTTTGCACTATTCATTGCAAGAATATTATTGTTCTATCACTCCAGAGAATAAAATGAATGCAACACATTGTCTAGAACCCAAGATAGTATACATCACATTTTTCGCTAGATTATCTGCTTCAGCTACAGTTCTCATTCTGATTACAGTAAATTCACGAATACAAGCCGCACGGAATATAAGCCGCACTGCTGGTGTGTTGGCAACATTGTTGCCTTTGTTAATAGATAAGCCGCACCCGGAATATTAGCCGCACTTTAGTTTGCATCGAACTTTCACAAAGTCGTCATTTAGTAACACAATCACGGGATTGCCAGGGCTTACTGGCTTACTGCCGACCTCGGAAACATTGTTTCCAAGTGAAAAAAGACACACCCTTTACTTACAAGCCGAAAAAGACAGGAACAATAGTGTGGTCATTTTGTGAGCATTCCCAATGGATCCGTGTTGCCTTTAAACAGCCACTTAGCCACGCAGGCAGGCAGCTGAGCTCCGAGCGGAGCCACATCTCCGTGCTGGCACAGGAGCGGCCGTTGTAGCCCTCGCAGCCTGCGGGGGGAGGGGCCATTGTAGCCCTCGCAGCCCGTGGGGGGAAGCGGCCATTGTAGCCCTCGCAGCCCGTGGGGGGAAGCGGCCGTTGTAGCCCTCGCAGCCGGGCGGGGGGAGCGGCCGTTGTAGCCCTCGCAGCCGGGCGGGGGGAGCGGCCGTTGTAGCCCTCGCAGCCCGCGGGGGGAGCGGCCGTTGTAGCCCTCGCAGCCCGCGGGGGGAGTGGCCGTTTTAGCACTCGCAGCCCGCGGGGGGAAGCGGCCGTTTTAGCCCCCGCAGCCGGGCGGGGGGAGCGGCCGTTGTAGCCCTCGCAGCCCACGGGGGGAGCGGCCATTGTAGCCCCCGCAGCCGGGCGGGGGGAGCGGCCGTTTTAGCCCTCGCAGCCGGGCGGGGGGAGCGGCCGTTGTAACCCTCGCAGCCCGCGGGGGGAGGGGCCGTTGTAGCCCCCGCAGCCGGGCGGGGGGAGCGGCCGTTTTAGCCCCCGCAGCCGGGCGGGGGGAGCGGCCGTTGTAGCCCTCGCAGCCCGCGGGGGGAAGCGGCCGTTGCAGCCCTCGCAGCCCGCGGGGGAAGGGGCCGTTGTAGCCCCCGCAGCCGGGCGGGGGGAGCGGCCGTTTTAGCCCTCGCAGCCCGCGGGGGAAGCGGCCGTTTTAGCCCTCGCAGCCCGCGGGGGGAAGCGGCCGTTGCAGCCCTCTCCCTGCGAGCCGAGTGGCCGTTCTACCCCTCTCCCTGCGGGGAGAGAGGCTCCCCCAGCCCTCTCCCTGCGAGCCCAGCCAGCCCCGTAGCCGCACAAGACTGAAAACACTTTAAAAAGTACAGAGAAATATCACACACTTTTATCGAACTGCCGAGGTAACTCACCCCGATAACAACCCCCGCCCCTCAGTAACGCCGCCATCCACAGGCAGGCAATAAGCTGTTCTCTGATTGGTTCATCGTCGGAACAACGGGAAACCATGGATTTCAGACTGTTTTGGCTTGGGACTGGACCAGCATGATACTAGGTAAGGGCAGATATCACATTTTTGTCCATAGATTAGCCGCACCGGAATATTGGCCGCATTTCCGGGTTTCCACCAAAATTTTAGTCTTCTTGCTGCGGCTTGTATTCGTGAAATTACTGTAGTTTTACAGTCTAAACCAGCTGCTGAGAGATGAAGATTAATCTTTCCAAACTAGAAAGATAGAAAGACAAAAAGAAAAAAAATAGAAAAATAAACAATCCATAAGTTAAATTGTCTGGTATTAAAATTCCAATGTAGAGTATTTGGCAAAAGCAAATATTAGCCTTTCCCTTGGTTTCCCGGTGGAAAACACTCTGCTTTAGGCTTCCTTGATAAACTTCTAATGCTATGCAAGTGTGATGTCTTATTTCCTTACCATAATACTTTGGAGGGGTTTATGTGTATAAGCTTCATTGACAATTACAGTAATTTCACGAATACAAGCCGCACCAATTTGACTAAGATTTTGCTCCTAAACCGGAAATGCGGCTAATAATCAGGAGCGGCTAATACAACCTCAGAAGTGCCTGCCGGAGTGCTGAGCCGAGCAGCTGCAAAGTCGGCATTTTGCGATTGTTACAAATCGCTACTCTGTTGCACTGCGGGTGGAGCCTGGCTCCCTGCAGGCAGCACCGGGGGCGGGGAGAGAGGCGGGAGAGCTCTCTTTCCTCCTCTGCCACAGCCCAGGGGAGAGACGGGGGGGGGGGGCACCGCCATTGCTGCAGCTCGGGGAGGAGAGGGGGGACCCGGGCCGCCCCTACCGCGGCCTGGGGAGGGGGGGGGGGAGCCCGCGCCGCCATTGCTGCGGCCCGGGGAGAGGGGGGGAAGCCCGCGCCGCCATTGCTGTGGCCCGGGGAGGGGGGGAGAAGCCCGCGCCGCCATTGCTGCGGCCCAAGGAGGGGGGGGAAGCGCGCGCCGCCATTGCTGCGGCTCGGGGAGCCGACGGGAGCCCCGCGCCGCCATTGCTGTGGCCCGGGGAGGAGGGGGGAAGCGCGCGCCGCCATTACTGTGGCCCGGGGAGCCGACGGGAGCCCCGCGCAGCCATTGCTGCGGCTCGGGGAGCCGACGGGGTGCTTTGTCCCCGCCCGCCGCCGCCGCGGCAGGAGCGGGGAAACTCCGTCCCTGCCCGCCGCCGGCGCCACGGGCGCGGGAAAGCTCCGTCCCTGCCCGCCGCCGCTGCCGTAGGAGCAGGGGAAGCTCCGTCCCTGCCTGCCACCGCAGGGCAGCGCCGACCCGGGGTGACCGAGCCCAGTGGCAGCGGCGGCTGGCCCCGAGCTGCAGCACCGTGCTGGCCCACCTGGCCCCGTCAGCGGCCCCTAGTGGGCCGAGCCTGCACAGCCTTAGCTCAGCCAGTAAACCCCGCCCTCCCGCGGTTCTGTTACTAATTGCACGCGGGTCCTCGCTGCGAACGACAAAGCGGCTTATATTCGGGTGCGGCTTATCTATGGACAAAAACCGAAATATTTACCAAGACCCAGAGATGCGGCTTATACTCAGTGCGGCTTGTATTCGTGAATTTACTGTAGTTTTGAGACAAATCTTTGTGGAATACTGGATTCCTTTTGGGAAAAAAAAAAAAAAAAGAGTTTGAAGGGGAAGTATTTGAATAAGTTTCTCTTTTGAATAGAAAAGAAACATAATTTTCCTATCATCATTTCAGCAAATAATTGATGCTAAGGAAATCTGGGTGAAGTGTCAGTGCTTTTTCAGTGAACAGACATTACTGTAACAATTGGAGATGACAGTTTGCACTGGGAGAGCGATCACGAGAAATTCCTCTGCAATGATGTACGTCATCATTTCTCACTTAATCAATAGAATTTATCATTAAAGACACTGTTTCAGCACAGTTATGCTTTCAGGCATATAAACAGTCCCATTAACTTCAGTAGCTGTAAATGACAAAATTGTTTCAAGCAAAGCAGCTATTATTAATAGTAGCATGCAAATCACATCCCCACAGAGGAAAGACCAAGGAAACAACTCAGCAGGCAACCTACAAAAAGAAGGAATTACCCCAGTCCTACATGAAACAGGAGGTTTCTCATAGTCCTTCCAAGAGTTTCTGTAAATAATACAAAGTTTACTGGAGCCAAGAGGTAGCAAGTGTGGATGTTTCTGAAAGTAAACATACTTCCCCTCCCCCTCCCGCCAAAGTAAGAGTCCTATTGTTAAAGTTTCTCTCCCTGGAATTTTTTTTTAAGGAGGAAAGTCACCCTCATGATTTATAACTGAATCCAAAGAATAACTAAGTAAAATGCTCACAAGTGGAACACCTTCTCCACTGATTTGTCAGAGAGTTTATGCACTTAGGAATAATCATTCGCCAGATATCAAGAAAAGACCTAAGTTAAGTGTCAAAATATAGACAGACAATACCTTATAATGATTACTGATTTCACTAGCACAGGTATTTCTGGCTAGGTTTTCAATTATAACATAGAGAACTATATGCATATATTCTAGAGGTATTTCAAACTCCAGAGTTAAAATCTTCCATCCATTCCTCTGCCATGTGGGAATTTTGAAATGTGAAACCATTTCAATAAAATGCGATGAAAGCTAAGAAAAGGTATAGCAGCATGAAATCCATGTTATTCATTCTTATGGTTATCATACTGTGACATATCTATCTAAAGAATTTCTTTTGCATTTTATATTTTTCTGTTCTAATGTGAAACACTATCAGTTTCTTTTCTATCCTGTAGACATACAGGTGAAGAATGAAGGGAAAAATCCAGGTGGAGGCATAAACCAAAAGAAAGGCTATTCCTTAGCTTGTTAAAGCAATGAAAATATCCTTTCAGGTCACAGACTATGTGAGCAAGAATAATACAGTCAATTTTCCTGATTCTAAGTGTTTCTGACAAGTGTTGAGGTTTAAGATCATTTCCTTAAGGAAGCGGAAGCTAGCCTTTCACTGATAAACCACTTTTTACAGTGTTAAGCTTGCATACAACGTGAAAATTACACTTTCAGCTGTATTGCTAAAAATGATTATACTCTTGGACAGGTTCAACATATACTAAGATATCATTTAGAAAAAGTTATAAAAATACTCCACAAGTTGGCTGTATGTCGATCCAGATATTTTACTGTGCTTTCACAGAGCAGCTAAGGATATTTATCTGCATTTTGCAGAGGTAAAGAAACAATCTTAGATCTTTGTGTGATAATGTTTTTGCCAATATGAATGTCAGAATTTAAGAGATTAGGTTTTAATACTTCACCTTGTCCCCTCCTACAATGAAGGTTTAAAACACCTCTGTCAGGATTAGATACCCATAAACAGATTTTCTGACCAAAAGAACCCTGGTATAATTGTTGTGATCTTTGCATTTTCTCTAAATACATGCAGGCACTCATTCAAAATATACAAGATTAGTTTTCCGCACTCATTTTTGCATATGTACATGGGCCATAAATGATTATTAAAGGAAGCCCAGGATCTAGAATAAAAATATAAATTGCAGAGCACTTAAGTGGCTCAGGGTAGAAGAGGCAGAGAGGGTGAGAACATGGGACAACACAAGCAGAGTCTAATATAGTCTCCAGTTTTATACTTACAGGAATAGGGATATGAATTTGAGTTAGCATATACCATGTATTTGTCATATACTGCCAAATGACAATTTTTGATAGGGTTTGAACCTATATAACCTTTCTATTAAAGATAGAAGTCCACGCTGCCATTACTGTGTATGGAACCTTATCATGTACACTTGTGTTAAATCTACTCTGAATTGCTGAATGCATGCATTTTAAATATATGTGTTTGTATGTGTATGCTGATGGAATTGCAAATGGTGCCATATCAAACTCCAATTAAAATCTCCTTCAGCAGCCTATGTTTTTTAAAACCATTCAAGTTTTAGAAAACTGCTCAGGGAGCATGGATCTCCAAAATCTTCCTGTAACCCACCAATTAGTAAGACAATATTATCTACCTCTGATTTTTATCTCTCTTTTCTGCCCTAAGTTGACTCCTTTGGCAAGCTGATATGTCTGGCACTGTACCTTCTGCAGCACTATCAGTTCCACTGTTTCTCCGTTTGGCAATCAGAAACTCGCTCAGTAAAATGTCATAGATAGTAGTAGTAGTCGTGATGCGATCTGCTGGTATTTCGTCTGCTTTAAGTGCCTGACTGGTTATAAATAGTGCTTTAACAGGGTTCATGTCGAAGGTCAAGCTCTTTGCCTATTTTTTGACTCTCTTTAATCAAGAAATAACCAAATATTTTTATTAAAAAGTATTAATATTACCAAACACAGATTTTTTCAGAAGAGTCATGAGACTGGATTAAAAATTCATTCTACTAGGAAATAAACAACCTAAACAAATAACATTACTGTATCCATTATAAACTTCTATGGATTGTGCTCTTTTTGTCAAAAAATCTGTTTTTCAAATTTGTTCTAAAAGTAATGCCAAAGAGTTTTGATACAAAGCTGTTGTCCAGGACTTGCATTTCAAGGATAGGATTTGTCTAAACATTTAGTAGTTTTTTTAAACATAATTTTTGCCATATATAGGACCATTTTATCACGTTAAACATAAGGCAAAATTAATTTAACCTTATTTTGTATGTCTAAAAGTTGACATCTATACTGTACTCATCTTCTGTCTACCTTCATATCCTCATAGAAAAAGTAGGAACCTCCAGAGGTCTATTAATGTAATTTTTATTGCCCATCCCAACATGACATGAAATATCTTCTGGAGGTAGCTAATTGTGTTTTACTGACTGCAAAAATATCGTGTGATGTACATCTGTTAGACATTGAACTGTTCGATGACCAAGTCAGGATATTTCAGAGTATGAATTTTAATGTTTCAAGGTGCTATTTGTCTATCTCCTGTGTTATTTTCAGGAAATCTAAGGGGATCCTATAATCCTACACTGCTGACCTGCATCACACAATTTATGTATATGGAAGAAAAAACCCACTTTTTTTTCACCTCTATCTTAAGACTGGAGTGGAATTAAAAAAAACAAGTAAGTTAAGATCATGAAAGGAAAATTGATACTCTCTCTCCAGTGAGCAAGGCAATGCAACCACATGGACTACTAATGAATTCTCAAATGAGACATAGGCTATAACAGCTATATTATGTAAAAAAATAACAGTTTAAGTGTTGAGTAGACATGAGAAGCAAAGTAGGCAGTCACTGTTTTAGGTAGGTACAATTTCATGCTAAAGTTTTGTGTCTATATATATCTTTGAATAGAGAAGCTAGTACCTAATTTCCCTCATTTGTGGAGACCTGCTTTGTACCCATTTCAATAGGTTTCTAATTAAAATAAAAGCATAATGCACCAATCCTGACATCTTTTAATTAATTTCAGTCTTGTTAACCACCAGTCTATCTTAAAACATTTTGGATTTAAGTATGGAATGGATTGTGAATATATTAAATTTATAATGTATGACAACCTGTACAGTTTCATAAATTGAATGGAAACATTCAATTGACAAAAGGAAAATATGTAATGACTTGGAAGAAAGCTGTGATCTGAATAGCTGAAGAGTATCCTAGATCCAGTTAATCATCTTTCAATGAGAGTTAACATCAAGGCAATAAAACCTCTCCATGACACCAAACAGTACTGTGCATCATAAGACATGTGATTTTTAAAAGCACTTTAAGAAGACAGTAGTAATTAATTTTCAAAATCAAGTTATTGTTCCAAACTGACTATAACTGAGATGTCCTTAAACCAAAGTATAGAAGAAGAAGCCTTGTAAATCAATGTGACAGAAAAGTAGTGAGAACAATTATTTATCTGCAGTGCCATCATGATTTATTTGTATTTATGTTGTGTTTCTACTTATGAGTGATTCCTCTAACATTAAAAACTGAATTCCTACACTATATTTATAAAATACCCTATCTTTACACTTTTTACAATACATAATAGAGATTTTTTTTAAGTTTAGACTCAGTGTGTGTGATAAGTAAAAAGGAATTGTTCACTATATGTGAGTATATCAGGAGAGAAAACATACATAGTCTGTATTTGTCCTTGAGGCCTATTGGTACAGACTAGACTGTGTTGATGCTTTTAAACGCTTTTATCCTCTTCTCTAAAAAATGTCAACATCCAAACTGTTGATTGGGAATGGTCCCCTAGCCATGTTGAGTGCTGCATCACACATAAAAATTGCTTTGGAAAGTCAAGTTGGATACTAAAAACATGCAGGGATCACTATAGAAATATAATGAAAACAAGAAATATGTATATTTTTAGAGGGGCTTCAGTTAGAAGTTTTCAAAGACTCAGGACTAGTGGTATTTCCCCATTATTATTCTTTCAGATGATAAGCATGTAATTAATTTACATGCATGAAGTCATGGTGTTACAGCTTATTCTTCACTTTGCACAAATATATATTAAAATGTAAAATTCTTTTTTAAGAATAGTTTAAATTCAAACCTGAACACAGCAGTTTAGGAAATCAAATGCATTTTTCCTGATAAGTTGTAGTAAAAAGCTTAGTATTGTAGCCTACTATGCTGTTGAGGCATGATTGTCTGAGGATGTGAATATATGAACAAGAATATATTAGAAAAAGGGGAAAAAAACCCAAAAAAATTCTAACAAAAAAAAATTAATTATATTCTTATTCTTATTCTACATTATGTAGCTGTGTTCAATTTATTTTCAGAGAGAAAACCTGACTTCTTATTCCTAGCAAATGCAGAATGGTAATGGAAGTTACTGTAGTTAAACAGAGAACAGGAGATACAAACAGATTTTGTGGCAGATGGATAATTTAGGAACAAAGTTAGTTCTAATGTTATTACAAATCTTGTTTAATTTGCAGTCAGTTGGTAGTGGAATTTGGGCATATTGTCATGGGTTCATAGTGGAAAAAGAGAGAAGAAAAAGTGATATTGAACTTTATGTCAATTAATTAACTAAATATATAGAGCTGTGCTGTAGAAGATACAAATGCCTGATCAGTTGCTTTTGAAACTGCATTTGAGAAGCAGACAGAACATGATGCAGGTGCTGGATACTGGAAGAAAAGTATCCTGATCAAAAAGTTTATCATTAATTCTTCAAAACAGATGAGGAAGTCTCATGGTTGAAGTACAATCTTATTGCAGAGGACTTCAAATACGCCAACATCTTCTGGATATGGCTGAACAGAAGCAAAACAGGAGAATCCTGGATGCAATAAGAACAGTGTTTTGATGCAGATGCTGTATGGTCAGAAGGTGTGAAGTTAGATCTGCCAGAACTGCTGTTTCTGAATAAAAATGAGTAGTGTGATTGGTAGACAGCAACCTTCATTCCAAGCGCAATCGATGATTTAATTAAGTAACCTCAGGAAAATGAGGAAGAATGGAGGTATAGTCAAGGCATAGGATTTAGAAGATGAGACTTTTGTTTGTTCAGGTAATTGGTAGAAAGAATCCCTTGGATGCCATTTTAAAGCGGAAAAAAAAAAAAGAAAGAAGAAAAAAAAAATAGAGAAAAAACCTCCAACTCAAACAACCCAAATCACAAGATAGGTGGTTATTGTAGAGGAGAAACTCCTCAAAGCACAAGAATAATCCATGAGATTAGGCTGGCTTGAAATAAGGCCATGGATAAAATATCCTGATTGTACTCAAATGCAAATAGAAAGAGTATGGAAGGTAGAAGTAGAGATTTCCTACAGGAATATTGCATGAGATGCCTGAATAGAATCAGGTAATTAAGGAAACTAAAGCTTATTGTTGAAGCTGGGAATGTGAAAGCCAACAAGAAGGATTTTGTAAATACATTGGCAAAAGCCAGAACAGAAACCAAAGATGATGTAGACTTGCTGTTACTGAGCTAGTGAATTGCTGGTGATGGATAATTAAAAGACAGAGATAATAATTTTCTCATTTGTATCAGTTAATACTTGAAATGTTTGCTGTCAGGCCTCCCATGTCTACTAAATGAAGTACAGCTTAACAACAGGAGACCATGTTAACAAACTGTACAATCATTCAATGAGGACAGACTGAAAGCATTCAAGACTTCTGAGGGACCTTTCAGATGCCATTTCAAGGGCCCTGTCTGTCATCTTCAAAGGGTTGTATCTGCCAAAGGAGTTCTCAGTAGCATGGAAAAAGACAATTATTATGCCCATCTTCTAAACTGAAATGAAGAACCAAGGTAAAATAGGCTATGAAGAAAATGCAGCAAATTTTTTTGGAATATATTTCCAGGGGAAAAAAAAGTGGTTGGAAATAGCTAGCATGGATTCACTAAGGGCAAATCATGCCTGTTCAATACGATTGTCTTCTATGCTGAGTTAACTGACTGAGTGGGCAAGTGCAGCAGGGTCAGCTGTAAAATCTCCATAGTATAACTGAAAAGAAGTGACCTAAAAAGATGGAGAAGGGATAGGTAAGGCTCACTGGACCAATAAAAAAACTTGCTTATAAATTGTCAGCAGTTCGAAAGCATAATTCGGAGCGCTGTTCCTTTGGGATTATTGCTGGGGCTCATCCTGTTCAAGATCTTTGTTAATGACTGTGACAGTGTGCTCTCCACTCTCACTTTCTCTTCTTGAGCAGTAGCCCCCAATATTTGTAATGAGGCTGCATTTGGCATACAGGTAATCCAATATTTAAGGGCAATAAATCTTGCTCAGCGCCTAAGAGACGTAAGTCTTGCTCAACAGATGAGAGATATTTGAGCATGTGCCAACCCAAAACATGTCTGCTTTACAGAAAGGGCTATAAGTCAGTAATCTTACTCCATAAATACTGGACAGTTCAGGGCCTACAGAGCCCTCCTGCACAGCAGTGCTCTGCACACCAGGATCTCCCCTTGCATAGGAACACCTCACAAGGTTACTCCTCAAGGCTGAGGGAGCCCTTATCTCATCAGACACTTGATAAGTGAATTGGAGTAAGTCCACTCAAACTGAAATCTTAGCTGTTTGGCAGAAAAGATTGCTTGTGCACATGTAGTCCTTTAGGCATAAACAACTGATCAAGACTGGTGATCTATATTGTCTTATCTATGTGGATCCAGCCATATCTAAACTCCTCTCAGAAAGGAGTTTAGAACTCAAGGAGGTCCTTTTTGAATCTCATGCCCCTCATGAATGTACTTCTGAGGCTTTTGTCTGACTCAGTATTCTATGCAGTAAATGAGTACCTTGGCCTTGAATCTTGTTGAATCACTGTTGCATTTGCTAACAAGCTTAGTTAAATCACTGTTCTGCATCAATACACATACCACTTTCTGTCTTACAAGTGAAGTATGTCACTCCATCCACAACAAGGACTTAGTGACTTTGGAGAAGAAAGCAAGTTTGGGATGTAGTTAATACACAGTCATCCAAAGAGAATTCCAGGAGCTGGAGAAATGGGCTGGCAGAAACATAATGAAATTCCTTCTATAGAAACAAAACCTGCTATGCTTGGGATACAATAAGACCATGCCACAATGTGGGTAGATGCTGACTGGATGGGGAGTAATTTTGTATGAATGGCTCTGGTGGGGCTAGCTGTCCACTATTTGAGCATGAATCAGCAATCTCTCTTAGTGAAGGCTGAAGTTTTACTGGTCTGCATTAGGACAAGCAGAGCCAGCTGACAATTGAAAGCACCTGTGCTCCCCCGTGGGACATTTCTGAGGCTGCACTTGAAGAAATGTTTTTAGTTTGGGGCTTCAGGAGAAAGATTGAAAAACTGAACAATGAAGAGGCAGGAGGAATGTATAAAATAAAGAAAGGCTGAGAAAGTTTGGTTTCTCCAATATGGAAAAGAGAACTTTGAGAGAAAACTTTGCTGCATTCATCTACTTTTTACTTATGAGAGAAAGAAGAGTGTCAGAATATTTTCCAAGCTGCAAAGCAAAAAGTTTACAGACCACGGCAATTGACAACTGCCATAATGGAAATTGTATATACAAATTCACAGTGAGGACAGTCAAACACTGGAAGAGGTTCTCCAAAGAGGGTGGAGAATCTTGCTTTTTAGAGGTATTAAAAACTCAGTGCTAGAGGCTCCTGAGCACCCTCACCTAACATATAGCAAGAGATGACATCAGATGACCATCCAATCTAAAGTACTGTATGTTCATAGTGAAATATTTTGCTTTCCTTTAAGTTTGCTTTGCTGCCTACTTTTTATGATAATATATCTTATCCTGCCACATAGCCAGTTAGCCATAACTATCATTATGTGACATATGCTGAAATTTCAAGTGTTTGGGTTTTTTTTCAGGGTGTTTTAGGAATTTTTGAAGTATAATGTTTCTGCATTGTTGCTTAAGTATCCTCTAAAACAGAACTTACGAGTGTTCTAGTTTCAAGACACTATACATGCCTAATGAAAAAAATGGTCTCGTTTAGGAGCAGCTCAGAAAATTGGAATCAATGCACCACAATGTAAATGCACACCATTTTAAACAAAATTAATAGCTTATAGATTAGACCTACTTATTATATAAAAGATGGAAATAACAGCTGACAACCACATTCTATTTTTGGCTATTGTATACCTGCACCCTACCTCTTGTTCATTGTTTCCTCATAACATTAGTATTCATAGCATGTTATCTTGAAAGCAGAGATAATAAAACAATACCACTGTGGTCTTCTCCGCAGTAGAGCCCTGCAAGAGATCGGACTCTCTGAGTAATCAGTGATTTACAATCAATCTTATTCTACTGTTTTTTTCTCCATCTCCCTCAAGGTAACAGCACTAAAGGAAAAAGATGCTTTCAAATCATGCAATGAAGTTAGAAATATGTCAATAACAGGCTTACTTGGTGGTTCTAGAAATCACAACACTATACCTTTGTTACAAACATGTACAAGAGAACTCTCTGTCCAGTACACGTAGGAGTGCTTGCTATTAAGCACTTTAATATTTCCATAAAACCTAATTAGTGTCTGTTGCTTCTTTTTCAGCCAGGGAACAGAAAACTCTTTGCCAAGGAAGAACTGGAGCTCATTCCAATTTACTGATGAAGAAATTAAACTTCAGAGACCATCTATGACTTCCCTAGGTCCTTATGGCAGAAAGGAGGGCAAAGAAACAATTTAACTTTGCTTTTCCCCTACACCTCAACTGCCTTACATGTCACAGTACAAAGGCTAAAGAAAACACCATAGGGTAATCCTGGTACAAGTTCAGATAGAAATGAGGTGTCTCTAGGGCAGCCTGCAGAGCAAAGTGCTATTAAGAATTTCAACAATAATGAAATATGCTAGCTCTTGTGATAGAGAGGCCCTCAGCACTATTCCTACTCTACCAGCCAGCTCTCTGGCTTCAGGCTCAGGGCTTGGATAAGTTTGGCTGCTGTTGATCTGAGCTGGAGCTGCAGCGCTGTGAGAAGCCCACACTTTCTAAGTTTTAAGAAAACTCAGGGCTTCCTTATACCTTGGTCATCGTATTGAAGGGAGTCACCTTACCAGCTAGAAAGTACAGATAGAAAGCAAATTTGATCTTTCTGCTGAATTGCCACTTGATCTAAGAGGAAATGCATTCTCTAAGATAAATGCTTTCAATCATTTTGAATTTTGATTCAGTTTCTTAGCTTAACATCTTTCTTATTCTTCGTTCAGAAAAATTACCAGGGGTCTTTTGAAAAAATCAGGTTACAGAATTTGATTTTAATTAACACAAATACTCAATTAAATATAATTCTATAAGGAACAAAATATCTACTACTTTTTGCAGTAGCTATTGTGTAGGAATCAAACTAATTTTCATTATGTTTTATTTTGTCCCCCACTTTATGCCTAAAGTCTACAGCAAGTCTGGACTGTGGAATTCACTAGCAGTTATGTTAGAATCACTTCACATACATGTACTTTTTGGGCCTTAAGTGCATATTCTTGCTTAGGAACTCCTGAGTAATTATGTACATGTGAGCATTTTCGAAGTGCACAGATATTACTTTTGTGGAATAACAGGCATTATAATGAGAATTCTTCTGCAGCTCTGCCAAGACAGAAAAAGCAGAAAATGTATGAAGATCTGGATCTTTCTCAGTGAAAGAAATATTTGCTAATACTTGTCTATAAGCATCTATTTCTGTGCATATGACACTTAAATCAAAATTGATTGCATTATGTATTCTGAAGAAGTATCCAACCGATTTCCCTTTTAGCAGTGCAGCAAAAAAAACCCCAAAACTAATTCTTCACAATGCTTTTAAAATTTTTATGAACTTTAACATTTTTATGAACTTAACATAGAGACATTTAAAATTATCAAAGGACTTAAATACCAATTTTGTACAAAATAAATATGAAGCTCAATGACAAATATACATTAAGTGATTGCTATATTTCAGTTGAAAAATTCACTTTGAAGCTCAAAATGCTGCTTCAGTTTTTGCATTCACCTGAAATAACTGGAGTACTTAGCTCTGAATAACTGTGAGTAGAACAGGTCACTATACATTTGCTTCAGGACTTCAGGTACATGACAGTGGGATAATGAAAATGCAGAAATAGAACACAATGTAGCAGTCTTCTACTCATGAACCTCACAATGAAATTAAAGAGAAAAAATCAAATTTGTTCTGATAGAGCTACCAGTAAAATCATGTACACACTGTAAGAAAGATTTTTGAATATGGATTATACTAGTATCGCTCTGATCTTTATTTCGAAACTCAGCTATGAATGACAGCTCTTTTTCATCCTCTTCCATTAAAGTCCCACATATTTATTTTAGAAGTATTAGCTCATTTGACAGCTTAGGACATTAGTAAAAACAAATACATATGCATTCTCTTAAATCAGTGTGAAAAAGACAGTATCAAAGTACAGGTTAATTTTTTTTATTTAGATAATTAATCAGAAACATTACGGTGTGGATTGAAGGAAGAGAAAGTAGTTTTACTTACAGACACAAAGCTTCATAGAAGTAAAGAAAATACTTTGAATATATGTTACTTTTCTATTTATGAACTCCAGGTTATTTTAATATTAAACAATATAATCAAATAGTTTCAGTTGTAGGGAATCTATCATGGAAAGGGACACATTCCACTAGACCAGGCTGCTCAGAGCCCCATCCAACCTGACCTTGAGCACTGCCAGAGAGGGGGCATCCACAACTTCTCTGGGCAACTTGTGCCAGTGACTCACCACCTTCACAGTGAAGAATATTTTCCAATATCTAATGAAAACTCACCCTCTTTTAGGTCTGAAGCCATTCCCCATTTTCCTATCAGTACCTACCCTTGTAAAAAGGTCCATCAAAAAAAAAAGGACTGATTAGTTGAACAAAAGTATTTTATTATGTTTGAAAAAGTATATAAAGTACCCAGTATTTTTGTGGATACTATTTCAAAACAATTAACTAAGAAAATTAAAAATATATTTTCAAAATTAATGGAGCTACTCAGTCATAGCTATCTGTAAGCACCAAATGGTAACTCTTCCATGCAGCTGTTTAAAACCATAATATGTTTTAATGTTCAAAACTTACATGGCTATTTCATATTTTGTATAACTTACTGAATATTTTGGGAATATCATGTTCATTTTGTGAAAACAGGATTTTTCCCGAATAAACACATCTTTGTGCATGCTTGTTTATCCAGCTGACTAGCAAATGGATAAATATGCTTTGAAACATTGTTCCAACAGTTATGTCTAATATAAAAAAGTGAAATAACAATACAAAAAATACAGATTTTTTTTTCTCTGTTGTTTGAAACACTTTTTTCCTACTTAATTTTCTCAACTGGTTACCATATTAATTTTATCCAATACAATTATTATAATTTTATATCTTTAGATAAATTTTATTGGTCTTCTGAAAATGAGATATTTTATTGGCTGTAGTCAAGATTTCTTGCTACTGCCAGTATATATCACTGCATATTTTCATCAAGCAAGTTATTTCATTACTATATATGTGACAAATATTTATAAAGAATGATGGCTAAAGGAAAGCAAAATCACCTGCATGTATCATGCACATGTATGATTAACAGTTTCCAGATTCTAAATTAAGGAAAATACATTAAGGAGGCTTATTAAAGAGATTGAGGCACTTATGTCTAAATTTAATCAACTGGACTTGGAAAATGTTCAGTTTGGAGCATCTTTATTGCTAATTATGACCTGGATGATCAAGTTTAACAACAAAAGAAAAGATACTCATCAACCCACTGCCTTTAAGAGGTTCACAGAGACCAAAGAAATACAGGCAAATGGTTGGTTTATGAAGTTGTTCCAGCAAGCCTGTCTTCCTATTTGATTCCAGGATTTAGATCAATGATGTGCTTGAAACAGAAAATAAGATTCTAGAACAGAACAATTCTTCCAACAGAGAAGAGTTCAAGTGTGATTATGAGTCAAATTAAACAAAAATAAACTTGTGCATTTTCACAAGGCAGATTTTCCACTTCAATCCACGAATCTGTGAATCACAGAAAGTGACACAATCATCTTTGGGTACTTTGGAAAATTTCCTTATTTTTATATTTTCTAAGGAACTTTTTAGGTGAAAGAAAGTACATCAGTCTCAGGAGTTTCCTAACCTCATCATGCACCAAAAGATCATATGTTGCTCTATTTCTTTTACTGCAGTTGTTCTACTCTTCAGAATGCTCTTCCAAAAGGACATGGATGTTGTCCATACTTAAATTCCTGTTAAAATCATAAACTGAGGTAATGCAAATATCTGGTTTTCTTCACTGCTGCCTATCCTACAATCATGCAATCCTTAGTCTTTGTACCCTAAAGACCCATGCAATCTTTCACACTTTCCTTCTTAGCCCCAAGACAAGATGTTGTGTAATGCTGAGTTCTTGCATCAAGGAGCAGCACAAATACATGGACGTTTTTCTAGCAGCAGAAAATTGTTAGACTTTTGACTGTCCTGGGACCCGAATTCCACTAAAAGATTCACACAGCAATTCAGAATAGGCTGGAGCAGAATTGCCAGAAAAGTAGGGAAAACTGACCCACAGACTCTTACCTTACTTCGGATAATGCACAGAAAAAATCCAGGATGCTGAAGATTCAGATACTTTAATTTGCTGCCTTGCCTTACAGCTTGGGATCCTTCAGGCAAGCATAGCTCATGTCACTTTATCATCATCTTTTTCTTGTGCCAGGAAGACAGCTGCTACAGACACCACTGCTCACAGCTTAATCTTGAGTTAGAAAAGTGGCATATTACGTGACAAAAGCTGGGTCAGAGGATTTCTCTGCCTCACATCCAGTACATGAGTGAGTCACTGGAAGCAATGTATCCAGAAGTATCCTGGTAAATTAAAAGGGGACAAATATGGGTCGGGGAGGAGTGAAGACATAAATAAAATGGTAAGATGCTGAATTTTAGCTCATACCATCTTCCACACTTTTTTGGCCCTTTTTTCCCCCCCTATCCCTCATCAAATATATTCCATAAATCATGCCTTCTTAATTTAGAGATATTTAATTTCTTAAAGGGAACCTGGATGAGCCCATAGATATGGCCATTATGGAGAAACAGAAATAGCTATAAGATGATTTGAAGGAACAATCCTGCTTAATAGATGTTAAAAAAAAAGGTCAACAAAAGCTTCAACAAATTTCTGTTTGCAGGGTGAAAGCAGAACGTATTCTCTTCTGTTGTGGCTACTTAGGAATTAATAGATTCACAACTGATCTGGAATTTCTGAGTGACTGGGGTGTTTTTTTTTTCTCTGCACCAGCCTTTGATAGGATGATAAATACTGAAGTATCACTCTGGCACTTTATAGCCATTGCACCAAAAATAGCAGGAAAACAAACAAGTCTGAAATAGAACAGTGTATCCATGGAAACTGTGTACACAACAGTATTGAAAATTTCGTGTTGAATCAGAGAAAATAATTAGTGGGATGAGAAATAAAACTCAGATTTCCACATGCCTACTAAATGCAACAATTACATGGCCTTCCTTTATTTAGGAAAGAACACAGTCCTGCAAAATGTAGGGCATTATGCTAAATGGATCACACAACCTGATTTTCTTCTCCTTTTGTCAATCCCAGAAAAGTGACAAGCTGCATAGCATGCTTAATTATTTCCCAGCAGGAATTCAGTATCAATGCAGAAAAGTGTGTGTAGAGGATGGATCTTGATCCTGACAAATTTTATGTATGAATCCATATAAACTTGTTTAGATAACATGCACAAATGCTACCATCTACTTAGCATTCTCCCAAATGTCCTATTTCTTAACATAATAAAAAAAAGTTTATTTTTGAAACTAAGAACAAGTGAATTTATGTCAGGAATTAATAATAAAGTTGTAAAAAACAGGTAGCAAACAGGGAGCTCTAAGATTAAAAATAAAAACAGAGCTTCATTTAGATTTGATTCTGAATGAAAAGTATAAGAATGTCATTCACTTAAAAATAAAGATAAGGAAAAAAACCACATTAACTCCAGCATGGCATTTGCCTAGTGATTACACTTGTGAGATTACCTTGAAAAATACCATTATGACTCCGGGGAGGAGTCGCTGCTGATTATCAAAATAATAAATATAAAACAAAATAGAAGGCTTCTACTGATCAGTGTAAAGACACTCTGTGAATTTAATTTAAACATGTGTGTTTTTTAATATTTTGCTTTTCCTTTTGCTAAACAATATAGGGAGATAATTTGGCTTTTCGTGTCACACTTTGAGTAAGAAATTTTGTTTAGAAGCTGCAATTAAATAATTCAAAAATAATTAATTCAGAAGACATCCCATTAAATTATAACCCTCCCTACTGGTTAACTTGGTGCCAAAATGTATTGTTTAATTTATCATTCTTAGTATTTTTAGAAGGCCTCAAGGCAGGGAATGAAGCAATAATAAATAGGGAATAGTGGATAATTAGAGAAGGAAATGTGGAACAAAATTACTAAGGGCTTTAGGTGAAGTTCATTATTACTATTTAATAGTGCCCAAGAGCATTTGATCAAATTATGGATCATGTTTAAAAGTGGGCTGAGAAAAATCCTAGTGGAGGAGACTTTTCTTGCTACCACTTTCAGAATTTTGCAGTAAGTTTTACAGAATTTATCGAGGAGTAAAAAAGCAAAAGCATATTGACCAAACATTCTACTCTAATACACACAATGCTCTAGTGAGATTTGAAGAGATTCTTCTTTCCCCTCAGATAATATTCAAGATGTGAATACTACATGATTAAGCAGTAAAGCACTTAAAAAATGAGTGATAAGGTGACACACTGTAAGTAGAGCCCTTAGGGCTTTTAAGCACAAGTTGAGGCAGATTTTTTTTCTTTTTAAATTGTCCAGGGTGTTTGCTTTTTAGCCACATCTTAAAGAAGCACATTTTAAACATGAATCTTTCAAGCTGACTTGAGCTTTTGGCATTTTTTTTCATTCCATCATTTTCCTGATGCATTTATGTTATTTCTTTAATCATAATATAAAAAATATCCTGAGAATATTTTTAAATACGAACAATTGTACAAAATCCCATAAATCACCTTTTCACTATTCAAAAGATCAAGATCCTGACACTTTTCAGTTTGAAGACTTAAAAGAATAGGAGAGCATGAAATCCATGGTGCATAGCAAATAAGAGCATTTCATTTAAGCAGTTAAGAGTAAGTTTAATGTATGGAATATTCATTCATATTTAATTTTTGTTTTTTCTGAAAGTCTGCATCTATTTTATATGTAATAATTTAAAAATAGTTTTTATGACTTCCTATGCTTAAAAAAAAAAAACCAAAAAACAAAACAAAAAAAACCAGAAAGAAAGGAAGAAAAAAAAAAGAAGAGGGGAGCCCCTTCTGATCTATATTCCACAGTAGAAGAAGGGAGGGATAGAATAACTAACTTACATATTTTGGAAAATTTCGCTTCTAGGGGAACAGCTACATTTGCTGATATATATGCTGACTCAAAGTAAAATTATGCCTGTTAAATATAAAGAATTTTGGGAATAGAAATTCAAATTATTCAGCAGTTCTGTTCATTAGAACATTGAGATCTCCATCTTTAGATATTTGATTCAATAGATGTAGAAGTCTGGACATTATGCGGGGTTTTTTGTTTAATTTTTCTTTGCTTGTTAGTTAGTTAGTTAGTTAGTTTCTTTCTTTCTTTCTTTCTTTCTTTCTTTCTTTCTTTCTTTCTTTCTTTCTTTCTTTCTTTCTTTCTTTCTTTCTTTTCTCATAAGCTTTGTTAACAGTAAAAGAGCCAAGGTGGTTTACCTTTTAACTAAGTTTATATGACTGGGAAAACTGTTTGATATGCTTCATTTGGTATTCTGGAAGTTTATAAAACCACAGGCACAGTTTAACAAAGAATTCTCATGGCAACAGCACTGGCAGTAATAGTAAGAATAAAGCACTATTCACAATGTATGAAATGCCTTAATTTTTACTTTTACTGGAGAAACAGGGTGTTCCTACCTCTTTCACTATGGGAAAGTCTGAAAAAGAATGCTAATTTGTATACAAAGCTGTGATATATTTAAACAGTTTGAGATGGCATGATGAGGTAGTAGAAAGCACCACAAGATTTTCACTCAGATTCACATGACAGGACAGAAAGCCTATAGATTTGGGAGGGTCAGAATATTAAAAAAAAAATAAAATAAAAAAAAATATAAAAAAAGGGGGAAAAAAAGGAAAAAAAAGAGATAGAGAGAAATCTGGTTGTCAGCTGGGACAAAGAAGTCAATTATTTGGATAGATTTTGCACCTCATTTCTGTCACATGATTTCTGAGCATTCTGAAAACCAATCCACAGTATACAGAGAGAGGATGGAGCAGTTTTCCTTGAGTCTGTCCATAATTGCAGAATGTGTCTTATTTATGGATCTCAGGCAGACAGCCTACAGCTCTGTCATAGACAGTCTGGTGTGACCTGGGCCTCCTCTCTTTTATTTGTTGTATTCAGAGGCATTCTCTGATCTGTCTGTGGTATTCTGTAATGCTACTCACAACCATAACCTTGAAAATGAATTATTTACTTTGAAGGTTGGCTGTGCTATCATGTCTCTTAATCCCTCTACAAAATTTTCTACTGCACATGTGCAAGTACTTATGTCTGATTCATCACATTGGGAAATTGTATCTCTTAAACACTTATTTCAAAAGCATACCCTTTCTAAATAAAAACTGGAGAAAAATATTTAAGCAGATATCTCTGAGTGTTGCAAGGAAAAGGTCAGATGAGTTTAAAAACCATTAAAAAATAGCAGTACACATTTTAACTGGTTAGACTACATTATTCTGGATGTTTTAATTTGCTTGACCAATTACTCTGACACACATCTTCAAAAACAGAGAATTCCAAGTATGCCCAGAAGAGGAAATTTGCCTTTTTGTCTTGGAAGGGGCATTCAGCTTCTATGTGAAGTGAAGCTGGGGTCATCACTGCAATTTAAATAATGCATTAGCAATAATGTAGAAGATTATTTTAGCAATCCATTTCTTGCTGTGTTTGCTGGTTTTTTTCTTCTGAAAAATAGTGCAGACAAAATATATTTATCTTACTGTGATAATGGTGGAGATAACACTTCTTAAGTAAGCAATTTTAGCATTTTGATGCTAATTTATAATTGCTTAAAGTTTCTCAACTCATGATTTTTTCAGTTTCAGTTTTATTCATATTGTCTATTATTCCTTTAGACTTACTACCAAGATAAATCTTTACTTGTCTTTTTTTCTAAACATATACAGTAATTTCACGATTATAAGCCACACCATTTTGACTAAAAGTTTGGTCCAAACCCGGAAGTGCAGCTTATAATCAGGTGTAGTGAATGTATGGATGAAGTTCAGAAATTTGCTATCCCGGAAGTGCGAGCCCACAGCGGCCCTGAGCCGAGCCGGAGCCCATCTGGCCCTGGTGGTGGGGCAGCGCCGAGCCTGCATGGCCCTGAGCTGAGCCAGGAATCCTCGCTGCGAATGAAAGTGCGTCTTATAATCTGATGCGGCTTATAATCGTGAAATTACTGTAATTTGTTCTTAAATCATCCACTATCAAAGTCACCTGTGTGTTCTTCTGTAGCCCTTGATAATCTTCACCTATAAATCTTAAATGTCATGGACATGGCTCATTTTTTAAAAGTTTTGTGAACTCCAGAACGAATTTCAGAAATACTACTATTTTGAATTTACAAGACCTCTTAAATGAACATTACAGTGGAATTTAGCATCATAAATTAAGCTTCACAATGACCTTGAAAACATGAAGTGTAAATACTTGTTCTTCTACATTTTGAAATATAAAAATCAGAAAACTGATCAATTTAAAAAAATTATTTAAAAGAGTGAATTTTATAATATTTTTCAGAAAGAAAAGTTATTGCTAATTTTATAAATCAAGATGACTTTAAATATGAATTATTAATCTAAAGCTACAGACAGTCAGTTTTAGATATAATTTCCATTACACATCTTAGGATATGTAACTGTTACAGTCTGCTTAATAATTAGGTCAATAGAAAGACAGTGCCTTCCAGACAGGAATAGGTTTGGGTCAGCCTGTGAGGTAATTCATCAAACTTGGTACAGTGCCTCCCAGGCAAGTAACTATTCACTTTGGTCTGGAAGAGAAGGCAGAATGTGGATATGTCTCCCAGGCAAAAAAATTAAATGGGTCACCCTTGGAGGCAGCCCAGAGAGGTGACTGTTCAGCTTTACTTGAAAATGGATTAACATACTAAGGTCATTCCTGAGTAGATAACTATTGGCTCCTGCTCAGATGACAAGCCATTGTTCATGGACTTCCTTCCATTTGAAGGGCTGCTTATGGCAGCTTATCTCAAAAATAGATTATGCAATGCTTAGCCTTTGTCTCCAATAACAAAGTCCTGTTTGTGAACATGAGTGTATATTTTACGAGGCCATAAGAAATCACTGACCCTGGTGATTGTATCTTTGCCACGGATAGTAAAAGGCATTCCCTCAACTGGTATTGCCTCAACTGAGACCACAGGTTAATGTATAAAAAAGATGCAAAGTATACTGCTGGTAAATAAGCCTTTGGCAGGTATGAAAGCTTAGAGAACATATGTTTACCTGAGGCACACGTGTTCCTGACTTGGAAGAGAACATCAAGACCCTCATATATTTAAATTAACCTTGTATTCATGTCCACCTGAAAACTGAAAATAGTGTATTATTTGAGGAAAATATACTGAAAAGTCACACAAATATTAGAATAAGAAGATAACCCTGAGCCATAAAACAGAGAACATAGGCATAAGACACTTGACTAAACAGGATAGGAGGTCTGGGAGGAGAAATGAAAAATAACAGATTAGTATACAACACAGCAAGATTCTTTATCCCATTTCCTCTCTTTTAATTTTTTTTGTAATCTCTTGTCAGTATGTTCTGCGCTGTGGTTGTAAGATAATGAAAGAGAACATGTTACTATTTGAGGAGAGGGAGCCAAGTGAAGAATAGAGGGCATCCAATAAATTGGAAATTCTGATAGATCTTGCTGAGTGCCAAATGGCATATGCCTAAATTAGCAAAACTGAAGGAATTTTGGCAGTGATGAATCAGACAAAGGGCAGTTTTTTATGGGAAGGCCAAGAGAGGTCAGGTGGTCTATGGTGCACTCAATGATGCTGCAGGAGATAGAAGGTAGTAAGAGAAAATGGAAATTTTGGATTGGGATTAATTAGGAAGATGTATATTTCCTGTGTAACCCATGACAAACTACAATATTTTATAGTGAAAGCCAACGCTCTCAGACATATGTTAGGATAATTCAGAGTGTTGAAGTCCAGATTTTAAAAGGGACTCTGGAAAAATACAGATGTTCAAGAAAAACTACCACAAAAACTAAAAATTAATATTAAAGGCTATAGTTGAATGAGTATCTTATGGCAGACAGCTTACTGTAATGTCTGTTAAGATTTTATACAGTGAATATTTAATGCAAATGCTTAAGCTCTACCTGGAACAGACAACAGCTCCCTTTTCAAGTGAATGCTTTCATTACTAGTTAATAAGATGTTTCATATATTTTGTTCTTTGCGTGGCCCCATAAATCTCAAAAACAATACTAAGGAGGAATACAGAGCAACTCTATTGCTCCACTTTAACCCTACCTTTTCCTGTTGCCAGTGTAATAATAGCTATAATGTGTAAAATGGAGGTTAGGTTACCTGACTGCTGGTCTCATTTCATGCCTCAGCATTTTAAGTCTACGCTATTTAACCAAAAAGAATTAATGTGGCACAGCCATAACTGTGTGTCTCATCAGTACAAGAGTGACTTTTCTTGGGTGGGATTAAACTCACTGTAGAGGTCTAAAGTTTACTGTCAAAGTCACCAGAAGTTGCCCTTTCATATTCTAAGAGGAGAAATAAGTACCACCAGAGTGCCATTCATCAGCTGTAGTTCAGATTCTGTCTTAGACAGAATTACACCTTAAAATGGCCTTGAATTTCCTAAATGACTGAAGATATACTGTTCAAGTGAAGGTGAAATGTCACAGGCTATTTTAATAGGTGAAATTTTTTGTTTACTTGGGCTTTTTTTTGCCACAACCAAACTTCCTTGGAAATCTTAAAAATCTTCTAAGAAGATACTAATGTATAGTAACTGTAATTAAATGATCTCAGTAATATCTAAAACAGCAACTTTTCAACACCATAAACATTAATTTAGAATTCACATGTTCTTACTTATTTATCATTGCAGATGAGAAATCTATGCACCTGGTCTTAAAACTTTGGCTATCAGAACAATGGGATGGGGATGGTCTGGTGCTCAGCTACAACACTGATTAACTCCTAGTACATTTTAACCTAATCAGGTAAATTAATAAATCAAAAAGAACAGTATGACTTGTCATGGCTATAGAATATAATGGTTACTAATTTCCTTTGTGGGCAAAATTTAGTATATGGAATGAGCTGTGTGCTGCTTGCAGGCAAAATCCTTACTATATTTGATTTTGATGTGTTTTCAATTGAATTATTTTCTGTGGTTCATTTAGCTTCAAATAAAAATTAAAAGGCCTAATTTTAAAGCAACCGACATTATGGAACACCTGATTTGTAATTTATAGACAAAAATTATGCAGTTTTGCACATCCCTTAAAGTTTTTGTACAAATGCCCTTGCTTTGACTGTGAGAGAGGAAAGGGTTTTTCATAATCTTAATTTGATGAAGATCATGAAAAATATGAATATTTGTTTTTTCTTGTGCACGAAATTTCTGAATTCCAAGTGTGTCCTGGAATTTTCATTGGTTTCTGCAAAGTGATATCTCTTATCAACCCATCTTGTCTCTGTCAGATTTCAAAGTTTGTTAGGTAAAGGTTAAAATGATAATTTGTAGGACATTATATCCATCCTTTGTCTCTAGTCTTCAAAGTCACAGGAAGAGTTATTCTTTCTTCAAGAACAATTACTCCTAGAGTTTCTCTGGCGGAGCTGCTCTTCCTGTATTGATTCTGACACATGGTCTTCCTTGAAGATACAATAAAGTGCACAATACGTGAATGTGGGGACAGACTCCTACTCCGCTCTGTTTTTCAAATTCACATTATCTAATGCCTACAGGTAATAAGGAAGTAGATAAACCTATTAATCAATAGAATTAAATTGGAAAGTAGAGGTTCTGTGGGCACAAATATCCTTACCTCTACCAACAGACTTCCTTGATAAGTAGGCACTCAGCAGAAATCTGTGAGCCATTTATACTTTATATTGGCATGCCTTTGCAATCAGTGTTTAACTCTTTCAGTGTTGTGAAGTGCATCTCGATGTTACCCAGGTTTTTTCCAGGTTTCCGCTGAAGTAATAACCTTTGTTTGATGACTATGGGACTATGAAACATGCTTCTGAGTTCTGCTGAACAACTAAGAGGAGCATTACTGTCAATGAATGAAGTGCTATGGAAAAATAATAAAAACTGCAAAAGCAACCAGAAAAAAAAAAACCAAAATTGAAAACAAAAACAAACAAACCAAAAAAACCCCACAACCCCCCAGAACAAACAAACAAAAAACCAAAAAACCCCAGACATCCCACCAAACAGAACTTCTCCAGTTCTAACTGTGCTGCAATTCTCTGGGAAAAACAAAACAAAACAAAACAAAACAAAACAAAACAAAACAAAATAAAACAAAACAAAACAAAACAAAACAAAACAAAACAAAACAAAACAGAACAAAACAAAACAGAAAAACCCTCCCAGCAATACGAGATGATGAAATACATCTGGGAAAACATAAGTATAAGACAAAATCAGTGCAATGATGATTTGATGCATGCAGATGTGGTGCCTAAGGACAGGATTTAGTGATGGGTGTGGCAGCGATGGCCTGATGGTTGGACTCAGTGCTCTTAGGGATCTTTTCCAGCTACCATGATTCTATGAATCTAAGATCCCACCCTGAAACAGTTTAAGTTTCCTCTAAATGTCTATTGTTCCATATATGTTCTGGATATATAACTTTCATTAACGAAAATTTCAGGGCTGTCTCTATGTTCTATAATGGGCCCTTGTGCTGCCCAGTCCTGTGTTCCCTGTAGGACTCTTCCCAGTCCCTGTCCATTGGCCCAGGAGCCCCATTTCAGCTCAGCCCAGGTTCTCATGTCCATTCCTTAGTGCTGTTGCAGCTGTGCCAGACTCCAGCTCCAGCACAGCCCCATCCTGCCTATAGGTGGGGTCCTCTGATCTGGGCCCAACCTATGATCTGACCTAAATTCTGCATTCCTAAGAGCAACTTGGGATTTCCTGTCAGACTTGCATGGCTGTCTGTTCCAAATTCACAAGATAGGCATAGGAAGATGAATGCTCTGTGATGAGTGATTAATCTTGCGATAAGACTAGGTTATTGAAAATAACTCTCAATTGAAATAAAGAGGTTAATTAACATCGAGTTCCAGGTTTCATCCACCTGCTTTTAGGTAACTGAAGCATCTAAGCAAAAAATATTGACATGGATTTACCTCATCTGACTTCAGGCAAAAGCTGTGTGCCTAGTTCAATCTGTCTGTTTGTGACTTTAGATCTGTTTGCATAGTGCTGTGAGATTTTATTTCTGACATTTGCCTTTGGAGAGATCCCAATTAAAACTGCTGCTTATCTGAGAAAGTCCAGTGCACTGGAATAAATTTTTACCAAAGGATAGAAGAGAGTAAAATGGCCATTCTGCTTCACCAACTCTTCAGAAAAGACAGTCATGTCATGAATATAATGATTTGTTTTTAATCTGTTGCTGAAGCCAAAAATGCTTAGAATGGTTGAAAGTGGTAATAGCTTTATAGTTATGCTCTGCTGCAACATCACAATGAACTGCTGAAAAAAGTGGATTTCCCCCCCTGCCACATCTGTCACAGTTCAGGACCAAATGAGAGCATAGAGACTAAATAGACCTGAACACCAGCGCACTTAATTATAGATTTATGCAATTCTATAGATTAGATGACTTCCCAGCATTTCAGTAACCATGTGATCACTCCCCCTCCAGTTCTCACAACCTGCTAGGATGCAGGGTGGGGTGCTGACGTGCCATTGTGGCCACCCAGACTGCATTGTAGCAGCCTGGACACCTTGCCCTGTCCCCAGGGTCATGTACCTTAGCCAGATGATGGTGCAAATACACGTGGGTCATTCTTACCTTTGTTTAATATCTGTGATGGGGACAGTCCCTTATGTAGGGCCAGCAAATCCTCTTGTCCTGGAGGAGAGGAGAAGAAAAAGCACGACCAGATATCCGCATTCAAGTGTTCCAGGTCCCAGTTAGGAGCAAATGGCTGAAGCAACCTCAGAGAACAAGAGCACAGCCTTTTCCACTTGGCAGCCACTTCTACTTTGGGGCAAGCCAGCTCCACCACTGGTTTCTGTGCGTTCTTCTGCTCTATATCACAGCCTTGCTGCACAGACATCAATTTCTCTTTAGCAGGTTATTGCCATCTTTTAATGCACTCCCTTTTTTTCTGGACTATTCTTCTGTTCTTTCAGGATTTGTATTTTTTCCACTAAAATCTTGTACAGAAAAATACAAACCTACACTAATGTTTCACAATTTTTGTTATTTCCCTTAGAAAGTCTGAAACTTCCCTGAACTTAGTTTTCTCAATAATCCAGAATTTTCTACATTCCCCTTCCAACAGGGACATGTATTTGGGTCAAATACTTTGCTAAGACTCTTCTCACCCTCCTGTGAAGGGACCAGATATTTGTCTTTCTTGTTCCCTTTCCCAAAGCCATCTGTGATTCATGTAATCACTACCTTATTTCTGACACCAAAGGACAGTGCAGGAACTTGGATACAAATGCATTTTAACCACACATAAATGCACACTTTTAGTACTTGTGTGGGAGGTAGAGCAAATTCCAAAATGCAGGTTTGGCAAATTGGCATTGAAGTCCCTGCCAGGCATTGTGTGATCCTGGAACTGGGCCATAGGGTGCCCAAGCCTCTTATTTTATCCTCTTACTGGATATCAACACTGGTCTGACAAGTAGAGAAAATGAGATGCCTGATCAGCCAGTTGTGCATTAGACCTGACTGTTGCCATCACTGGTGCACTAACTCTGCAACCCTGGGAGGTTCTCCATTTATTTGCTACATTCTCAGCGTCTGACAGGTAGTGATGATCAGAGATGCTCCTATATCCTTAAAACTGGACTACTTCCCTTTCTTATGTTAATTCACTAACATTATTAACCAGGTTAACCAGGCCTTACCCATGCTGGCTGCTGCAACCTCATCCAGAGAAAATTTTACAACACAATGTTTTGAAAATACATTTTAAACATTAAGTATTTTCCCATATTCCTTAGCAAGTTGTTGCAGTGTTTTAATTATCTTGCTATTGAGAAATTACCACGGCAATTCTCGTGTGAATTTCTTAAATTCTGTTTTCAGTCTTTCAAATTTTTTCCATCTTCAGTTTCTGTTGAATTCATCAAACATTATTGCCAAATGTAGCTTCATCAATCTCTAAACCTGTTTCTGAATAAACTGGATTTTTTCTTACATTTCTCACTCTAATGAATCTTTTAGAAGACTAAAAATCCTTTTGTGCTTTTCTAGACACCATCTAGGAAAACTGGGCCGAAGCAAAACAGATGTCTTCATTAGCGTCAAATTTTCACCCCGATTAATTTGAAGAAATTAGAAGAATTTCTGAAGTGCATGAAGAGATTTCATGGAGTGGAAACCACAGAGAAGTAGTTACAAGGTAACATATACAAATACATCTTTCCTTTTTTATTTCTTTTTTTGCACTATTCATTGAATAAAAAAATCTGAAGCAGGATTATGAACTATTTAACAGTTAGATTCTTGCAAGATCCAGGGACCAGGTTTGTCCCATTTACTTTAGACACTGAGACATAACAATTAGTGAAAGATCTGGCTTAGGTTTTTAACAAACTTGGACATTAAAACATTATTTAACCCAGGTATGTTTACACTGCTCTCAGGAGAAAATAAAATATTCCTTATGTCTGCATAAAGAAATAGGCAAATGCACTCACAACTTTATTTTAAATATGAATAAAATGCATGCGCCTATAAGTGTCCTAGTAGACTTGTCAACTTTGTCAGGATCCAAACTTACATAGGTCCAGATTTACCCTATTCAGCCTTGTAGATAGATGCCACTGTGGGCAAAAATCTACTCCAGGTACTGTAAGCCAAGCATTCTGTGCTTCTCGGACACTCCCATAACAGTTAATCTAACAGGACGTGTCCAGGGCCTGATCACTGGACTGATCACCTCTACTGCAAAGTTGCCAGCATAGTCCCTAAGATGTCATTGCTAAGATCAGCAACTTTCTCCCAGTCAAACCTGAGCCAAGGATCATTCCCCATAGCAGTTTGAACATAGCTGTTCTATTTAGGAAGGAAAAAGAGTTTAGTTGTAAGGAAAACTACTCTGCTGTGCCAATTAGCCTGAGGTCCAAGGAGTCCCTGGACTATCATATTTATTAACATAGCCAGAGTATTAGTGATGGAATTTGCAGTTGTATTTGTCTGTAGACTGTTTTTAGTAACAGTCTTTCTCCCATTTTCCCATCTGAAATAACAATAAATATTTACAACTTTTAATAAAACTATCAGGAGAAAAATCTAATACTTCTCCATGGACCTTACCTGCTATTTGGTTACGGCATTATAGATGGCTATGGAGGTCTTCTGAGATTTATGTCCTTATTAAGAAATAGGAAACCCAACTTTCATGTCATTGTTCTGTACAAATACAACAGATTTCTTCTTGAATAAAAATTATGCTAAACCCCATGATCAGATAGCAAAAAATTTGAACAAGCCAGAATAAACAACTTCTCAAAACGTCCCAAATTCTCATAATTAAAAAGTCATTGTCCTGCATACAGTACATGTCACACAATCATTAAAAACTTTACAAAAATCACAGTAGAATATGTGTTCACATAATTGGCAAAGTTCACTTTCTATGTACTTCACTAATACAAATAAATTAAACAAGAAAAAAAATGAAATCTGAAAAAGGTAATTGAATAGTACAATACAGAAATTATTCTTTCATGATTATCAGCAAAACAAAAACAATTCAACCTCTAAGCAAAGCACCACAAGTCACTGTAAAATCCTCCCTCCCTTCCTTCCTCCCTTCTCTTTCTCTCCTTCCTCCATTTTTTCATTTCTTCTTTCTCTCCCTTTCTCTCCACCATTTTCTGTCTCAATTTCTCTCTCAATTTTTACTTTCTTGCCCTACTCCTCTGAATCCCCATTCTATTTCAACTTGGTTATTCTTCATATTAGTTTGAAGAATAGACAGGATTTCTTCCAAGAGTTTCTCCAATAATCATTGCATCTACAAAAGATGGAACTGTGCTCTCTGACCAGATGGAAATAGTCTTGGGAACTAACCTTGTGTGTGTAAATAGAGAAGGTGAATGTTGTTACAAGGATACATATATTTTCACTTAAAATGGTCTTAAGAAGAGAATGTTGTTCTACAGTGGCTGTCTCCTGACCTGCAGATACTGAGGTATGTTGCTGGTGAGCTATACACTAATGAAGTTCAGAGTGCCAATTACCGACTTGTTAATTTCTCTTTTAATGATGAGAAAATGTGTTTCATGTGAGGAGTCTGCAGGTTAGCACATGACAAAGATAGTCATGTATTTTGTTACTGAACATTGTTTCCAGCAAAGTACTTACTTTCAAAAGATGCTAGTAAGTTTATAATAATAAATAATTTTAAATTACCATCAAAATGGAGTTTCTTGTTTTAAAATTGCAGGATGGGATTGTATGAACAATATCAAAATATCTCTCTAGAAAAATGTGTATCATTTTCCTAAAGGAACTTTAATTAATTTGTTTAGATTTCATATCCTCTCTTTTTACACTAGGAACTTGCCATAACATAAAATGCAAATATTAGAAATTTGGGTGGAATAACAGCTTTGTCAAAGTGTCTACATTTCTACAACCCCAAAAGATAAATCATACAAATCAGAATGGAAAAAGTTTCAATTTTCAGTCAGATTAAAATCCTCTGCTTTCTTCAAACAATACCAAGGTACACTGTTTGAGAATTTCCCACTAAAGACAAATAAAATAAAATATCTTTTAGGAAGAAGGAGAAAACAAATAACACATGGAGAAGGAATGCCTGAATTTCCTAGGATAATACCATTTGCAGAGAAGGCATGCTGTGTTTGTGTCCAGCAATATACTGCTGATAGAAATTTAGCCCAGTCTGTCATTTAGATTGACCTTACAAATTTATAGAGGTGCAACAAGGATATGATAAGAGTTTTCTTTTGCCACATGAGGATAAGTTGGTTAGTTTTTTGGAATAAAATATCTTGACTTTCTTTCCTTTGGACAGAATTCATTTGAACTCACTTCTTGTATCTGGCAATCAAAAACCTGAATCTGAGGCAATCACTTCCCTTTGTAATCAATCATGAGAAGTTCACACATCTGGAGAATGATTTATCTACATTATATAAATCAATCTTAAGTTTGTAACCAGTAACTCTGGTGGAGATACTAGTTGCTTGAAGTGAAAAGAATACCCCATAGATTTATGTGAACCTAGTTGTCTAAATTACAGTTAAAGGCATCTATGATGCACATGATGCCTAAATTCATATAGTCATGATGTTTCTTTAAGAGATACAGATGCTTTCTACCTTCACTCATCAATTCAAAACTAGTTTCCCTAAACTATCAAATCGATATACTGTGTTTAAAAATAAATTACTGCCTGATAATCTCAGATTAAAATTTTTGGTTCTCTAGTTCAAAGACATTAGATTTCAAGTGAAAAGAAATTACTTCCTTTGATACTTGAATTAATACATACTAAATTATTTCTGTATAAAAATGGGTATATTCCTATGAAAGCAGGCTCTACCTACATGTCTTTTAAAATCTTGCATCTTTTTGCCAGTTTCAATTGATGGACCAGTCTTCAAAGATGACTGGCAGGAATAGTACCAGTGATTGCATCCTCAAGCTTAAGTTTGACAGGTGGTTGAAATAGACTGTGAGGATGTGTTTGTTAGAGCTTTACTTACAGATTCACGGAAAGATGGTGCAAGTACAAGAGGAATACTCAGCTATTTAAAAAGAAATCTATAATACGGAAAGATATATTCGTGGTAATACTTGTATTCATAACATACTAAGCATAATTACAAACACGTCTAGAAGGTTTGAAGAGACAGAGAATGATCTTGCACTGTCTTGCACTTTGTGCAGTTTAATTCTTTGCATTATTTAATGCTTTGCAGTCATAGCCAAAAGTAACTAAAATAGAACCTATTATTGTAGCATTCATAGTGTTACCTGATTAATGCTGATCCCAAGTGTAGAGAATCAGCCAAATGTCTAATAAACCATACAGAGTACCTCCAAAATTAGGGGAAACACCTCAGGTGTAACTCATGAATATTAATTTCTTAAAGTGATATGGATATCTGAAAAGAAGATTTTTCTAAAAGACAAGGGTTCAGTTCATGATTGGAGCAACAGTTCATATTTTCTGAAGTTTCTTAGAGTCAGTCAGTGAAAAGCTTTAATTCAATAAATAATTTGGTTAATTCAATATTTTCCCTTTTCATGGACTATATGTTATGATCTCAGTTGTACTCAATTTACCTGCAAAAATCCAATCCTGTAGATCTACTATTATGCTACAATTAAGCAACAATTAAACGTTTTTTCCTCCCTTAACAATTAGAGCAAATACTAATAGAAATGAAACCATACTTGCCATATGGACATTTTAGATTCTGGCTCTTGTGTGATTGTATGTATCATGTATTGCAGCAGTTATTTTTTCAAACTCCTTGTATCTAAAGCTGTCTGAACATCATCATCAGCCTAGATGTGGCTCAGAGCAACAATGAGACTGTTCCCTATGATTTTGTCCCACAGAAGCCATCTTCTAGCTGGGCTAGCTGGAACACCAGAGACGCAAATACAGAAAGTTTCTACATGGTATTCATCTGTACAACAGGAAGATTTCCTAAGGCTGGGAAGTATTCATTAATACATTATCTCTTCTGACTCTTTTTGTGTAGAAGACTGTAGTGAGAGTTCTCAAAAAACCTCATTAAACTGTAATGCTTTGGGAGCAGTCTGTGTACTTTTCAGATGTGTAGTCAAAGGCCTAAGACAAACTTTTTTGATAGATGCATTTCCAATGGATATCTGCTCAATATTTTACAGGTTTTCTTTTTGGCTGGTCACTTTTTTTTTTTTCTTTTCTTTTCAGGAGAGAGAGTTATATTCTCATGTTTTGTAGAAAACATGTAAAATCTTTTCTTACAGTTTCACTGTAATTCATCAATCTACTCAAGCACTGAAAAATTTTCCTCCTCTGAGGAACACATAGGTGAATGCAAAAACAAAATTAACTAGAAAAGATTGTACCAATAGCACAAGAATTCTCTACTATTTTTTGAAAAAAGAATGCAGAAGGAAAGACCTACAGATAATTCCTCAATCTTGTTCATTGTCTAAGCTAATATGAACTTAATTTTACCTGAAATGGCAAATATATGAAAATAAAGAAAAATACACTGTCAATGTCATAAGAAGTCAGCATTCTTTAAAAAAGGGAACAGCCAGTTTTTGTATTGCTTGAGCTCATGCAATCAAATCATTACTGGAAAAGTTCATAAACTATAAAATATTTCAAGTCAATATGGATTTCTTTAATAGGAGTGTTTTTTTGGCAACCAATCACTTTTCAGGGAGCTGGTGACTTTGAATCATTTAGAACCCTTCCCTACAAAGATGTGACTGAGCACTGAACTATGAAAGCTCCATGTGTTACCATGGCTTGGCACCCATGGAGCCTAATGCTTCTTCAAGAACAGTAGCAATATTTTTGTAATGTTATTCATACAGGATATCTCATGATACTTTAAAATAAAATAACAAAAGCAAGATTATAAACACACTCTGGCAAAGATCCATCCAAAAATATTGGATTTTAGTCTATCTATATCATAAGGCAGTGGTTCAGATATTTTTGTTGATGAAAGGCTTTGATTCTGGAAGTGTGAAAGTGCATAATGGGGAAGAAAATTTTTCTTCCTCTCAATTTATTTTAAAAATAGGACATTGTTAATTCCACAGACTTTGGGCATCTGAGAAGGACAATGGAGAATTATGAATTCATGGATACTGAAACAACACAAGGCCCTTTGACAATGCAGGGGGAAAGATATATAAACTGGAAATGCTTTAGGCAACCATGGAGGAAACTCCAGTCCTGGAGCAAAATACTGAACATTTTCAGTCTTAGTAGAAAACTTTGTAATAGCAATTTGTATTCAGGGAAAATAATGCATTGATCTTCTTATAAGTCTAGAAAAAGAGAGAGGAAAAAAACCTGCTCAATATCACTGAACCTGATGTTTTAAATCTGCAAATGTAAAAGAAAGGAGTGGGCAGCAGTGAAGAGGGAAGCCTATTTTTTGAAGATACTTAAAGGAGAAGTATTGTGTCAATTCACCCTCAATCCTTTAAAAATGATGGAAAAATTTCTGCTAGAAACAACTGAATTATAAGTTAAGGGAAAAATATATATTTGCAGTGGTTTAAGATTTTTGCCATACTAAAAGAAGAAAAAAACTATAATCCTGTAAACTCACCACAAAATGAATTGCTGAATCTGTATAGGTTAGACACAAATTACATATTTATTATGTAAGTGACTGCATACTTCAGTCAAATTGAAAATTTTCGCTAGTGCTGAATTAGCGGGACCAGATTTTCTGCTGTTGTCAGTGATTGCAATTTTACTGAAGACAAAATTGGTTTGCACATCAGATTAACACAGAAACCATTCTGAAGAGCTTTTGCTTTTCTTTAGCATAGCATACATATATTTTCCTGTTGTGTGATGTTATCAGGTTGTTTGCAAGCTGGAGATGGAATGAGATTTGTTTGAGTAATTCCCAGCTAAAGTGTGATCCCCTGGGGAATCACAAGCAAGAGTCATAATTTAGAGCAATATCTAAATTGTGCAAATTCATTCAAGTGCAAGAACACTTAGAGTTTTAAATGGCAAAAACTGTAATCAGCCTCTTGGTATATATGTTTCCAACACACCACACACAGAAAGAACCATAAAGAACATTCTCCCAATTGCTTTAGTTAAGTAAAACACAATCATCAAAACCTTATTTTTCTTCACAGAAAATAAAGACTAGATCCCTTTAGTTTAAAAGAAGAGAATTTGTTTCACATACTCTGATGTAGATAACCTTCATTGTCCCTGGATCTGTTTAATGCACGCCTAATAAGTAAGCATCTAATTGATTAATGATATGAAATTTAGCAAGCAAAAACAAAATCTCCGTTTTTTGCTTTTTGAAAGGTAGCAAAAACAGCATAACAATATAAACCAAGTTTATCTCATTTAGTCTTCTTCATTGTTCATTGTGTTAAGACAATGCATCTCTTAGAGGGATGCATAATTCCTAGTGTGTCCACCTCCCAGTGACCTAACCTTATCCTACAATCCTTGCTCCTCATTCCATTCTGCTGGAATTCTCTCATGCATCATTGTCCCAATAAAACCCACAAAAGCTAGGTCAGTAATAGTTTCAAATTATTTTAGATTCTAATGAAGAAGAGAATAAACAATACTCTGGGGACTTAGAAACACTGTAACAAAAAATTGAGGTCAATGAGTTCCTAAATTTCTATGGACTTAGACAACAACACTGACAAAGTACTTGCATTATACAGACTTTGTATAGGCAGAATTCCTTCCTCTCTTTTTTCATTACATATTTGATTATGGCATTAGTAGCTTTTTTGTGGTCAGTAAATAACATAAGAAAGAAGAATTTGTGTCCATGAAGCAATTTCTAGAGATCATTTTTGTGGGTGAAGGTACTGTTGATTTTCTAGGATTTTTGTGGGTGAAGGTACTGTGCACCTAAACAAAGCATGAAACTGAAAATTCAAATTTACATATGGATTTGTATATTTGGATTATTACACAGAAAGGACACTATGGTTCAACCTATTTTAAATCTTGAGCACCGATTAGAAGTCAGGTTTTTTTGGGGGATGCTTATTTTTGGGTTTTTTTGGTTTTTTTGTTTTGTTTTGATTTGTTTTGTTGTTTTTTTCTTGTGGGTTTTTTGTTGGGTTTTTTTGTTTGTTTGGTTGGTTTGTTTTGCTTTTGTTTTTTGCTTTTGTTTGTTGGTTTTTGGTTTTGTTTGTTTCTTTGTTTGTTTGGTTTGGTTTGGTTTGGTTTGATTTGGTTTGGTTTGGTTTTTTTGGTGGTGTTGTTTATAGCAGTGACCAAAACTCCAGCAGTGTCACTAGCTCTTGATTGACAATTTTATTTCTACATAGGCTACATAGAGACTGGTGAGTTGTTAACAAAAAAATGAATTCAGTGGTTGTGGTCTAAAACTGACAGAGAAATACAGTGAGGTTGTCGGCTCACATGATATCTGTTGAATGTTACTTTAGAAAACTGCTGTATTTACTTCTTAAACATGATTGTTCTGCTAGTTGGCACCACATGTTATCGAATCATTGAGTCGTCAAGGTTGGTAGAGACCTTTAAGATCATCAAGTCCAGCCACTGCTGGCATCTTTGCTCTTCCCACATAGGGAGCTATCGGGCATTGCTTTTCTAGCAGACACTCTCCTACAGCCTTTGCAGAAGATCACTGTGAGGCAGCTGCTCCCCTGCAGCCCATGGAGGTCCATAGAGGAACAGAGATCCACGTTCAGCCCATAAGAAGCCCTTGGCAAGAGTAGGTGGATATGTGCTAAAAGAAGCTACAGCCTGTGGAAGGCTTATGCTAGGGCAGGATCCTGTCAGGAACAGCAGCCCATGAGACAATAGGACACCTCAGAGACTATGACATCTTTTCCTCCATTGTGTTTCTACTGCTTAGTAGAGAAGTCCAACTTCAGTATTTTTTAAATTTTAAATATCAAAATTAAAAATATTTACATATTAAATTAATTAGTCATTTACTATCATCTGATTTTTCTCTGTATGAAAAAGAAGATAACATCTAGTGCTGTCATATTACACTTGGGATTAAACAATAGCTCAGTCCACTTTTTACTCAGTGAGCAATATGTTTCTGAAGGCATATCATTTTTAAGGCAGCATCAGTTAATCCTGAATTTCTTCACAATGACATTGTAACCTTTATGAATGGTTGGTGCTTTGTGTTAATGATATAGGAAATTAACAGATGCAGTACAGTGGTGATGAGGGATGTTACTTTGGATGGCTGCTCCTTTTATGGTTTGATCCAAAATCCATTAGTGCCAGTGGAACTTCTTTCTTACTCAATGGTTGACGTGCTCCAAAGAGTTTGCAAGAGTAGAACTGAATTGCAAGGGATGGTGTAGCTTTCAGGATATAATTAAGAAATTTAAGAATTCCTAGAAAAAAAAAAAAAAACCTATAAAATTTTATCAGAATACATTGATCACTAATATCTCCAAAAACACATCTAAGGTTTCTGAATTTCTGTTTCAAAATAATGTCAGGGACTTTTTTACAGAATGCTTAGGAAAAAGTGATTTTTAATTTTTTTTTAACAATTCAAAAACATTTTTTAAAATTAATAAAATTATCATGACTATGCTTAATTTTAATTTAGAAATGGGTATTTCTGGGAAAATTCCACTGATAAATTTCTTTGTTATGACAAGAATCAGGGGAATGGGAATTGGTGGTAGTGGGCAGAGGTATCTTAATAAAGAATAAAATTTTTGTTCATGGTTTTCCCTTGGACATTCATAGTCCATATTTTTGAATTGTTTATCTATCACTGCCTCAAATCCTTATTTGTTTGAGCTAGACAAGCAAGAGAATAGAACATCATACTGGACATTTATGAAAGCACGGAAAATATACAGAATTTATCAGAGTCTGTTTAGGACCAGAAAGCTTCTCAGACTGTATTATAATAGCAAAGCTTGCCAGAAGAGTACAGAAATTGATCTGAACTGTTTTTGGCTTTAACAGACTAAATGTGCTCATTGAAGTAATTTCAGTGTTCAAAGGGAAAACAGTTTAAGGAAATTTTTATTATTTCCTAAAGATTGTTTACGATCATTTCTTCATATGTTCTGACTTAGTAAAAACGTCTGGATACTAAATGTGTTAATGATCTTCCTTAAGTTGATATAAATACAAAAGTCAAAGTATAACTATACTTCTTGCTTTATGATGAAGGGTTTTTTTGGGTTTTTTTTTTTGGTTTTTTTAGCTAAAGCCAATTATATTTGTGGTGGCTTATCACAGCAATTATATGAAGCAGCAGGCCAGTCAGTAATGACTTTTTTGTTAGGGGAGTGCTAAGAACACTTCCAGCAGAGCTCCATTACCTGGATTACAATCACAGTTTTAAATTAGGTACCAATGCAAGTAATTTAGTTTTGTTTTTGTACTTAATTGGTCATTAACTTGTTCATGCCAATAATTCTATTTCTGTGCCACTCAGTCATTAAATACTCCTTGCATCTATCCAGAAGCATTCCCTCCTTCAGAAGAAACAGGAGTTTGCTATAAAACATTTCTATGTCTGCATGCTGCCTTTATCCCATCATGAACAAATTCGAATGATAAAACATTTCTTTTTCCACCACAGTACCTGTGAGGTCATGAGGTCATTAACATAAGTCAATAGCAGCCTGGTAATTGCTATTTTGGATCAAGCAGTATTTGTGTGTGTTCCAGGATCTTATTGCTGCCAAGGACAAGAACCATAAGCTCATAAAGAAGCTGAAATGAACAATTCTGCAATAATTTCACTGAGAGGGGAGATTTCCTTATATTCTTGATGACTAACTTTTGTTTTATGTTTTGAAATAAGATAGTTTGTAACTTTTTGTTTTAAAGAAATAATTCTAATTCCATGCAAATATAAATGCTCTCATTATCCATATAAATGTTTAATCCTTTTTAAAATTCTGCTAATCTTTTAGGCCTCAGAGATATTTTTGTGGCAATGAGCTCTCTAGGTTAATTATGCATGTGCAACAAAGTATATCCTTTTATCAGTTTTAAATTTAAATCCAGCCTATTTACTGCTACACACAGGAACTTTATAAATCTATATTGTGCAATTTTCTGCTCCAGGCATTTTCCTCAAGTGAGTGTATGCATGAATATAATGCCTGGAGGATGTTTTAATAGACTCTTCCCATCCCTAACTCCTCTCATCAGTGTATCTCCATAAAACTAAGTTTTGGATCAGTGGATTTGGTTTAGAGCTGGGTCTAAGGTAGAAAGTTAAGTGCAGACTCCTCCAAACATCTTAGGATGAAAGTCAAAATAAATAAAGTTTCTGTAGTAAAAACTAAACAGATTTTTGAAGCCATACTCAGAGTAGACAATAACCAAGGATAAATAATGAAGAAAAACATTATGTGAATATGCACATAACACATGAATTAGTGTGGTTTTTCTTCCCTCCATAGTGATTTTTTAATCTAATCCAGCCTTTGAGCTAGGAAAGCCAGGTCAATTAGTTCAGGCAGAAAGTTCTAACAGCGTTTACATTCAGAGGTCCAGCTGCTCCTCCCCAAGAGACATCTATCACATTTGTTAAATTTTAAATGCAAGTTCAGTTATATCCAGATATATGCTGTGTCCAAAGACCGAGGGGATTTGTGCAGACAGGTTTTATATGAGACACTGTTTTGAAGGATTATTAAACAACTGATTAAAATTAATGTTATGTGCTCCTCCTGCTGACTATTTAACATCAACCAAATGACATTTGAATGATTAAGTAATTCTTTATTTCTGCAGAATTCTCACTGATTTAAGAGTTTCTTACATAGTGACTTTGCAAGGTTATTTTCATTCACCCTAGTTCAAAGGAAAATATGAAGAAGAAGAAAATGATGAAGGGAGATTATTCATAAGAATAGAGCAGCCAACTCTTGAGATAACAGAAAGACGAAAGCAAGATATTCAGGCATTGGAGTCTGAGAAACAAGAAGAACAATAACATGACAATTGACAGGCCCATTCCATTAATGGGTTGTGTAAAAGCACTTGACCCAGTTTCTGGGAAGTCAGAACCAGAGGTACAAGCCTGGAATCCACCAAATATCTTACTTGGGATCATGTTCTGAGAAGCAAATGAACTCCTACACAACTGTGGTGGGCTAACCTGGATGTCAGGTGGCCACTAGACACTAGATAGCTTCCCTCCTCAGTAGTATGGTGGGGAGAGACAATAAGATGGAAAAAACCCTTATAATTCAAGATGCAGGCAGTTTAATAAAGCAAAACCAAAGGTTGTGCAAATAAGAAAAAGAAAACAGAAGTTTCATTCTCTGTTTCCTGGGACTTTAGTACATACAGTGGCTGTTCTGGAAGACAGAGTAATAATTAATTAATTAATAATTAATTCCCTTCCCTGCTTCCTTCTCCTTTCTCTGAGCTTTTTTAATTTTTGCTGAGCAGATATCATAGGGTGGGGAATATCCCTTTGGTCAGTTTGGGTAAGCTCTCCTGATTTTGTCCCCTCCTAAGATCTTGCCCACCATCATCCTGCTGGTGAGGGTGAAAGATGGGAGAGATGGAACTGATGCTGGGGCAGCCCTGCTCAGCAGAAGCCAAACACTGGTGTATTGCCAACACCATTCTACCTATCAGTAAAAAGCACAACACTGTGAGGGCTGCTCTGGGGAAAGTGAACTCCATCTCAGACTCAATATAGAAGCATTTCAAGTCTGGCTATAGAAGGAGTAAGACTTAGTCGAGTGAAGAGGTACTTTTGTTCTGCATTTCAAGTGCCTGAGATGTTAATTTATATTAGTCTATAGGAAATGTTAAGTTTAAGGGTTTGTTTTAGGTTTTTGTTTTTGTTAGGGTTTTTGTGTTTGTTGGGGGTTTTTCATTTTTTTTGTTCTTTGTTTTTGTTTTATGTTTTTTGTTGGGTTTTTTTTTGTTTTGTTTTGTTTTGTTTTGTTTTGTTTGTTTTTTGGGTTTTTTTGTTAGTAACGTAGGAAGATTTATAAATTTTTCATCAGTATGGTTGGCAATTATCTGTTTAATCTGTTGGCTTATAAATACCCAAAAGCTGTCTTAGACAAGGTGGTCTGGAGGTGAATGGAACATAGCTGGAATTCATAGGGACCACCAAGGACTGCCTAACTGTTAACTGTTTATTAAGGAAAAAAAAAATCCAAAACACAAAAACCAGTCCTGTATCTGTGGTGAATCTGGAGATTCAAAAAGTGTGCTTACATGATTAAGGAGTGCTGGAAAGACCTGAGAAATCATAAATAAGAGTTTTAGTTGAAAAGCATTATACTGAGAAACTCCTTTAAGAATTAATGAGGAACCTGAGAGATGCTGATGAAAACAGAGGTTTAGATGATAGAATAATAGAAAAGTAGAGATTAGAAAGGACCACTGCACTATCTTCAGTCTTTGAGGTTAGGACAGGATAATGAAGTTTAGCAAATAGGAGAACAAGAGGAGATGAAAAAGTGGTGAAAACAACTTCTAATGCTGCTATTAATATTAATGATGAGAGTAAAGTTGGGGAGTAAGTAAAGGGAGTAAGGGAACAGTAGCAGATAGAGCATGTCAGTAACAGAAAAGGGAAGAAGTGGAAAAGTACCTGAGGGTTTTGGTCAACAGTGTGTTCAGTTGACCAAGAAGACCAATGGCATCATGGCTTGCATCAGAAATAGTCTGGCCAGGAGGATTATGGCAGATTTTCTCCCAGTAGTTGGCACTGGTGAGGCCACACTTCAAATCCTGTGTCCTGTTCTGGGCCCCTCACTACAAGAAAGACATTGAGGGGCTGGAGTGAGTCCAGAGAAGGGCAATGGAGCTGGGGTGTGGGGTCCAGAGCCAAGTCTCATCCAAGTCTGATGAGACCTGAGATTGTTTAGTCTGGAGAAAGGGAGACTTGGAGGAGACCTTACCACTCTCTTCAACTACATGAGCAGAGGTTGTAATGAGATGGGGGTTTGTTTTTCTCCACAGTAACAAGCAAAAGGTCAAGCAGAAATGGCCTCGAGTTGTGTCATTTTAGGAGGTTTAGGCTGGATAGAAGAAAAAATTTCATTGCTGTAAAGGTGGTCAGGCACTGGAATAGGCTGTGCAAGAAAGTGTTGGAGTCACCAACCCTGGAGGTGTTTAAATGACACGTAAATGTAGCACTTAGGGACACGGTTTAATGGTGGACTTCAATGGGAGTGCTGGGTTAACTGTCAGAGCTGACGACCTTAGAGTCCTAATGGTTCTGTGTTTTTATATGGGCACTAAGGGACATTAGTAGTGGGCTTGGCAGTGCTCAGTTAATATTTGGACTCCATGATCTTGAAGATCTTTTCCAACACAAATGATTCTATCATTCATAGATATTAATATGATACATTCACAGATTTTATGAAATGGTCACTGGGAACAAAGTTAATACCACCATTGTTAAGATCCTCAGGAGTGATAATAAGACAGAGAAGGTGGCTGACAAGAAAGCTTCACTTTTTGTTAATGCAAGAAGTTCAGAAAAGTGAAAAGAAGAACTTGAAATGCTAATATATATACTCTGTAAGGGGATAGTGCAATGGCAACAGAAGCCTAGAATAACAGTCAGGACTGCATCCATGAAATGCATTATCTCATCAGACAGATAGAAACAGATGAGAAATAATGAGAACTGTCATCCCATAAATGAAATCACAAAATAATTATACAATGAAAGAAAAGGTAAAAAAAAAATTAAGGAGTCAAAGATAATGTTGGAGAAATACCATAAAAACTATAAGGTCCAGACCACAAAACTGTAAAACTGTGCATGTTTCCAGAAAAATGTCATTCAAAACTGATAAAAATATTATCTATAAAGTAGAACTACTAAATTTTTGAAGGAATTAATATTTTATCATATGTTGAAAAGATAGAAAACTGGAGTTTTAGTTCACCAATAACATTTGATGGGGAAACAAGACAGTTGTCAATAAGTACATAAAAATGAAATGAGGAAAACACCAATTAGTCTACAAGGCAATTCTAGAATAAGAATCAAATGGGATAGAATGTCAATTAATATAGCTAATATAAAAACTATTATATCCCAGACATATCTCAGTGACATCCCAGAATAAGCAATTATTGTTATTGTTATTATAATGCAAAATAAACTATTCGACTTGGCTTAAATATTTGGGAGTTTGATTGTGCTAGGTGATTTCTCCTTAAGAAATGTGGAAGCTTAATGAGCTGGAAAGGGTTAAGAAATATTATTTGTTCAGAGTTGGTGAGAAAATAAAAACACAGAAAATGGCTAAGCTGACAATGAACAAAATCAGTAGCCTAAAAAACCATGAGTAATCAGAAATTATATTCAAAGTAATAGAAGAAAGGTCAAGAATACAGAAATAAATGTAGTTTTAAGCAGGAAACATGTAAAACAATTTTACTAAGTAATTTACATGATAATTGTGTGCAGGCAATTGACTCCAGTCAATGACTCCATTCCAATTCACCAACTGCACTTGGCTTAGTTTAATGCCTAGAGGTACTTCAGAGTAGACTCAGTCACAACAAAGGAAGGGAACTGCATGAGTAAGGGGAAAAGAGAGAAAGCTTTTAAAATCATCAATTCAAATATTGCAAGATTATTCAAAATGTATGTGTTGGACATGCAATTTCATCTGAAAAACTCTAGGTATCTAAAGAAAAAGCATCCACGATTCATTTGTATGTGTTTTAGTTCTTCTTACTTGAGCTATTTTATTATTATTTTGCTGTTTTTAACTCATGGTGCACAACGTAACTTGAAAAATAATGAATTTAAGGACACATGCTTTAGTTAGAGATTAAAAAGGCAAGGGAAAAAACCAAACAACATTGTCTTCGCCCTTGAGGTTAGGTGGAAAAGGACTTTGTACCTGGTGAGCCATACATACTGATTTTGCTGAATGGATGTTGCCTGGTATTCCAAAATAATGGTGGTGCTTTTATTCTGCTCAAAGATTAAACTACAAGTAAGGAGGGAAGCATATTTCTAACAGGAAGTTAGTCAGTTGTCTCAGAGCAACAGCTCAGGGTTCCAGGGACACACTAATCATTTCAGGACAAAATCATTGTGCAATAACTACCTTCCCTTACCCAGACGCGTACAGTATGTGAGGTTACATGGGCAGCAAAAGGAGTGTCCACCTATAAAGTGCAGAAATAAGAGAGAATGGGCATGTTGCAGAACAACTGTGAAAGAGAAGACAGGTAGACATATATCTTATTTTCCAGTTCTTACTGAGGGAAGACAGGGTAAAGGCGTGGAGCAAGAGGGGGCTGAGGAGCTAAACATCAATATGATGAACTACCACTATCTTTCCACCACTATCAAGAGATGACTGCATCTCATTAGGTTATCATTCTTTTTTAAGTGTCGGTTTATTTTAGTTGATGCAATGTCCAGTATTTTCCTATCTTCAAATGCTGAATTATTTCTCAGATTTAACAATGTCATCAAAAGGGATCCAGGCACAGCATAATCTATTTGTTTAATACTTTCAAATAAAAATCAATTAATTGGAGCAACCACTGCCCTTAAATTTACAGTGTTTTTAACTTTACCAAGAAAGAACTGGAGACTCAGTCAAATAACTGATGTCCACTATTTCTTTTCTTTTTTTTTAACTTGGAAAATGAAATAAGAGATGCTGTTCTGGAGACCATTTTTCATAACTAACAGGTTACAAGAAAAAGCAGAATTTTCAAGCAATCCTCAAGGGAAAATTGAATTCTGTGGACAAACTTTCATATTTTGTGAAAATTGCAGTCCATCCATTGGTTTTTGAAACTTCCCTAATATTTGTGAACTCCTGCAACCACTAAATAGCATTAGTGCCTAATAATCAAAGAATAGTGTTTAACTCAGTCAGAGAAACATGTGGAAAGAGAAGATTTAAAGTAAAAGGCTCAAGACAGAAGATTTTGAAAGATTCTTGCCAAGATTATGCTGTTCTTTCAAAAACACATGACTCCTAGGCTAGAGTTTGCTTTTTGGAATTCCTCTTCTGACATAATCAGAGGTGTCTCCAGCAGTGTGACAGGACTTAGACATTAAATGTTTAAAGATGTTTGTGTAAACATGAAAGGAGGCTGAAAGGAGGACAAAATACTTCACCTAAATCCCTTAAACACATTGAACTGATTTGCACATGTATAAACTGAGAAAACTGGTTATGTCATTTGAATGTCTACTCTTTTTTTTTTTTTTTTTTTTCCCTCATCTCATAGCATGTTTTCCCTCAACAACTTGGGATAAACTTGAAATGTCAGTACCTATTATGGTATTAATTCTCTGGGAACACAGCATCGTAGTTTCAGCTGGTACGGATCTGCTGAAGCCAGTAGAACTTTTATTATTGTTTATCATTGTCAGTGCAGAACAGCTGAGTCTATGTAAGAGGTGGACTAATTGCCACTTAGGGGTATGTCAGGAGAGAACTGGGACTATACAGCCAATCCATCTGTCACAGAGCACTTGAGTAAAGGTTAAACTCATGGTTTGACAACTTCTAGTTTGTACCAGCAGAAATCTGTACTGGCATAAATGTTGAATTATATTTTTCTGTGTGTGTTAGCTAAGAATACAGAATCAAAGTACACCTCAGATTGGTTGCACAGTTTATATAAGGTCTCCAAAAAGAAGCTCACAACTTCATATGAACAATGAAATTATTTAAATCAGTGAACAAATCAAAGATTGAGATCTTGAAAATAAGCTATACACCTAATAGCACTTTGGGGTTTTTTTTGCCACATCACAGTTCAAAGAATATAACAAAAGATGCATGTTGCAACATCTAGACTATTAATGGAAACAGTGACTGATTACCTTTGTGCCATTACTTTTCCTTTTTCTTCATTTTCCATCACTATGTGTTATTCTAACTTTCTTTGTCCCAGTTTTGAACCCAATTGGATTAAGTTTTTAGGTAAAATATTTAATTCTTTATAGAAAAATAAAAATACTTGACAATATTTATCTTTGTGTATATTATATCTTCCATATGTTCTGTACCTATAATTAGGGTTTTGAAAAGCTAACCTTTTTAATAGTAAATACAGTATGCCAAGGAAATGACATATGATTCAGTTTAAAGATAATGAATAATTATGAATGATACTAATGATCCCTTAATGTTAATGTCATTGTGCTAATTTAATATGGCAATTAATTTTGCGCATGAAACACATGCAGGTGCTCTGAATAATTTTTGAAAAATCTTAATTTTCTAACTCTCTTGACAGTTTTGTAAATTCCAAATTAATACTGAGTAACTTTTATAGTAATTTTTAGTTAATATATTATCACTGTAACAACCACTTAACAACTGGAGAACAGCTTCATATTAGTACTACTTATGGCCATATACATTAATTATATTTAGGTTGATATCTGTGGGTAAACTTACTCCACTGATGGTCATAAATTAACAAATCATAATGCAGCTCATTTCCTACATAAATTATGTGTCATGATTTGCTATGTTTGTGAGCATATTGACTTTGAGGACTTGGCAAACATCTTGAGGACCCATCATCAGTGTCGTTTTCAAACTGAATACTGATAGATGGACTACTTTATGTGGAAATGTATCTCATGCTGCAATTTCATAGACAGCATTATGCTCTTGCTTAAAGCAAGGTCAAATTGACTATTGTCTGTAGCTGAGATTCATAGCAGGTGTTTACAACAGTGGAATTTAGACCACCTAAAGAAAAAGAAGTCTACAACTCCAATTTTAATTGAACATAGAAAAAGTAGGTGTTTGTATAAGCCAGCCAGGTAACATCTACCGCTGTTTTATTCAAAATGATAGCAAGCTCTCTATGCATTTACTGTCATGTGTTACAACAGGAGTTACTAAGAGTGTAGTGTTGGGTCAAATAAAATATCCCTATGGCTACACTACATCATGGGAGGTAGATGTGCCTCAGCTGTACAAACCCACAGTCTTTTGGGGTAATGCTGCTGCACAAACATTAACAAGGAGCAATATGGCCTTCAGAGATGAGATTCCTTTTCCAGTTGACTTAGTAAATCACTCTTTCTACACTCCATCTTGCTTATCCACTATACCCATACCAACATTAGATAGTTTAGACTAGACTGTTGTCTAGATTAAGATAGATAAAAAACTTTATACATTTACAGTGGATTGAGAGTCTCTTTGAACTTCAATGTATATACTTTCTTGTTCAGTAGTCGTCAATTTTCTCACCTGTTTTTGTGAATATTTTTCCAAAACCTGCTGTGCCATTTCATTTGTGCCAATCTTCTAAATCCTTTCTACATCACCCCCACAAAACCTTTTAATATAGTCGAACTGAGACTAACAAGATTTGCAAAATGCTATACTAAAGCTGTAAAAACAAATGGATTTCTCTCCATTATAAAATGGAGACCCCCTGCATTACATCTCAGTCTTCTTTTTAGGGAAGCAAGAAATGTTAGGTTTATTTTGTCTTGTTTCCCTAGAAACTGTCCCTCACTCCACACTAGTGTCTATAACATATTATCTTAATTTTCCCCCGAGTGCATATCCTTTATCTTCACTGACTGTAGGGAATGCACATGATTTGCCTAACACTATTTTTGATATCTAAAGTTATCTAGGAAAATTTCAGTTATGTTATTGATCTTGCCACTATGGTATATCTATGTAAGAATTCCTAAGATATTGTCCATTCATATATTTATTGATTTTAATATATTAATGCTATTTATTATAACATTTATTAAATGTCATGACATTGATTTCAACTTTGTACTGGAAAGGATCAGGCCATGTTTTAGAACCTTTAATAGATAAATTGATCCTAAAAAAGCGATCATCTTAGTCGTCCTTGTGCCTTGGATATCTTTAAAAAGGGATTTCTTAACTGACAGAAAGAAGCAGAAGAATTGAATTCTGTTTTACCTTATTTAGGTTCAGTAGCTTGATTATAGGCTTAAAATCAAAGGGAGACTTGAATGTGATTTTCATATTTATGCTTGACTTTGAATTTTGTTATAGAAGTCACTGTGAGAGAAGCAATATCACAAGAGAGGGAATATCACAAGGAAAAGCTAAAGTCACTCTCCTGACTCTAAAATATTCAAACAACCTTAGGCTGTAAGCCTTTTTTCTTTTCTTAATGTGAAAGAACAATTATGCAATGCTGTTGTAACATAGGCTTTATCAAACATTTATTCAAAATAAAGTGTCTGAATTCTGGCCCTGTGTTAAAAAAAATATAGGAACTTAAAATCATAGGAGATTTTGGATCATGCAAGATAATTTCTTTACTTTTTAGATTACAAAATTTCTTCATTTTTAGCCTGAATTTTCATGGCAATATTTTAATTTCACATAGGTATGAAAAATCTCATACATATGAAGGCATGAAATAATTTCCCATAGCATAGAGATCATCATTTAACTTACTGAACTTCAGGTAAATGGCTTAAGAAAAAAAAAAAAATAAAAAGAGCTGAGACAGTTTTCTCTTCAAAACCAATTATTGGCTTATTATATATTAAGAGCAACATAATTATGAGTTGTAGATCATGCCCCCATATCACAATGTCTAATGTTGGTGCATCATCTGCATTGCATGTGATACTGTTCTTTTGCATTTTATCTGTAAAAGCTAAAGGCGAATCAAAATATAAATAAAGAAAGGAAGCCCACATCTCCAGACTTTGAGCAGTAGTCTTTTGTCTTACCATATGCAAGAAATCAAGCACTCAGTACAATGAACAGAAAGTTGGTGAAAAATCTTACTTCCCATCAAAGTTTGATTTAAATACGGGTTTATGACTTTCTTCATGAAAATGAGGAAATAAAATGTAAATCAAGGCATTTAAATCTTGCACAAGTATCATATTAATCACTGTTTAGTCTCATGTTGACAGGAATACATGTGTTTAGATAACATCCATCTGCCATAAACTTAGAGGGACCCCACTGAACATGCTTGAGATTCCTGCCCTTCTGGGTGAAAGATTGAAGTACAGTGCTAAACCACTCGTGAGTGAATCCCTGAAGTACAGATGAAGACAGCAAGTCTGGTGATCCTCTAGCATGGACTGAGTTCTGCAGTGCCTGCATTGTATTTTTGTGCTTCTACACAAATGCATGGCATCCAAGGGCTGTCGAGGTAACAAAAATAAATTTACTCCTAGCATTACATTTCCAGTTTTGTGGCTGTTTCTGTATCCTGCCTTTCACTGGGGTATGTCTCAAACCCCTTTTCCTGCTATGAGGTAGAGTATCCCTCCAGAAGACATATACACAGATGAGGAATCCTCAAAATTAAATTTTTTGATTGGTTGTTAATAAAGACATTTTACACCAGAGATGCATGTCTTTGGGTCTATTTCATTCCAATTAGCTTACACATCTGAAACTAGGTCTGTTTTGTTGTTAACAAAACTCCCCTCATATCAATGATAAGAATAGACATTTAAGAGGCTGTGATAATCCATTTTTAAAGAGAAATTTAAGGCAACTGAGTTATCTTTAGCTAATGCCTAACTAGATAGTTTAACTAAAAGTGAGTAGAAATCAGATAGTTATCTTTTGGTTCTATACTGGTGTTGAGGCAAAAAACCGTATTACATGTTTAGCCATCTGAACAAATGTCCTTGTTTGTCTTACTGTTTATCTTGGTATCAATAAGTACTTAGCTGCTTCTGATGATGTGTGAAAAACAACAGAGAAATCAGTTCAGAGGAGAGCAGTTCAGAACAAAACCCCTTGCACTGCCTCATTGCATGTGGGTTAGAACTCTCTAGTTAGAAAGAAAAAGCAATTCAGGGCCTTATGCAGATGGTATTTGTCATTTTGACACATCTTGAGGAAAAAACCATGAACTTGGACATTTATGTAGCACACAAACCTGACATTTGTTAGCTTCTTAGTGATTCTTTTTTGTGTGTCTGCAGGTTCCAGGTGAATTGATTTTAATCTATTATGGACAGGGGTTGTGGACCCTTAGAATGGTTGAGTTACATGTGAGCCATTTAGGTACTGCCAGAGAGCAAATTAGTAATTCTAGTTATTGGCCCTGTACCATACTTCCAAGGATATTATTTGAAGAACCATTGCTCTTCCTAGCAGCTTAAGCTTTACTATTCTGAGAAACCCATACATTTTAAAGTTTTAGCACATTTTAGTACAAAAATACATTTAGCAGATAATTATATACTATTTGGCAAGAATTTCTGCTCTGAAGCTGCACAGTTAGGACAGCATGCTTTCATTTGGTTTAATCACGTCACTGCTACTACAAAAGGTCAGAATGGAGCAAAACATCTCTTCTATTGCTCCACATGCCTGACCCATTTGTCTATTAGAAAGCTAACATGCAGGAGAATGCTGTCTTTGTGTTATGGAACAGACATGTTAAATTACAGATTACAGCTAGTGAAAATATAATACCTTCTCCAGAACATCTCAGTGTACATGGATTTCTTCTTTTTGATAAATAAAATAATGAAAGAGTTAAGGATCTTAATTAGGGTGGTTTGTTTTCTTCATTTTTGTGATATGACAACATCTATTTTCTAGACTTTTGCGGTTTGAGTTGCGTTTTCAAACGTCATTAAAAATATAACCCCCAATTTTCATAGTTTTGTCATATTCAACATTACATATATATATAATATATATATCTCCATCAACATTTGTGAAAAGCACTATAAAATAAGATACTATGCAATTATAAAACGTAATGAAAGCTAGTGAAATCTAGAAGAGCTTTTTAAAATTCCAGAGAATAGTATATCCAGCATTTTAGAACTAATTACATTCTTCTGGCTTTACATTATAGATCTTAATGTATGCATATGTACAGACAGTAGTTCTGCAATGTTTGTGATATATTATAACCTTGTATGACATCTCTTTCTTTCCCAGCATCTGTCTTAGAATAACTTAATGAAAAGCTTACAGATGACACAGCCCCAGACAGTTTATCAAATTACATTCAGAACCAGGTCAAGATGTCCTGGAATACAAAGCCCATCACATTTCTAAGGTTACATGTGTATATATATCTCCAGCTGTTATCCAGCATATTGTATGATTTCCAAAAGCCTGAAGACATCCAAGAGTTTTGCGTGGTGATGGCTTATTCAACAAGGTGTAAATCAGTTACAGCCTCTGGAACCACAGATGAAGGCCACTAAAGAGAACCTGCAACACTGGAAATCTATTTTCACATCCCACTGTTACCCCCTTGTGCCTCCTCTAGTGTTCTGATTTGGGTCTTCACCTGTTTTAGGTGCATATTACTTCATTGAAGCACGATTATTTCAGATGAGGAAATTACTACAATTGTATTACTGCATTATATATGCAAATTATCTGAGAAGAAAAAAATAATTTACATGCACATTCTGGAAATTTAATACAAGGGAGAAACTACAGTGTTGGTGAGTAAAGACTGCCCTACAAAAAGAGGTTTCAACTTCAGACATCTGTTTGCACAAGGAGAGAGCTTGAGTTCTTTTGGAAACCCCAGTAACTTTAGATAATGTGACTAAGGATATATGGTTTCAGTTTCTGAGGAATTTATAATTTTCTCTTTGGCTTTATATGTACTTAGAATACAGTGAATGTCTATGCCTGGTTTTATTGCATATTGTCTCAGGAGTTGCAGGCTTCATTGTATAATTTTAACTTTATTTTCTGGTTAGTATAAAACATCAGAGGAGACATTTGATTATTTCTTTACATAAAGCTGTGTTCACTATCAAAGTAGCTAGAATTTACAGACAAATATGAAGTACAATTTCAATAAAGAATTTTTATTGCTTTTTCCTTTGCCAAATGGTTGTAGCTGAACAAAATACATGTAGCATATGAAATACACTCCTCAGTAATATTAGACTTCAAACTACCTCCTGATTTGGAGAACAAATCCCAGCACACAACTTCTTCATTAAAGGAAAACCAGATCTGTTTTTGTATATTTTAGTAATCATATATTGAAAATATGCACTTTGCACCTTTGCAAATCAATCATTCTGGGGCTTGTTGTGAACATGAAAAAGAAGGAATTTAAACATAGTTAAAGAGTGAATGTAAAGCACATAGCTTACCTTACATAAATATTATGGAGAGAATACTTTTTTCCCTGTAATAATAGCACATCTTGAAAAATGGCTTCTAAAATTATCTAGGTCTTTTTTACTCACCTTTTCCTTCAAGCAGATGCATTTTAGGTAGTTTTGCTTGGTTAGACTTGTCACAGAGTTCTTTACATTTTCATAAAAGCAGTCTTTCATTCAAAGTAGCAAGATCCTTCTGTACACTGCTGAAAGAGATGTGCCACTAACCTGGCACTCTGATGTGTATCTGAGACTCAATGAACAACAATAAAGTTCATGTGATATCTGTAGGATATATCTGGGCAGAAGACAGTTACATGAGGTCATTTGGAAGGGAAATATTAGTAAAATGTTGGCATAAACTGAGGTAGTTTTGTCACTACTTATGTGTCTGATAAATATAATAATGGAAAATAAATAACTCACAATTAAACAAGGCTGCATCAGACATTCAGCTGCTACATCTCCCATGAGTGTTCTGCAGCTCATGGACTCTTCAAAAAACACATTAAGATGATTTCAATGGCTCCTTAGGCTTGTGGCCACTCTTCTTCACTGGAGAAGCTGGAATATTTGTTGATAATCTAGTCCACAAATTCTGCCTGTCATCTGTACAGCTGTGGACTCACTCAAAAAGTTTCTTACACAGGCTTAGGTTTTTAATAGCCTGAGGCAGGTGCACAGGAGGAACGTGACAACATTTTCAGAAGTTTAAACAACAAACTTTTACAGGTAAACTGTAGGAAATAATGGTACTTGGCAAATTTTAAAGCAACATTCAATTGAAAAAAAGCACTGACTTAGTAAACTCTAACCCACCCAAATTTAAGTTGCCCAGATTTTGAGTAGCAGATATTAGGAGAAGAAAGAATGAACGAGAGAGAGAGAGAGAGAGAGAAGAGAGAGGGGGTAGAGAAAGATTAATAATCACTGCTTAAATTTCAGTACTATCTTAGCTAATATAAAATAAAAACTATGCACTGTACCTATGTATGCTTTTATGCAAGTGCTTTTATCTGTTTTGGTCTCCTGGGGCTCTCCAGGTGGACCTTCTGTTGTGCCAGTGGCTGATAGCCATTCTGGACTGGACTAGAGTGTCCAAGGGCAGGCTGTGAAGCAGTGCACCATGCCACTCTTTGCAGAGCTTGTCCTGGCTTATCCCTCCTCACACACACTACAGTTGTTTTGTTCCATCTCTCACACCAACTTTTATAACATCTCTGCATGTTCCCTCTTCCTTCATTGTATTTTTCATGGTCATGTTAGAAATTTATTCTCCTTTTTCTTCTCTGCATATTATCTTTTGTGTCTAATCCGCAGCTAATGTGAAATTGTGCTACGTGAAAACTGTCTCTTGTAGCTATCACTGTAGACTTTAAACCCTTTGACTTTTTGAGATTAGTATTTTTATGTCCAACATCCATTATATGTCTAATGATTTATCAATATGATATTATAAACTTCTGAATAGGACTTTGCAGAATCATTTAGGGTCTGAATGAGAGTATTCTTCTGGGGGGGAAAAAAAAAAGGTTTTGGTTAATCATCTCTGTAGTTTTCTTCTTAATTAAATTAGAATGCTAGGGGTCTCCTAATATGTGACAGCATTTCGATACTTCACATCTATAGATCAACTCACCACCACAACCCCTTTATTTGATTAGGGAATGAACAGAAACTTCTGACACAGTCACACTGGTACCAGCCCATGTGAAATTCCAATCCTCTCCTGCTTCCCTCTGCTTATCAATGTCAAATATCATCAGGCTAATATCTATGGGTTGGCTAGTTCTTAATCCATTTAACATGCCACATGGGGATAACATCATAGTGATCATATTAGCTTGTCAATGAGTAATATTCCTTGCAGAGTCCAAAATGAATGACATTTTGCATGCCACATCTGAAATCCTTAAAGGAAAGACAAAAAAACAGTTACCGACATTAAGTAGCATAAATTATATGGTTTTATTTCTTTATTTGTTAAATATTATCCAGGGTTGACATCTTATTAGCTGACACGAGTTATCCTGTTTCTTTTTTAAAGTGCTAATCCAGCATTAGCTTTCTTCTCATTCTGTGATTTCTCCAGTGCTGTGACACTAACTAAAAAACAGTGTTAGTGAGTCAGTGTGCTACTCAGACACATTTTCAGAATCCTTTCAGGTAGGTTGCAGAAATTACTGGTTTTGGAGGTACTTTAGAGCTTTTCTTGACTTACTGAATATCTTGACATCAAAAGCTTCTTTATCAATGTTATATAAAACAAAATCCACAAAAATTTGCATTTTTAGATATCAAATGAGCACTAAAAATCATAACAACAGTAGTGAAGTTCCTGAAATGCATTGTCTTCAACACTTTCTAGATAGTATTTGAAAACTGAGCTTTTATTCTGCTCTTGTTTTCACTCAGTTATTTATTTCATATTGTTATAAAACCATTTTGTATCTACTATAATTATATAAAAGTTCAAGTGTGTCAGTTTTTATGCTAAAATAAAGCAATTTAACTAAAATAAATATGGGGCTCAAGGTTTTTAAACTCATATTGACATATTTAGATACACAAAAAAAAATTGTATGTCCAAAATACTCAATTCCTAAAGCAAATTGTAAGAACTTGGTGTAGTTATACAAATCTTAGAACTGTTTTGAGTATATTCTTGATAAATCCAAGGTATATAAGGGAGTTTTTTTGTGCCTCAAAGCAGAATTTGAGCTAATTATTATTAAAATAAAAATATTTCATGCTATTCCTTAAGACTACATTCAGTTCTACAACCTTTAATAAGAATGGGTTTGCACAATATACCATTCAAGAAGACTTCTTGTTTTGGAATATTCCTTCTTCTTTTAAAATGTTATTAATTACTCATCTTGGGAAAATCATAGGTTTATTATTACAGGAAAATCCTTCCTTCTATGGCTGTTTATTCCTTGGTAGGAACTAATATCCTTATTTTCCGAATGAGAGTCGTGATCTACAGTCTGATGTGCTACACATCTAAAGGAACTTGGCAAGGTTTTCACATTCAAGAAATGATTGAAGAAGCCATAAACTATGTCACCTACTTCACATTTAGCTAAAGATCAATGATGTTATGTAATGCCAGCCAAGTGTTTTCACTTAGTGACAGGTGACAACAGCAGAATAACAAAAAAAAATCTTGGCAAATACACAGTAATGAAATATGTGGCAAAACTCTAAGTTACTGCTTTTGTAGGCAATATGATTAGTTAGGTATATACTGTGAATATTTTGTGGAAACGAAAACTAAAAGATTAATCTGTGGCTTACTTGAATTTTCTGAGTGATAAGCAATTGAACTGTTTATCGGTAAATATCCTGTCTCTGTTTGGTATATGATATGTTACATAATGTGAATGAGTTTGGTCCAACATGTCATATGTTACAGATTGTTACATGTATGGCACTTTTCTCCTCTACATAAACTCTCTGCCACAATGAAATAGAAAGCATTGTTTACCAAGCATTATTATTATTTCCTTTTCAAATAAATAAAGAGGAAAAAAGGACAGGGATGGGGAAAAAGAAGAAACAAAAAAGAAAAATATTATTTCCCCCTTCCAAACCTGATGCAGCATACCTGCAAGCAAAGCTAAGGGTTAAAGAGGTGGCAAGTGGAATTTGATTTAAAATATAAGATTACAATTAATACAGAGTAAATATCATTAAGAGTGTTGAGATACTCTAGTATAGCACCCAGAGAACCAATACTAGAAGGAACTCTGGTAAAGTTAGGACAGAGAAAGTTTGCTATCTCTTTCAATAAATAGTTTGATGAATGGCTCCCAAATTATAAATCAGTGGGTAAATCTAGTTTCACTGAAAAAAATCTATGCTGAATTGACTAATTCACTCATCTTTAAAAAGGGGGAAATTCACACTTTTACTAGTTATGCAAGTGCTTAAAATATTAGGAAACACAGACTCAGGTATGTTATTCAGTCAGGTTCAGAAAATTGATTAGATTTGAGGCTGCCCATATCTTGACTGAAGATATTTAACCTTTTTTTTCCAAAAAAAAGGGACAAAAATCCAGGGACACCTCCAACCAAACCAGGTTGCTCAGGGGCCCTCCCATCCAACCTGGCCTCGAACATTTCCACATCCATGTGGGGCATCCACAGCTTCTCAGGACAACCTATTGCACTGGATGATAAAGTTGAGGAACACACTCTATTTTGGTGCCTACGATGCCTAATAATGCTTTTGTGGGCAATGTGTGGTTGCCTGAAGGTAGCATTCTATCACTTGAAATGCTAACCAAGACATGGGAATACCTAGAATGTGATATCAGGACTTTCAGCAAATGTGCCCTTCTGGAAGCATTCAAGAGGTATCTGGATCTGGTGCTGGGTGATATGGAATGGTGGTTTAGGTGTTGGAGTGGGTCATTGGACTGGATAAGCTTGAAGGTCTCTTCCAGTCTTGATGGTTCTTGATCTATGATTCAGTGATATTGAGATCTATGATTCTGGGGTCTTCCCAACTGAATAGTGGTCCAAGAAAAGGGATAAAAATTAAGGAGTAAAGTATGACAACTTTAACTACATCATTATTAATATTAAACTTTTTCTGTATAAATGTTCCCTTCTGTGATAATTAATTTGCATTAAAAATAGTGATTGACCAAGACAAATCCATATGGAGTGGGGCCTGACAAGCTCTAGTCCTGAGTCCTTGCAAGCTCGGTAAAGAGCTTATGGACTTGTCAAAATGGAAATATGATATTACATGGCTACAGAATTATAGGTCAAGATTCTACCCATGACTTGTCTCTTTCTAACCCACTGAGCAAAGATTGAAAGTTGAACTTTATTCACCAACACTTGTGCACTGCTCTGATAATGCAGAATAATGAGGAACTGATTATTCATCCTTCCATGAAGGAGCTGTAACTGCATTGCAAGTTGAAGAGGTTGAAGCAAGTGTGCTGGTAGTTCTGACTTGCATGTACCAGACGCAAAATAAATTATCCACATAAAATCTAGGAATATTGTCCAATAGCCCTCGTGCAAACATGTTTCAGGTGCTGACTCAACACCAGTTTTGTCATTGGAAAGTCAGTCTTCTTTTGAGAACAGATACCTAAAAGAATATATTATTTTATTTCAGCTTGGCAAAGTGCTGAAGTGATGGGTAATTTAGTCTGCATTTTCCCAGATACGGTGGTTGAATAATTTTTGGAAAGTTGTTTTCCTTGGTAGTCCCAACATGCTCTGCTGAGGCAGACAAGCCCAATCAGATTTTCACAACTTCATATGACTGAAACCACCAGATATATTGCAATGAGATTCCTGCCATAAAATACAGTGGAAAATTGCCTTGTGTTCTGGGTTTTTTTTGTATGAAGAAATAAGAACACTTATAAACATCTTGAAATAACAAATTAAGAAAAATAGATTGCCTTATAAAATATTCATGCAGTTCCTTCACAGGAAGACAAGTCAGTGATTTGCAGAAATTAGAAGGAATTCATATTCCTGAGTAATAATAATAAAAAAGGGACAAACCTAGACATATACTCTATAAATGCTTCAACGTAAAAAAACTGCATCACTCTCCCTTCAAAATATTGCTCTGAGCAATATGGTAATGAACAAATCTGGAAGCCAAAAGTAAGAGTCCTTTATTTGTGGTGTAGTAGGAACTTAGGCAAAACTTGTACGTCTGTGTCTTTCATGTTGTAAATCCCGTAGCTTATTGCACTAATACATGAATCTGAAAATCTGCTAGAATTACAAAGAAGAAAAAGTAAATATTTTGAAATTAAATTATGCATAGCTTCTAAACAAAACTTAAATACTCATATTAGGCATAGCAAGGAAAAAAAAAGCAGTATCAGGCACTGTCTTAGGAATGACAATTTCTGATAAGTTTATTTATAATAGTGATTAGAAAACAGCATGAAGATCTTTTAACTCTCTTTTGTTACTTGATTCTAGTGCAAATAAGAAGTGGTTTTGATCTAGCAAAATGTCCTTTTTTTTTTTTTCCTTTCATAATCAGGATTTAGTAGTGTCTTCTAGAACCAGAATAGAGCTGACTGTGAAGAAAAGCACCTGGTTGTAGAAAAGGAAAGGAATGGGTCCACTCTTACAATGCCTCTCTGAAAATAATCTACAAGTCTTTGCATTTTTGTTCTGTTCTTTTGAACATGAAAGAAAATGAAGTCATGTTAAAATTTTGCTAAGTATCACATCCTGAGTCAGATTAATAGCTTCAATTTTGCCAGCCTTGGGACAAAGAGAGGAGTCATAGCAATTCTTTGGGAGATCCAGAAGAGGATCATCCAGGCTGGATAAATATGTTATTTGTGGCTTGTTGACAAAGGTAAAACATTTTTAAAGTATCAAAGCCTTTTAGATTTTTTTGTTTTATATTGGTTTGGTCCTTTGTATTGACATTGGTGGATCAGTTAACAAAAAATCCCAATAAGCCATTAAATATAATATGGACTGCATTATAGGTAGTTCATAAATGAATAGCCTACTTCAATGTGCTACTTTTTCCACTTTAATTTTTTTTAAAAATTATTTTCTAGAATTGTGGAGAGATGAAATATTGAAAGTTGTGGCCATTGCTTAAACACTGAATACATTTTTTTGAATTTAGCAAAGAATATGTCACAAGATTAGATGTACTAGTCCATCATCCAAAATCACTTTGTTTATACTTTTCTTCATTTTTGTCTTGGATAAGTTACAAATGATACCTCAGAATGCTTCTGAGGAAAGGCCATTGTTTCTTCATCATTTATTTACTGGGCATTTACCTTGCTATATAAATTTTTCCCTAATGAAAGGGAGAAAAAAGTAAAATCAAGAGGGAAGCACAAAGATGTTCTACTATAGATGTTCTACTATAGTATTATTGACCGAACCACAGACAAAAGCCACTGGTTATCATGATAAACTGTCATTGTCTCATTTTATCTAGTGACATACATTCAGGTAAAATGATGTGTAAAGTCTAAACGTGGTTTTTAAGCCTTTTATTTTTAATAAATTACTATTTAAGACAGAACATCCTAGTGTTTCTATGGCTATCAGAATTTCTTCTCTGCCTTAGAATTCTGAAGTTTTGCAGGAAAAAAGCTGAAGGATATCCTCATATCATTTAGTCAATGCCTTCAAAACTATATTAGATTAAAGACACATCTGGTTTCCAATGCACAGAATCTGCTAGTGGGGAGTCTCAGAGAATCCACTACGTGAGCATAATAAACATTTTCTTAGAGCTTATAGTAGTTTATGCTTCAGAGATTTCCTGGACCAGAGGAGGTGTCCTTGGACGTATATTTCAGCAGATTTTTTGTGAATGAAGTTATTTAAATTAAAACCACTACCCATCTAACCATGTATTAAATAAAAGGTGAAAGAAAATAATGCAGTGTATTTGTATGGTATGGATAGAAATTTTTCCTCTGTATACCTATATAAAGAGAGATTTTTTTTGTGTTTGGGAGTACCAGAGAAGGAGAAAAAGTTAAAAAGCTACAGGCCATGTTTTTAAACCTTTTTTCAGAAACACAATATAATGGTCAAAGTCCAGTAAGGTTTAGTATCCATCATATTCACAAAGAATTTTAAGATTAAAGAATAATGTTTTAGGGAAGTATATCTGTAAGTAATTATAGGTAAGTCAATAAGGCAAAATCAAAGGAGTAATTCACAGTTCTCCATACATCTCAGAGGAACAGTTCCAAACAACTTCACAAAAACTGTGGATTCTGTATTCATCTTATGCTTCAGTGTTAGACAAACTGTTGAGATGAAAGGCTATTATCTTGTACAATATGCATGATTTACCTATATGCTAAATTTCTGTGAGTTTTGTTGGGGTTTTTATTCATTTTTTAAACAATTACTTTAATAGAAATATTTACAATTCAAATTTCTCTTTTCATCATTTTTTAACTTTAGGGTAAATTTTATCAAAATGCAAATCAATAATTCAGAACTTGCTAGAGAATGAAATAAGAATTTGATAAAGAAGGAAAAATCTTCAATATGCAGGAAGCTTTCTCTCAGCTTCCAACTCCCATGAATATCACAACAATTTGAAATAACACTTTAAAAGATTAATTACATTCACTACAGTTTTTGCACCCTATGTTTTTTTGCATGCATCTGAACTTGTTTTTGAGATCTACTTTGTCTTTAGGACAGTGTGTTCTCATTAACTAAGGTTCTTAAAAATAGAATCAACCAGCTAATTGCCAGGTATTTCAAAGTAGATGGATGATTGCAAAAGCAGACAAGAGTGTCATGAACTTGCCAAAAAGGTCTGTCCACTTAGCCATCAACTGAATGGGTGAAAGGTACTCAGAAATCAGCCTGTAGCTGGACTAATCACATCTAGCTCTGACCTCCTAAAGGGAAGATGTCTGTAGTCACTGATGAAAGCCAAGTGCCCAGCATCAGTGGGATGATTTTCCGTTTTGAAGGGGTTCAAATTATAAAATGAGTCACTCTAAAATATCTTTCTGCTTTACTCTTCTCTTTACTTTCGACTGTCTACCCATGATGGACATCAGTTACCTAAATATTGGAGTCAGGTGACGTGCCAAATCTGCTAGACTATCCAAAATGTTCACAGAGGAGCAGAAGAAGAGCTTTGAGAGATACTTTTTTGCAGAGGACAGTAGAAGACAGCTCAGATTACTTTGGGCTCCTAGAGTGACAGAATATTCACTTTTATAGAGGGATTGGACTCCAGACAACAGGAAACTTTTAGTATTTCTGAGCTCCTACTGTAGTTGAAAGATCCACAAACAGTACATAGCACTTTATTCTCTTACTTTTACATGGGTATCTGTTGTGGTTTGAAATGCTCAGTGGTATTCCAACTGTTCGTTAGGCGCACAGATGTTTCACTTGTCTTTACCAGGTTGTTTGGGTATTTTGAATATCCTAACACTGCTGAAGTCCTAATTCAGTCAGTTGAGTAGAGTCTTTCATAACACACACTGCTCTAAGATACCTTTAAATATGAACTTAGACTTAAGAACTCTGTTTAAATACTCCCATAGCATCAGTAGTAGCAACTTAAAGTTCAGTATTTATGAACAATGGAAAAAAAACTTAGCAGAATGATGAGGATAAATTCTGTGAATAATTATCTTAATAATATTCAGCCACATTTTGGCAGTATATAAAGAATATTATTTTTAATTTCCTCAGGGCAAATTAATAATTTTTTTTCTTAAATACCTTCATGAGTAATCCTTAAAAATTCTTCATTTTGCAAACATGTCATTTTTCAGGCAGATAGAGACTTTTCTCTCAGAGCCTCAAGAGAGATCCTTGCCTGGTTCCGGACTGAGTAACTGAAATTGGTAGGTCTATACAATGGTGTAAAAAGTCACTGTGTTGGCAGTAGGAGGTGAATCGAGTTCGTTTCAGAGGTGGCAGAGGTTTCAATGATTATGATGTCTTTGTTCATTAATAATGTCTACTTGACACTGTAATTTCTATAGGTTAGTCTGAACCAAACTTCCACTCTTGCACGACTGCTTGCCTTTCTCCATAAATGCAGTCAAAATTTTGAGACATCCATTCCCAGCCATGAATAGTGAATGAGATCTTGATTTTTTTTTTCTTTTCTGTCTGCAAACCATTTTTTAAACAGACCATTGCATTGCAATAATTAGAAGCTTTACATATTTGCAGTTATTAAAAAAAAAAAATTGCACAAGTGTATTTATGTTTTATTAACATTTTAAGAAACATTATGCACTATTATGTTACCACGGAAGAAAAAAATATTTGAAAAATGGCACAACTATTTAGTCAAAAGTGAAAAGCAGGACAAAACTACATTCACAATTCCTTTCTCCTGAGCAGTGATTGCACAGAGAAATGTGGAAAAAAATGGAAGCAAATACATTGTGGTAGCAAGAAGTTTTTACCATGTTACTGTCACATAACTGAACAGTAGTCCTCAGGACTTTACCCTGTGATGCTAGCTGAATAGCTGAGAGGAACAAGCTTGCTCAGGTGAAAAAAGGGTAAAAAAACCCAAAACTTATCCTTTGTTTTCTCAATCTTTCATAAGGTTCTTAACGAAGACAAAATGTGTGAAACAGAGACAATGAGCATTTGAAGGAGGAACAATCCTTAAAGAAAGAACTACAAAAGATTTTTGAGTAATATTTTATTTCAATATAACTTTGTTCCCTCTGACTTCCATCTTTTCATCTGTATCAAAGATAAGAACAGAACTCTGGGACTCCAAAGGGAAAACAAAACAAAATAAAATATAAACTTTCTCAAAAGCTGTCTGTAAAAATAACTGCTGTGATCCAAATTTTTGGTTAGTGCTCATGTAACATATTATGCAGCATATACAGAGCGTGCACAGTTCTAGAAAATATATTATCAGCTTAAATACAGTAATTTCACGAATACAAGCCGCACCAATTTGACCAAAATTTTGGTGGAAACCCGGAAGTGCGGCTAATATTCCGGGGCGGCTAATCTATTAACAAAATTCTAAAAGCTGCCAACACGGAAGTGAGAGCCCGCGGCAGCCCCAAGCCAAGCTGGAGCCCGGCCGGCCCCGGCAGAGGTGGGAAAGCCTGGCAGAGGCGGGGCCAGCAGTGTGGGGGGCGGGCGGCAGAGCCTGAGCCAGCAGGGCGGGGGAGCCCGGGAGAACTGGGGCTAGCAGTGCAGGGGAGCATGGCAGAAGCAGGAAGGCCGGCGGGTGGGGCTGCCTGGCAGCGGGGGAAGCCCAGCATAATCGGGGCCAGCAGCGTGGGGGAGCCCGGCGGTGCGGGGGCCTGCAGTGCCGGCCAGGGCGAGGAAACGCGGCGGCGGTGCAGACGGGAGGGGGCGGCCGGCGAGCCTGGTGGCGGCGCGGGGCGAGCGAAAGCGGCAGCGGGGCGAGCGAAAGTGGCAGCGGGGCGGGCAGCGAGCCCGGCGGCGGCAGCCCTGCCAGCCGGGCGAGCGAACGCGGCAGCGGGGCGGTGCTGACGGGAGAGGGGGGCCAGCGAGCCCGGCGGCGGCGGCAGCACCACCCGGCCAGCCCCGCCGAGCCGTGGCGCTGAGCTGGGCCACCCGGCCCCGTCGGCAACCATGAGCGGGCCGAGCCTTCCTGGCCCCGCCCCGAGCCAGTAAAGCCCGCTATGCCGCGATCCTGTTACTAATTGGCCAATTTGTGAAAGCTGCGCACGGATTCTCGCGACGAACGAAAGTGCGGCTAATATTCGGGGTGCGGCTTATCTATTGACAAAGACAGCAACATTGTCGAGGCACCGGGGGTGCGGCTTATAATCCGTGCGGCTTGTATTCGTGAAACTACTGTATATCCTTTTATGTCCCACGTAGATTTTAAGAGAAAGCCTATCAGATGGAGTACTTTCCTGGAGCCAGTTGCATCCCACAATATTCCTGTTAGATTTTCTTATAAGGTGACACTCTACAGGTGTGAATGATTATGTCTATGAAATTGTATCACATAACGTGAAAAGATAGTGGGCTGGATTGCATTTTTATCCAAATAGTTACACTGCAGTAGCAAACCCCTGAGCAGTAGTGGAGCATGTACATTGGAGAACATAGCTTCCACCATTGTGAAAACCCAGTTACACTGAAAAACTAAAAAAGCACAATTCATACACAGACACATAAAATATATTTGCCAATTTAGCACCTGTCAAAGGTCAACTTCATAGGCTTAGTGCCAAAATGATTGCATTATGCATTTTATATTTTCTCTCCAAACAAATCCTCTCTCCAAAGATGGTGATGTATATGCATATCAAAGGGGGTAAATTGACAATTTGGTGTTATGAATCAAGTGTTAGAAAGTGATAAGACTGTACTGTCTAATCTAAATGCAAGTAATTATTATTTTTTTAATATATTCTAATCTACTATATGGAGTATTTACCTTAATGTAAAGACATAGTAACATTGATTTTATAACTACTCCTAAATTAGACACAGGCAAAATTCCAGTACTGAACATCTGACACAGGCATAAAGTAGACATACATTTCCAAGAATCAGACTAAATATTTGTTAAATATTTACACTTCTTGTGAAGGATTAAAATTTAGTGGGTATCTTCAGCATCGGTGGCGATATATTTAGCTTTCAGCAAATGAGAAACAAATAATAAATAAAGAAACTAATATTAATTCTAATATTGTTATGCATAACAGTGGAATTAAAAACTGAACCCTTGATGCACAAACAGAGCTGTTATTTGTGCCACAGAAGAGTTCATGGACTAAGAAACATCTATTTTAACAACATTAGAAGTTAAAATGCCTGTAAATTGCAAAGGTCCAGTTCTCAATTTTAGAATACAGTTTACACAGAAGTATAATTTACTACTGTATTGCTTGTTTCCAGAGATGGAAGACATTAATACAGAATTAATAGGGATTTTGGAATCAGTGAGAGTGTGTTTCCCACAGCAATGAAAAGAACTGCCAACATTTGGCTGATGTGATTACTTTACTGTTGTTTGGATTTCATCGTACATATTTACAGTGAATAATATGTTAGTGCAGCTATAGCCATTCTTAAGTGTCATTTTAGTATTTGAAATTGATGTAAAAAATTAAATAAAATAATTTATCCTTTGAAATTAGAAGTGTTTTGTTTTGTAAAAGTAATGAAATAACTAAATTTTAAAACATCATGGAAGATAAAGGCTGGTAAAGGGCACTGGATATAGCCCCTTATTAGAGGAAGTTCTGTTGCTAAGCAACAAACCCCGTAAAGTGTTAGGTTCATAAAGCACTGATTAATTAATATATTTAGTAGATGGTGAACAAAGTCATAAATTGCTCTTGAAGGGCTGTATTAAACAACTGGGAGAAACATTTCAGGTAGCAGCTGCAACATTCACTTAAAATTGGAGCCTATGATCAGACTTCCACAACTTCCAGTGGGGATCTAAAGTTGGACACTGTTGCAGATTTCAGTCTAAATTTATGTGTTGAATATCCAATATCTTATCTTACTTTGAAAGATAAATCTGGCTGCTGTGAGTTGTGAGAAATTAATTCACAAGGATTGCTTTGCTAAGAACATATTTGGAAATATACTATCTGATTTTTGATTATAAGTCAAATAAGAAAGCTAAACAAAGGTTGCATCTTTATATTTCGGTTTCATATTCTGGTGCTGATTAAGCTGAAACTGCTGCAGAATAAAAGAATGGCTTATATTGTAATTTAATTGATTAATTCTAGAAACATTTTAAAAGGTTCAACCATGTAGCAGAAACTTAAATTGAGGTATCTTGAAAGATACAAAGATAATAAATTAAATTAATCCTGGAAAAAAATGGTTCTACAGTGTCAAAAGGCACACAGGATCATGAAAAATTAATCAAGGGAGCCTTATTTGAAGCCCTTTACACACATGTGATTCTCCTAAAGATCTTCATCTTCATCACTTCAAGTTCCATAATGTCAGAAGAAAGAAAATGGAAACAAAAGGGAGAAAAAGTACTGAACATAATTGTTAGTAATTGGGGTAATTAATAGATCAGAATGCCAGTAGTACAGAATGATATGAGCATGAAAATAAAAACAGACTCCAAGAAACCTTGGTTGTGATAAGACTTCTTCAGTTATCTGTATCTGAAAAAACCCACCCCAATCCAAAACCAACAAACAAACCAAAATACTCACAAAACCAAGCCCTGTGTAAGAAAGATTGTTCTTGCTGCAGGTAGATATGTATGAGGTTTGGAAAGGAGTCATGCCACAAATACTGGGCAGGGGCGGGGAGGGAAAAGTTGGCTTCGGCATCAGCTTTTCCTGTAGAAGACAGAAACATACACTTTGGATAAGAGAGAATCAGGAACCAGTTTTTGTGATTGATCACCAAGTATGTACAAAATATCCCTAGATTCTCATTACAAAAATCAATGTATAAAGAAAATGTGATCAACTCCACTAGTAGTCTACATAGTCTGTGTTGTGAAAGTTTAGAGAACATTGGCAGTTCAAAAATCTCTTGGGGAGTTTCAGAAACGCCAAACACCTGTTGAGCCAAGTGGTTTGAGTTTTGACATTTTGAAGTAAAGAATTAGACTCTGAATGGTACTAGACAGCTATCCTATGATCTTAGCTAAATGAAGGAGACATACAATGTGCCCAAATTTCAGAGCTAAATAGTAATAATAATAATAATAATAATAACAATAATAATAACAATAATAATTAAATTATTATTATTATTATTATTATTATTATTATTATTATTATTATTATTATTATTATAGATATAACTTATAAATGCCAATATATTTCTTCAAAACCTCCACTATATCTTACCTTCAATTTCAGCAGACATTAACTTCAACAATTTTTACTTATATTGTCTTCTTCAGAACAATGCAGAATGATCTTGTGAGGGTATGTATCTATGAACAAAGTATTATTTTTTATTAATTTATGTGCAGTGCTCTGTGGAGTTAAGAGAGCTTGTGATGACAGGGGATGGCTCAGAGTTCTTCTAGGGCAATACTTTATCGACAATCCAACACTTTTATTCTTCCATGACTAAAAAAACCCAAATGCAACACAGAAACACTACTGCGTTGCACCTGGTATTTGAATACGGGTCCATATTCTGCTGCTTTGTCACCTTTATCTGATTCTGTCACAGATTATGTTTTCTACTAGAGATATTTGGAGGAACCATTAAATGGAGGAACCATTCATGGCAATTTTCTGTTTTATATTATGGGTTTTGACATTCATAGACATACGTGTTAAATGTATATGAATACATTCTTTCAGGTACTTTGTTAGATACTTAATTCTATTGTACTTCAAAGGAGATCTGGAAGACAAACAATAATACTTCTGAAAAATCAAATATTATACATAAAATAATATGGTAGAGTTATTTTCATAAATTATTTTCACTTGTTTGTCTAAATTAATAACTTCAGGGGAGACTGCCTCAACAAAATTATCTGTGGAGACCAAACCAGGAGCTCTTCATACATTTGAAGTTGTACTTTTTTCCACTGTATAGAAATATCCTGAATAACATGCATAGGCTTAAAAATGAACTACAGCATCAGCTGAATTGGCTGTTTCTAACTTGCTAAAATTCTGTTTATTTTGTGCTTGAGAGACTTGGGAAGTGAAGGTCGGTGGGGGTAGATGGGAGTGGAGGGGGTAGCTGTGTGTGGCAGGCAAATGTGAGATAAGGAAAGCTTGTGTTCCCTTTCACTGGAATCTGTGCCTAGTTGCTTCACCCCTTTGAAATAAACTCACGCTGCTCAGTTCTACAATCCTTATTCCTGCTGAGAAGCACTTAATAGTGAGAGGAGGCTCCTGGGTATCAATGAAACTACTCAGAAGAACTGTACTACTCAAGCTGAGTAAGGGCTGCAGAAGCAAACCCACAAGAACAAGCCCTGAAAGATGTGCTGTTAAAGCAATTAGAGCTGTAAGCAGGATAGCTCCCCTTCCGGGATTTTAGTGTGAAAATGAAGGTCTAATAACATTTGTTTTCATCATGATGACTTGCTGAGCCAGTCACAAGGAAAGACGTGATAAAAAAAAAATAAAAATAAAAGGAAGACTAAAAATAATGCTAGGAGAACACAATGGCATACACTATCTTAAAGCTTCTGGGAGGGAGGACACTGTTGGCTGAATCAAGCAGTGTTCTCTCACTACAGTGCTAATCAATAGTATAGATTTGTGACTATCATTTAGGAGATGAAAAATAAACTGCAGGTGGGGTGATGCTTCCTTTTTGGAATATATTTCTTTACTGTTTACATTTCTTTTATTAATGTATCTGATATTCAAAAGTGTACATTAATAAACATAAAATTTAAATATTTATTAAATAATTGCCTATTCTTTCTTATTGTTTAAAACAATGTTGCTCTCACTTTTTAATAGCAACTTCAGTTTGTATTGTGTTACATGCTTATTAATATCCCACAAAATGAAAAAGTTGAAAAGAACCAAAAGGTCCATGGGGATTTACACCTTGAATGCCACTAACTCAGACAATGAATGTTTACAAGATATTGTCTACTTTTAAATGCTGACATTACTTCTTTATAGATATACATATATATGTATATAAATGCTATTTATATATGCATATGTGTTGGCAGAAAACCCTGCAGAGATTGGTCCTTATCTCATTAATTTGTAGGTCGCAAAAAGGACCTGTTTCAAGGTATGGTAGCAGAAGGCTTAAAGTTATAATTCTGCTATGGAAGCAACAGAAATAGATGACAATATAATTTCATGGTAGCAAGGTCCAGTGAAGCTAATAATAATGATTTTGGATCATATATTACCAATACATCATCACATGCTTTCTGATTAAATATGTGAAAATCTATACTGCAGCAACATTTTTTTTTCTTTTGGAAAATGTAACTTCTTTCAATAAATCAATGAGTTTTTGACGGAGATTTTGTTATGCGAATCAAGCAGAATCTCAGAAAGGGAGAACAATATGTTAAAAGAAATTTGTTCTGAAAAAGAAATGCTTTGATACTGCAGACAAGCAGCACAGCAGGAGCTTAAACAAACGAAAACAACCTTTGTGTGTGCTATTCTTCTCTGGTGACAGCTTTGTGGAGGGCATCTAGCTGTTAGAGAGCAATTTAAGAGAAGGATCTGGCAGCATGTAGCATCATCGTATCACAACAAAGGAAGAAAATGAGATCTTGCTCTTTTTTTCCCCATGAAATTCATACTGATAGTCTCTGTTTTCTATGTTGAATGCATTTATTTGGTGCATGTGTGCAGTGGCATAGGGAGATACTTTTGCAGTAGTATGCATTAAAATTTATGCCCAAGAGAAGTCCCTGCCCTTCTGGAATTCTTTGTATTGGTTTGGTTTTTCCGGAGTCACTCAATAAAGAATTTGTGGTTGGAAAGATTGAAAAGGAGAGATACATTTCCCAGTGAGGGAAAGTAGCTTCAGAGGCAGAGACACAATGTTCCTTCTTTTTACCCTGCAGCAAGAAACAGTGGGTGACTCAGGGGAAATGGTGAAAACACGGGCATAGCTCTTACCAGAACACTAATAACATTCTCCCATTTTGCATCACTCATTTGCTTGATGACAGTTGTTTCTCCTCATGTTGCCAATCCTCCCTCTGCACAGAGGGACACACTAATTCCCTGCATGAAGCAGTTTATAAAATAGTAAGGATGACATTTCTTCTCACCTCACAGTTTTTCATATGGTACCTTTCCAAGGTCTTTGCCACCAGGGACCTCCAGCATAATGCAATGCAGGAATGACTTTCTCCTCTTTCTGTCCCAAGTAATGTTACAAGTATGCTGTTTTTTTCTGCCTAAACTTTTATGATTTCTTTTCTTTTCTTACTGGATTTCCTTCCTAGCTTGTTAGCAGCTGGTATCATACTGCCCAAAGAATTGTTAGCCCTGATCAAATACATTTTTACTTTAATACAAGGCATTTCTGTCCCACTTCTATGTTACAGTTGGAAAAAGAAGTGTCATTTGCAAAAAGTGAGATACTATTTCTGTAAAAAGAAAAAAAGAGTTTTCATATATGTTTTTTTAAAGAATCCAAGACATACAAACAAGCCTCTTTATTAAAGCTGAGGCTATCAGTCCCAATGATGCTGCTACAAGTTTGAGATAATACTTGAGTTTATTGTAGGCATTGATTATATAATTCAGTGTCATAATTTCTTTTCCTGTACACTTCTATCAAGATTTCTATACATTGTAATTTCTTCACTTTAATTTTTTTAACCCTGAAAAAACAGCAATCAGAAAAAATCATAAGAATAACAAGTGCCAGCTCCAAAATTAATGGGAGACATTAAAACTTCATTTCTCTGAGGCTGACAAAAGATTTTTACAGGTATCTGTAATAATTAGGAGAGTTTAAAAAAGAAGGAAGTACCCAACACATGCAACATAAACTTCAAATAGTTTTCTAAGACTAAAAAAGTTTTTTTTTCCCTTCAGAGCTAAGAAGAAGGAAGGAAGGAAGGAAGGAAGGAAGGAAGGAAGGAAGGAAGGAAGGAAGGAAGGAAGGAAGGAAGGAAGGAAGGAAGGAAGGAAGGAAGGAAGGAAGGAAGGAAGGAAGGAAGGAAAGAAAAAGAAAGAAAGAAAAAGAAAGAGAAAGACCTGATAAGTTATGCTTGTTTCCTCAAACACAGGCAGAAATAAAAATGTGGAAAATGTGGAGGTCGTATGTCTGAATTTTGTCTTTGGGGAGAAAAGAGGGTAGGAGAAGGTCCTACTGCAAATTGGGAAGTGACTGTAAATGTCATGAAGCACGCTGCATCTTAAACATTGTCACAGTCATATTCCCTGGCCTCTAAGCATTTTTACTTTAGAGCTTTTTGCAATTACTTTTGATCTGCTATAAACACTGCTATCCTTCCCTTTGCTCCCACCTGAACATGACATATCATTTTGGTTGCACCATGGTTTTTTCTCAAATCTTTGTATGACTAACAGAATCAGAAGTTAAAATTAATTAACTGATTTTCATTGATGTTTCTTCTTCTTCTTCTTCTTCTTCTCCTTCTCCTTCTCCTTCTCCTCCTCCTCCTCCTCTTCCTCAAACCCTAAAACTGAGTATTAGAACTGAGGAACATTTAAATATATTTAGGTGTTCATATCACGAGCCTAGAATCATAAGGTTTACATAGACACATTATGTAGTATAATTAAATAAAAAGACTATTATAAAATTTTAAGATTAAATGTGATTATTGTGGGTTTACAGTAGAACTTCTCTCTTTCATCTCCAGCTTATTTTATATAGCTATATATACAAAAATAATAGTGATAAATGATTTAATTACCCTGTTAACTGGCTGTCAATGATCTTCTGAATTCCTAGAAATGAAGAGAAAGAAGAAGAGTCAGACATAAAAAAAAACATATCCACCTGCATTTCCTCATTTTTTGGTCAGATCTACAGTTTGTATTCAGTGCAACAGGAACAGGATAAAGATGCCCAAGGGAAACCATTTGACTGCTGGGAGGAACAAAAAAAAGCCAATTTAAAGATTCCTATTTTTTTTTATAGTTACACTTTAGATTCTAGATTAATCCGAAGAGCACACCAAGTCTGAAACATAAAACCTCAAATACGTGATAGTTTATGTTTTCAAAACACAACGGCTGCATAACCTTAGATATATATTTATTTGACTTATTAATTAATATTATCAAATTGAAGAGTAGCAGAAGTATTTAGATCATATTTCTTTGTTTTCAAGCAATATTTCAAATGAAGTTAAATGTTCAGAAATAAAACTCAAGTGGCGTACTGCAAAATGTCATTAGATAGTGAATAAAGTGATGCCCTCATTCTTCTGTGGAATAGAGTATGGCTCTTGAAAATCTTTTCTTTTATCTGCTTGTCCCTGTCCTGCTGCTATTTTTGATACTAAGGGAAAGGATTCCAGTGCATATCATCTTCCGTTTAGAAGCCTTTCTGTTGTGGGCTGTAGTCAATGATTTAGCTGGTTTGTTGTAATGCTTGGCAGAGCATCCTCAGGCTTATTTTCACAGCTAAGCAAGATTTTGCTAGATGGTCTCTGAATTCACAGTCTTTTTCAGGCAACTCAAGAGAGAAAATTGCTGATTATTTGGAAAATGCTGTATTGCATTTATTGAGTTAAAAAAGCAATCTTTTCTTAGGATGATGTGGATTATTTATGTAACTCAACATAGCTAAAAATTTTAAGAATATTATGACTTTTTTTTAACCCTTACATTATGACTGCGAGAGGTTAGAAATAAGTTTCTACCTGCTTGGATGTGACATTAGCAATTTCAGACCAATGTTAATGTTTAAGTATTAATGACTTTTGACGCAGCTTTCAAAGCAAATCCAATAAAGATCTGACTCCTAACAGATTTGAAAAACAGGCAGTCTCCAAGTAATACATTTGATTCCAAGTCACATTTCTTGTTAGTTCTGATCCTGAAATACATTCCTGCTTTTGATAAAGACAATCTTATTCTTGTTCTAATTCATATACACAGGAACTGGTTTTAAGCTAAATAAGAATCATCTCTGGCAAGCGTCATTCAAATAAATTAACACGTAGCACAGTCACATAATATGTTTTGCTCTTTACCTGTTCTCCCACATCCTGAGTGCACTAATTATTGTGTTTTAGCACAAAAGAAAAGCATCAACAAAACAAAAAAAAGAAAATATTGATACATAAAGGGAAAATAGAGAGAAGCAAGTAGAGTGAAAGGACCTTTATAAGGACCTTTATGGAGCAACAGAACTTATAGCAAAGAACTTTTGTGCATTAATTCAGTCTCACTCCTTTCTAGGACTTAGTTTAATATTACTTTCTATGTAAAGAATCATTCATGAAGGAAAAAGATATTCACACACCTTCAGAATTAAGTTTTGGGGAAATTAAGGGGAAAGTCTGATTAATTTTGGCTTGCTTTTTTATTTATTTTTTTTAAAATCCTCCTCCTAGAATATTTCTGCAAACACGGATGGCCTAGTCCAATATTTATTCTGGAAAGCAATAAAAAAAAGAATGGGTTTCTTCAGACTTAAAAAATCAAAAATTATTTAACTTCAAGGTCTTTTTATAAATGTTCATCTTGATTTTTATACCATCTTCATCATTCTGCTTAATGCTGCATTTCCCTCAGTTAATATTGGTTCACAAAAGTTCTAAAATTATTCCCTTCTACAGGAATCAAAACAGCTTCCAACTCTTTCATTCACTTGATGTACACAAGGCGGTAAACCTGTCTTCATTTTTGTTTGTCAGCGTTGCAGACACATCAAGGCTTGTGTATTCTGTCCGTGAGGTCATTTCATTTCAAGTATCTCAGTGTCTGTATATTTGTTTCCAGTGAAATCCAAGGACCTTTCAGGCTAACTATTGCAGTATTTAACGGACGGCACTAAACTTCTGAAAAGGCAACTGAAAAAAACAACAACAACAAAAAAACCCAAAACAATCAAACCAATCAACAACCAAAGGATTTGCATGGTTAACTGTAGAAAACAGAAAACTTGGAAGCCATACTTTTCTACTGTTTACACATCTATCCCAGGACTGTTTAAAACCTTCTACTTCTAGAAAACATTTGCTGTGAGAAGTCTGTCTAAAATTCTTTTTTGGAATATTTGTACAGTCACTGCACAGAAACCAACACTGTCAAAGAATAAAAAATCTCCTTCAACACAATTGTACATTTAGTCCTCAACAATTTCCAAGCACTACATAGTCCATAATACCTATTTAGACCATTCAGAATTTCTGAATAGACTACAAGGGCTTTTGTTTCTCTAATAAACTCAAATTCAACTGATAACATGTTTTTTTAAGAGTTTCTAAAGTTTATAGATTCACTTACAGTGACTAATATTAAGATAGTAGTTGTGAACTTATTCTTTATCAACTGTGAGCTTTCATTTAAGACAGGCTTTTATTAATGTGATTTCCTTAGACATTTTTCCTGTTTAACTACAATGGTCTAAATTCCTCTTCAAGCTTTCGAAGTCAATTATGTCATGTCAGGTCTAATCCTTGACCAGGTCCTCAGTTATCTAAGGTATGTGTTTTATTCACAGTCAATGTGTCTAGAGAATGTGACAAAGTCTTTTCAATTCCACTGCTGCTGACAGAAGAATGAAATCAAGCTTTAGGTCATCACTTATTAGTCATTTAACTCACATTCTTATGGCTTCCTCTTTTATTGTTTTGCTTTTGAGTTACAGAGAGACAATGCCTTCAAGGGAATTTAGATGTTTGCTTCATTTAATATTAATCTATCCTGATTAGCATTACAAAGTAGATGTTAAGCAGCATTGTTGCAAGACTATTACCAAATCTCCTTCCTGTATCAGAAATAATTCTAAATATCATAATCAATGTCAAGGTGAAAGTAACATTTGTCAGGTTTTATTTATATGCATATATACGGTTATTTTTAAGAGCTCAGAAATAAAAAACAACTTTGAAATAGAGTGTGTCTTGTTTCTCTTTCATTCTTTTTAGAGTCTGACTTCCTAAGGCCTCAGAAGCTACCCCAAAATTCTTCATTCAGGAATTTATTTTTTTTTTTATTTAGGTCACAGGTTTTTTAATGGTGTTCTATTTATTTCATTGCAAAAGGTATATTTTTTTAATACATTGCCAACTCCATTTGATCAAATCTGTCTTTTCAGAGAAAAATTAATTCAGTTAAAATTCTATCAGGAGTAGAACATGGAAAAATGTATTGATCTTGCATATTAATGTTTTACAGTGGTTGACATAAATGGCGAATATAACTATACTGTATCTTACTGAGAGAAAGTAACTATTTTAGAGATCTGCTTCACATTGATTTAGATGAAAAAAAATTATAAATGCATTTGTGGGTTTAGACCTCAATTTTTAAATGAGAATAAATTGCATTATTATTATTTTATTAGGCAAAGCTGAATATATTACTGAATAGATTCTACAGTCTATGCAGCCTGCCTTACTTCTGTGATGTAGAAAGCTACATATAGTTGTAAATACTTTAAAATAAATATTTATTGCTATATTATTTTTTAACAAGTTTCAATATTTTTGTTTTATTCCTAGACTATAAGAGTATGGTGAGATATTTACTACAGTTGAATAAATATTTCATTTTTAGCATGTTCCTCTTAACTGAAGACTTAAGTATGATGGGAATTCAAGAGTCAGGCAGGAAAAGTGAATTGTCACAGAAAGTTCATGGAGATACAGAGAGGTATAATGTTATAGGTTTGTGATTAGGTAATGAAGAAGATTTTAATGATGTACAGCTAACGGGGGTAAGTCCCAAGACCCAAGAAACTTTTACGTACTCTTAACCTCTCAGCACTGTGATTATATGAAATTACTAGCTGAATTTTTTGAGAATTACTAATTTCCTTCAATATTCCAAATGTAGGTTTTTAAATTAATATTTTCTGCTAAATTTCTGAATTATTTTTTTGAATGTCTGTTTTGACTGTCCCAATGTTTTATCAGTCTTAAAAACATAATATTTCTGTACTTATGTTGTGGACATTTTCGTATTATAAGTTGGAGTTCTTGTCAGCTTAAGGAAAAATGGAATCCCATTTTTTTATTCTCTGGATGGATTTGGAGAGTTGAGGGTTCATTACAATGTTGCTTTGTTTGTTTCTATTAGCTTATTCTCTACAGTTCACTAAAAATTACATAAATTTTGTTTATTGTGGGATAGGTTTCCTACCAAATGCTTAAAAATATCAAAGTTTCTTCATGTATTAGTTTATTCAAATGTAATTTCAATTTAATATATTAATGTTACCATTTTTCAACAAAGACTTGAAGTTTTCTGTTTGAATTGCTTGGGCACCCCAGTGCCAAGCTGCAGCTGTTAGCAGTATGATGAAAAGTACAGATTTTAGAGATTCGGACTGTTCTTTACACAGGGATAACTGTACTTGCATGACTGAGGTTAAGGTTCAGTAATGTAATAAAGCCAGACTTTGTGATCATGGATTTATGAGCAATAAATACCGTATAGAAACTACTAAAAATGGACAAAGTGAGATGCCTCACACAGCAATTTTCAGAGAAAATTATCACATGTGACCTGTAAGTAATGAAAGTGTTTGTGGGCCTACACTGTCTTGTAACAGTACTGAAGCTACCGAAACTCCTTGAAGTTCAGAAGAAAATAATTTGGATTTAAAATTAATTTTTAAAATTATTCATAGCCTTGAAAATGTGATAACTGAATAATAGAAATTATTCATATCTGAGTCAAACAAATACATCATTCTGGTGCAGGAAACATTTCAGATTTTGTACATCAAGGTGTCAGAAATATATCACTTTATCTCATGCTTATCATTCCTGTCAATAACAAAACCAAGATGAGGTCCTCAAATATAATAAGCACTCATCTGGAGAGTTATGTCCACAGTAATAATGAAGATAAGGCCAATGGGAGACTAGTAGGCAACTTTAGACCAAATAGCCATTTTAGACAGCTGGAGGATTAAGGCTACATATCAGGGAGCAAAAATAAAATAGGTATGGACAAAAAAGACACTTCAAAATAACATCATTTCAAGATTACAGGATTCAAGCAGGGGTGCAGGGTGGTCAGAGGGGCCATGCTGGTGCTCAGGGCAACTGGCAGTGTGTCTGTGTTTGTGAACTGGGCAGTGTGGGGTGTGTGCTGCACCTCTGACCTTCTGCCTCTGCCTGCTCAGCAGAGGAGGGGACGTGTCCCTGTGTGCCCGTGTCTGGTGTGAGTCCTGAATTTGGGGGCGGCTGGGGCAGCACCTTGTCTGTGATTGTCTGTGTCCATGCCCTCTGTGTGTCTGTTTCTGTCTCTGTACTGTGTTACTGATTGAAGCTGCAAACAGCAAAGTGGCAGCTGCATCCCTCTGCCTGAGCAGGGATCACAGGGCACTGGGCAGGAGTCCTGGGCAGGAGTCCTGCAGGACGAGGTGGTTGTTCTTAAAATCCTTAACATCCTCATCCAGTTCGCACCATCTGTGTGTTAGGTTGACCTTGACTGGCTGCCAGGCTCAGACAACTGTCCTCTCACTGCCCCTCCCACACAGGACAGGGGGAGAAATAAGATGAAAAATTTTATAAACATAAAGAATGATTAATCATTCACCAGTTATCATAGCAGGCAAAACAGACTTGACTGCAAAAACTTTGTATCACTCAGCAATGTGTGCTCACAGCCCAGAAAGCCAACCACCAAAAAGCTCCATCAAAAGCAGTGTGGACAGCAGGCGGAGGGAGGTGATTTTGCCCCACTGCTCTGCCTTTATGAAACCCCACCTGGAATTCTACATTGATCCCTGGGGCACCTGATAAAGGAGATGGATCAGCTGGAGCACATCCAGAGGAGAGTCACAAAAATGGTAAGAAGGCTGAAGCACCTCTGTAAAGAGAGATAGAGTTCAGCCTGGGGAAGAGAAGACTCCAGGCAGACCTTTGAGCAGTCTTCCAATACTTAAAGAGCTCACAGTGCAGTGGAGAGGGACGTTTTACAAGGGCAGGTAATGTTAGGACCAGGGGGAATGGCATGAACTGAAAGAGAAGAGGTTTAGATGAGATATTCATTACATTCATTACTGTGAGGATGGTGAGGCCGTGGAACAGGTTGCCAAAATAATTTGTTCCCTGGAATGTTCAATTCCAGGTTGGATGGAGCTCTGAGCAGCTTTAGAAGAAGGTGCCCTGCCCATGGCACAGGTTTTGGAACTAGATGATTTTAAGGTATCTTTCAACCAAAACTCTCCTAGGATTCTGTTATTCTGTTATTCTATGACTTAGAGAAAATTAATTAATTGCCAGCAAACAGAGTACTGTGGTGAGAAACAAAGAAAAAGATAAAAGAAAAGCACTACTCCTTGCACTTTTACTGAAGCTCAGCTTTATCCCTTTACCCCCACAGAGAGCAGTGCAGGCAGATAGGGAATGGAGTTTGTGATTATTACATAACATCTCCTCTCTGCAGCTCCCTCTTCCTCAGACTTTCTCCCTGGTCTGGTGTGGGGTCTCCATGTGTTTAGCTTCCTCCAGCCCCTCTCCACCATTTCTGACATGGGGGCCTCCACAGGCTGCAATCTGTTCCATCACAGTCCCTGTACTATAAAAGCAGCAACCTGCTTCAACATGGTCTTGTCAAAAGACTGCAAAAAGACTCTCTGCTCAGGTACCTGGAGTGACTCCTCACCACTTTGTTCTTTTTTAAAAAATTATTATCGATTTTTTAGATTAATTTTCTAGATATTATACTAATATTGGAGTTTCTTGCATGGGCAAAAAGATTGCTACTTATTGGTTATAAAGACTATGTAACAATTGAAAACTAGCATTGCAAAATTAACCTCTTAGTGAATTTGTGTGTTGTGGTAGAGATTAAGGATATATAATAATATATTTATATATAATATATAATAATATAATTACTTTTCTACCAGTAGCCCACAGTGAAAACTAAATAATTGCCACATGTGTCTATAAATTAAGGAGATTTCTGAGTGTTTCTTTCCACAAGCATGCTTTAGGTCTGAAGGCAAAGATTTCTTTATACTTTTTAAATGAAGGAATTTGAGTAAAAAGCCTGGACAACACAGATTTCAAATTCTAGGAAGAATAGCCTTATTTTTTTTCCTGTTACCTATTCCATTATATTAGATTATCTGAGTTTTGCTCTTGTGCAGAGAAAATGAGAAGTTTCACATAAAAGGGTATGATATTTTAAGCAACAGAGAAAGGAACCCTAAGTCCTAAACAAATTTTACCTAACACCAGGTACTTACCTGACCTAGGCCTTGCAGGGAAGAGAGGTCAGCATCTGCTGTGAGACTATTACAGTCCTCAGATGGGTTAATTTAAACCTGTGAGTTTCTTCTTATAATTTCCTTTATATTTAAAGGAAATTATTACATTAAAATTGAACATTAGGCAGCAAAAGTGTGTTCAGAAAGCACTGAAATCTAGGTGAAATATATTGGGGAAATTTCACCCCATGCTGGAACATGCGACTGCTAATGCTGCCTGGAAGAGCAAATAAGGCTCCAGAACTCTGTATTTTTGGTACTGGAGAATAAAATTAGCAAAATTTAAAAAAAAAACCCAAACCTAAAAAACACATTTAATAAACAAACAGACTAAAACCAAACTAACAAGGGAAACTTCCCCTGAAAATGTGAGGTAATTCCGTCTTCATGTGTATATTATACTCAGCACCTCCTCTCTGCCATTTCTCCAGTGCAGAAATTGATAGAGACCAAAAAATTTTATTCTATTCCACAAACTCATGAGTAACCAACACAAGTTGTACTGTCAATAATAGGAAACTGTGAAAGACATTAAAGGTAGATGCACTTTTCCAAATGCAGGCATCTAAGATATCAAAACAAATTCACATAGAGTATCTAGGTGTGACACGAGACATTGGTACTGCTGTGTCCTTCTCAAGTCACAGCAGAAACCAGAAAACATACTCTAGGGCATACTGGATAGTGTTACATATTAATGTTCAGGAAAATGAGTAGTTGTTTGGGTTGAATAAAGGTTCAACAGCTCACAAGCTGAGGGAAAAAACATCAAATATAATTTTGCAAAACTTGGGAAAAGTTTATTTTAAAGAAGTCATCATGAAGGTCTATTTTAGGAGTATATCATAATCTACATTTTCAAGAGTAGAAATCAATATCAAACCTGATTTTTGTCCCTTTCCACATTGTATACAGAAAATATTTTTTTTTTCTAATTAGGCATATAACAGTGCAAATTTTTGTTTGATCATTTTTTTTTTTGCAGCCGTTTTTCTCCTTCTATGTTCCTATTTTTGGGAACAGTGTACATTATTGTCTTCCAGAACAAGTGTAGACCTACTCATTGATTCCTAGCAGAAAAGTTTTAGAATATCAGACTTTCTTTATGAACTAGTATCTTGAAATTGGCAAGGAATCTTGCACTGAATGTTTGAAGAACAAAAGGTATCATTAGAACTACCTAGCCTATGAAAACAATGAGACTAAACAGAAAATAAATTTAATGCTGTTTTACTCTAATACCACTTTCTTCAGCTAATTTATTTTATTCTGAAACTGGAATTATTCAGCATTTGCTCTTGTGACTTCATTGGTGTTTATACTCTGCTTTTAAAATGATCACTTCTCAAAACATTTTGGATTAGCAATGAATTATATAGACAACACATGAGAAATGCTGATTTTATTGGACAGTCAGCAACATCCTGTGCACATTTATACATTTTTGCTTTTGTGGTTAGTCTCTATTAATAGCTGGTTGGTAATGAAAACAGAAAGGTCCTTTCCCAAAAATATCTTCAGATATCAGGTCCTGTAAGGAACTGGCATGCACAAACTCACTGCTGTGAGTTTGAAATTATTCCTTTTGCCTTCACACAAAAAGCATTTGTAAGGATCATTTATCACTGTTTTGTAAAAGCCGTGCTAGTGTGAACTGTGCATGACATATAATTTGTTCTTGCAAATAAATTTAATAGGATCATACAATTACAGGATCATAGAATGACTTGGAAGCAATCTTAAAGATCATCTAGTTCTAACCTTCCTGACATGTTCAGAGACACCTTTCACTAAACATTCTAACCTGGCCTCGAACACTTCCAGGAATGGGGCATCGACAGCTCTGAGAAACCTGTTCCAGTACCCTACCAGTTTCACAATAAAGAGTTTCTTTCTAACATCTAAACTAAAACTACTCATTTTAATTTTCATTTTATAATATTTTTTCTGAAAATCAACTATGAAATGTATTATATTTAGGCACCTTCAAAAAAATCTGATTTTTTTTCCACAAAAGAGAACAAAAGATCTGGCAAATAATACAGGGTATTGAGACACCTTAAACCTAGTTGTTGTGTATTACTTTGGGAAAAAAACCCAGTCAAAACCTCATTGCCTTAGTTTTCCATTTGCAGACTGAAGAAGAACATAATGTTTTTGTTTGTTTGGAGAGCACCTGATAAGTACTTCAAATACAGGACATTCTTAAGTTAAAGAAACTATGAGCTTGAAAATATTTTCTGCATTATTTAAAGGACAGCTTTGGGATGAGGGTAGCTCCTAATTTTCACAGGTATGTAAGATCCATGAATCAAAGATGTCAAAATCACAGGGGTTACTATTAGTTAGAGATGTTGCCTCATGTGACTTGATACCCATTTTACTTCTCACTTTAGTTTAATATCTTTGGTAATTCAGTTATGAATAAATAACAAGGCAAAATGCAACTACAATTGCAAGATGCTGTTTAGGGAAAAATCAGCAAATCATCATTAGCTCACTGCTTCATGCTTCTTTAATGTTTCACTCTAGCATTTAGATGATACATTTACAATTAGAAGATCTTTACAGTTTTGTCATGTCATAGAGAAAATGTTTGCTACACAGAGATTTGTATCAGAATAGCAAGTTTTGGTCAGAATAACAATTTTTTTGTCAGTAGTACAGATTTGTAAAGAGACCAAAAAAGGTAGTTATAGAGAGTAATAAAAACTATAGTTGTGAGATGACCATGGTTATTTGCCAGGTGCCCACTTGAGCTGCTCCATTCCTCAACATGACAGGGAAGGAAAAAAAAAGCCCAAGTCTCATGGGAAAAGGACCAGAAGAGACCACTCAACAGTTACTATCACAGGAAAAACAGAATTGACTAGGGAAAATTAGTTACCAATCAAATCCCAGTAGGATAGTGAGAAATAAAAACAAATCTTAAAACACCGTCCACCCAACTCTTCCTTATACCCAGGCTCAACATGATTCAGGATTTGCTCTACCTCCTTCTGGCATAGTGTAGGGCACAAGGGGATGCACAGTGGTACAAGGGCATGGGTAACTGTGGCTCTGGTCAGTTCATCACACATTTTCTCTGCTGCTCCTTCCTCCTCAATGGGAGGAGTTCTCACTCTCTTCACCTGTGCAGTCCCTTCAAAAGGGCACAGTCCTTCAGGAAAAAAACTCTTCCAGCACTGATATCTTTCTGGGCTTTGGGCTTTGGGATACCCAAAAAACCCCAAAGCCAAAACAAAGAACATAAGGATTTTAACCTGCAATTAGTTTACTGTCTCATCCCTACACTCATTGTCAGCATATTTTATTGGAAATGATTTCCAGTTGCTCCTGATTTATAAACTGTACACATATAAATCTAATGCATGGAAGATGGTTCAAGAACTAGAAATTTTATGAATGAAGTTTTAAAGTTTAATGGGATAGGGTGGAAAAATAAATGTAGAAGATGGTGTCACAAGTCCCATCCTGGTGTTTTAACCCTGTTACTGTCTTGTATTTTGACCAAAACTCTCTATGACATGAAAATTTAAGAAAAAAGTTTGAAGAGTTCTGTGAGACTACATTTTCCTGAAATTTCCTCTTATAACTTTCTGCAAATGTCTTCTTACTTAAATTCTTGACAGTAAAAGAAGACTTGGTGATTTTCTGGTTTTCAAAACTGATATAAACCACACATTTATTATGCAAAGCTGATTTTTCTTCCCGTTTCAGCTCACAGATTTCATTCAAATAAAAGTACAAAGCCATAAAAATTTCTAATATTTATTATGTTTGCTTGTTTGACTATAATAAAAATTGCTTTCAAAGCTAGACTCTGTGACTCTCAGCAGACAGCTGAGAGAACAAAAAATAAATAAAAATAAAAATTCAAAAAATAAAAAAACTCGGCAAAATAGATGAGATTTTTTTCCCCACTCTATACCCAAAGTAGACCTATAGTGAAAATAGGTGACTTAGCAATAGCCAAACAGGCCCGGAACCAAAGATGGCTAACACTGATGTGTCTTGCTTTTAAAAAAAGCATCATGTTGTGAAGAAGTAAAAAGGTATTTTCTAACTGCATCTAGTTAGCAAAGAAAAAGGATCCAAAACAGTGTACATGAGAGAGATACTCACAATTTAAATGCTGTTTTCCTTGTATAGGGTGGGAGGAGACCAAAACTAAAACAAAAACAAGTGCCCATTTTCTGTTCTTGAAAGGAATGGGCCATATTGTTATCATATTTTTTTTCACCTTCAGGAACAGAGAAGACACAAATGGTTGGACAGGTCACTAGGCAGGAAGAAGAATAGATTAAGTCACCCAAACACCTGGAATAAACAACCATTTTTCCTTATGGGCATACTGACCAATTGAATTTTACACATCTTTCTTTCTTGTCTTTTATAAAAAACTGTTATACCTTGTTTGATATCCATAAATGACAGTAGATATCCTGTCATATCCTCCAATGACAGCATCTAGAAATCAGAGTGTAACTTAATGTTGCTGTGAGACCAAGTAGAAGACACTATTTATGGAGCCTGTAATACCATTTCCTGCAGCACATGACGTATCCTTGGAGGTCTGCTGCCTCAGTGTTGACCAGACCCAAACTTGGGTAGGTTTTTGCTCAGTAAAAATTAAATGCACTAAAAACCCATGCAAAACTGTCAAATAAATTAATATTCACATGTTATTGTTCTTTCTTATTAAATTTATACTATTACCTGTTTGTATGCACGGGGGAAAAGGTACAGAGAGGTAGACACGAGACAGTAAAAAAGGATACAATGCTCTTTTAAGTTGTTTCAAAGGCAAATTTTTTATGTAGCTAACTTTGATTATACGATTGCAATTTAATTATATTATAATTATGGCTATAATTGCTGTTTTGTATGTTTCATTAAAGCTGCATATATTAATTGCACCTAACTTCTGTTGATGAGCTTAACTAATAAAAGCAGATGTTTACAGCAGAGAAGCCTGGTTAGCCTTCTATTGCAAGGTGGCTATCTTCAGGAAGCAGGCAGCAACTGAACATAATATTGGCAATTTTCAGTTTCTCATTTATTCAGTTTGCAATATTGCACTATATACACACACATATATATATTCAAGAACACATATTCATGTGCATATATAAAGATAGTTAAACTTAACTCTCAGTCTGTGGTATTACAATAAGAATAAAATTGGGTCAATAGTTTACATCTATATTTTAAATTTGGACAATTATTGCAATATTTTTTTGAATAGGAAAAGGTAAGAAAACACTTTTTAGACTGAAATAATGCAATAAGGAAAATTTCAAGGGGGTCTATTTTTGCCTTTTCCAGTGAAATAAATTATTAGAAACTGTATTTCCTAGCTCACAACTATATTCAGGACAGATTTTGCAAATTAGTTATGTATGACTTACATTAACCTACAAAAAAAAAAGAGTGTACTTCTAACTGTTAACCTTTATAAACTTGGATTCTGTCCCTGTTCATGCTTTAGTTTGGTGCCACAGCATGTTTTATTAAATATATTTTCTTAGTACTTCAGAAATTGTTGATGTTCTTATCTGATTGCAATTCAGAATGTGCAACCCTTACTCATCATGGTATGCATCTGCTTATCATATTGACTTTGACTAAGGCAATTTAAATAAGCAAAGATGAACATGCTTTTTTTTCCTTTTTTTTTTAATTATAAGACTGCAGAGTGACTGTCATGACTTTTTCTGTGTATTGATAAAAATATCAATGGAAGATGTCTCACAGTACTTGCTGTTTGCTCATGAGTTGTCATTCATGATGATCAGTTGATCCCAGTATCTGCTTCTTTCAGAATTTTGCGTCTGAATTGCAACACTGTTTTAAAGAGAACTTAGAAATGTTCGTTTAATATGACATCTAGAGAATTCTTGCAATTTTCTGTGAGGGAAACAATATCTTGATGCTATTCCTTGTTTGGAACTAATGGCTTTGAGGAGAACTCACAGTCAATATCCAAAACCATCTTTCTGGTTCTTCAAATCTATGCACCATAGTCCACTCCATTTCTCCCCCTTCCTTTCAGAGGTTTCCCTAGCTACCCACTTATTGTCTAGGCACCTCAGTTTCTGACCAATTCTGTAGATGAAAAGTAGGTTAATCTGGTGCTAAATTAACCCACAAAATTTGGGGTGAATGAAGGAGCATTTATGTGGCAACAGAGCTTCAAAAAATCTTGGTAAACTGGAAAACCTGTTAGGTAAGCTAGTGTTTCTCTGTGTGTTGGGCAAGAAGTGAGACAAAGCATGGGAGAGAAGCTGAGACACTTTACATGTGCGTTACAAGAAGAAATTATACACCCCTGAAAGAGAAACTGAGAGAGGAACTTAAATTTCAGTAAAGCAAGATGATTTTGGTATCATTTACTGTACTGGGAAGAGATTTAAGGCCCTTATACAGAACAGCCTGAATGTAGGAGGAGAAGAGATCTGCCAAATACACTAGCAGGATACATCGTGCTGAAATCCCCCATATGTTTGTTTAAATGTGTTTGTATATACACTGTATATTTAAACATATTAAACAGGCAAAATTAAACCAACACCAGGGATTTTGGAGTTAGCAAAACTCACAGAAAACAACACCCCAACTCTGTAAATTTGAAGCACTGTAATAGCAAGTTGTGGACTATATGACCTAAAAAGTTATTTTCTATTTTTCATTCCTCTGTGATAAACTTGTAGCACATTCAAACATAGATCATCCAGGAGATTTTCTCTGAAATCTTTTTATTGTTCCACCCTTTCTAGGCACCTTCCACTCCAGCTGAGTTTTGGCCACACAAATCTCCCTACAGTGGCTGGCAGCATCTCTGTAGTCCTCCCATGTCACTTGACTCTGCCTCCATTGGCCATATCCCTTCTATTTTTCTGCCTCAATTTCAAAAGAAGATCCCTGTTTAACCAAGCTGGCCTTCTGCCTTGTCTGCTTTTGAAATTTTGGAATTTTCTCCTTCTTTGCCAACACAATAACCTGTGTTGAAAATCTGAAAATGACCCATTATGCTGTGATCTAGGAACATCCCTTTACTGAATCACTGGACTGTAAAAAAGATGGGGAAATTTTCTTCTATTTTGAGAAGGGGATTAGCTTAGAAAAAATGGAGAATCAAATTTCCCTAGAATGATATAGCTTTTAAAGAGCATCATGGTGTAATGACAGGAATTAAACGGTTTGAAAAAAAAAGTTGCTCCAGTTCCCACTACATTTCAGTTGTGCGCTGGGATTCATCTAATCTATCTTTAGTTCACCTAAACCAATAAAGAAACAATGTATTAATCTAAGCTTATTTAATTGACTACCAAGGCTAAGAGCTACATCCATTCCACTACCTCTGTTTTGAGCACAGATGCGAAGCCAGATAGAATAAATTGCTTTCTGCTGTTTTCTGCAGGTACTCATGTTGACTGTTTTATCAACAAGCAAGATGAGAATCTTAAATTGCATGTTTAGCTTTTAAGTGATGTGAAATGGCTACATATTGTCAATAACATAAAATTAATTTTCTGTGTCAAGTAATTTTGTGGCCCAGTTTGTTTCCAGGCCCACAATCCCATTCCATGCTGCAGATGAAGTGCCTGTTTTTTAGGGAGCCACAAAGACTTCTCTGAGATGGAAATAAGATCCAGCTGCAGAGGTTCTAGGAGGTGCCCCTTATAGGTGGTATGGAAATGCTTAAAGCCTTTCCACCCTGCTCACACCTTTCAGTCTCAAGCCCCTCAGTGCTGTGCAGCTTGCCAGGGCAACTCTACCTGTCCCTTTGCCACCAAGCTGTAAACAAAGTGCTTTGGTTTCAACAATGATACACTATATGAATCATTTTAGGCCATTTCATCAAATATAATAACAATTACTGTGTATTATGGTTACACAGCAGCACAGGGGCTATAGAGGAGATTTGGGCTCATTGTTTAGTTTCGTTTAGTTCACAGACTATTTAACTAGGTACATAGTAAAGCTGTGAAGAACACTGGAGTTACCATAGTTATGTGAATGAAGGTGAGTTCTGAGCATACCTTGCTGGAAATACTGGTGTAAAAATGGTTTCAATGTTTGACCTTCCCCAGCAGAAGAGGGAATTAGGAATTAAATATCACAAAATACAGTCCCCAAATGAAACAAGATACCAGAAACTTCATAATCCAGTTACATCCCAAACCCCAAGTGGCTGGCAGGTGATTTACGAATGTCTGGAAGAAATTTTTGTGACAACCTGGTTGCTACGATAAATGAACTTCTAATGTGTTATTATTCCACAAGCAAGTTCCAGTAGAAAAGATTGCTCTCTTGGTGTCTTCATAGGCTATAGTTTTATCTTCATGGGCTGAGTGTATGGTTCTGGGATGGACCTCAGAGCTCAAATCTTACTTCAAGCACATATTTTACTTTTTAATTTATTCTCACTCTTAATAACACTTATAGAATCAGCAAATTTTTTTTGTTTACATAGGTGGTTAACTGATATTGACTCTGAATAATCTATTTGTACTCTAAACTAAATGTATTTAGTCTAGATGTGGGCAACATCAATGTTTAATCCTTAGCTGCTTTTATAGGCAATGGAAAGAGACAGACTTACAGCAAGTGAATTATATTTTCCCAGTATAGACACATATAATGAGTTGGATAAACCTAGCTGAAAGTGTTTCCATGGATTGGCAGTATTTATGGGTCTCTTAAGTGTGACAATTTGTAAGAAACCAAGTTTTCATGAGACATTTCCTCGCATCCAGACAATAATGATTTGGTTAACATGTGGTGAAAGTCAGAATTTTGATTCCTTTCTGAATGAAACTGCAATCTCTTTTAAAGATAAACTCCTCGCTAAAGAAGTTAATTTTCATCACACAAATATAAATTGCAGTAATTTTCCTTTTCTTTTTCTTACATACTTAGATATTGCATGCTACCTGTACACATCTGTCTGATTTGAGAGAGGGAGAGCACCTTGGAAACCAAACCAGTGTTGAACATGGGTGAAATATTTTCACAACAGCATCTCAAAATTGAGCTGTATATTTTAGGCAGATTTATATTTTATTTTATTCTTCAAGGTAAAAACTTTGATGAAACTGACATTTTAATAAGAAATCATCATGTTAAAGAAACTTCCTTTTTCATCATGACTAATTATTCAAAGAAATCATACTTAAAAGGTTTCACTTAAATACAGTTTTGTGCATAAGTAGTTTGTTCCTATTTTGAGCCATAAAGTCCTGCGAAAGTTCACCAAAAGAAGATACAGGGTCACAACACAACGGAACGAATCAGATCAGAGTGGTGTTGATTGCAGACTGGTGATTCCCTAATGTCCTCTGTAAGAATGAGCAATATTAAGAAAATAAATTTGCTTGCCTTTATTATCTAGCATGACTAATAAGAATCAGTTTACTGCACAAGTTTTAATCAAACTACTTGTAGAAAATATCTGTGAAGACAGAAGAATGAATACAACAGAGAGAGTATTCATCTAGCTACTAATCCATGTTCAAGATCAGATTATTCTTCACAAATATGTTTCCTTGGTTCCCTTTCTCAGTCACTTAAAGATGCCTCTATGGATGTGTCCCTGTGCTGCAATGTAAAATTCATTTGCTTGGATTGAGAACCAGTTGAAATATAAGACAACCATTTAAATGGAAAGCATGAATTTGAGGCCAGAAGGTTTTGTGCTTGTTCATATTGTGTTGATGGCAATAAGAAAGCCATTCCATGTCTATCCTACATTCCCTGGCAAAAAGATACACTCTTTTTAAAGAAAACCTTTTCAAGTGGTGATGATGGATTCTCACTGTCTTGCCTGTATTTCATTCTGACAGACTATCCCTCTTCTCCAGTAACAGTTGAATACTTTGGCCACTTCTAAAATGTGAACAATAGAAAGAGTATGATGAATAATTTTACTGACAATATGCACAGAATAGAGACAGAGTACTGTCTACATTGAAGTAAGGTTTGCAATTTGAGTTCAATCATGTTATTAGATGCCTAAGAATCCTACAGGGAAGAGACTTAGGAAATTAAAAGGAACCTAACCTACAGCAACAAAACTATGTTTTTGGTTTTTTCCCACTCATAGGGCAAATAGTTGCACTTGGCTTTAGGGAGACACTTTATATTCACATTTAATAGTCTTTTAACAGGTACTGTATTTGGTCTCTCTTCCTCCACCGGAAGGGTCTTATCCTTTCAAGCTAACTGATTTACACTCATTGCACTGTTTATTTCCAGTTCCATTTCACTGCTCTTACCATAATGGCTATTTAGGATTGTTATTGTGATTCATATTGCATTATGAGCATCATATGCAATTAACTCTATGGCAATATTCCTTCTTTACAAATAGATTTGAAATAAGCCATATGCCTATCTGAAAATGAGTACAATTTCACCATCAAGTGTATGTTGCATTTTGGGTTGGATATTTCTGAATTGGATAAGAAGACCTGAAACTGTTATTTCACTTTATTAAATCTATATGTCATATATTTGTTTTTTAATTTCCCCTCAGTCTCTCAGTCTCAGTCAAGAAAGACATGGTATAAATCTGACTGCATGTATCAGCTATCCCTGATATCAGCTACCCATAATTTACATTTTTCACATTTCATCACAAATTTTTGCTTTCCAGAGTTTTTTTTTTTATTTTATTTTTTCTAGTTATCTTCAGAGAGAGAATATAAAGGTAACTTATAAAAGGAGCAAATTGTGGTTCTCTGGTTTAGCACAAATAATTGGCTAACAAATTCTGAAAAGCCCATTAGATAGTAGACCACTTCATAGAAGTATTTAATACTAAGGTAAAAATTTGAATGGCAATTTTAATGAAAAATGCAAAGAATATTAGCATCTGCACACATTTATTTAATGTTGAAGATACAGTAACTAATGAAGATTTATTGGTCCTAATGTCAATATCCCTGGAGAATTATGAGTAAGTACATAATAGCTAAGCTTTTCTAAGCATTTCCTTCATATATTTCTTCATAACACCAACCACCGAGATTTTTTTTAGTCCCTTAGAAAAAAACAAAAAATAAGACCAGAAACAATGGTAATAACAAATTACAATGTGTCACAGCAAAAGAGCAGGAGAGATCCAGGGTATGTCGTTCAATAGCAGGGGATTTGTTATATGAAAATGCCTGGGTAGTTGTGGGAAATAGGTCAAAACCCAGAGAACAGGGAAAGCTAAAATGCTTTCAACTGCTTTTATAGATTTCCCTTGGGGAAAAGTCCTGACCCTCAGACTTTAGATTAAATAAACCTTGAACATGCAAATTTATTAGAGCAATAATTAAGAGTTTTGGGAACTTATATTCTGTGAGAAACAAGTCTAAAGAATAAGACATTTGTCATCTTAATGAGGAAACTATATTAAAAGCATAATCACAGACCACAAATACTGAAAGGATAGGAAGTTTAGAAAAAAATAAAACACAGCTTGGGTAAAGTATTAATTCTTTAAGTATTATAATTGAATTAAGGGAGTATATGAAACACAGAAAAAGAGGTCAAAATCTTAAGGACAAAATGTGTGGAAAAGATTTTGCGAAAGACCAAGATGTAAAATAGGACACAACTGGTAAGAATCATAAAGAACAACAGGAGGACATTCAGTGAGCAGGTTAGTATCAAGATGAAGATAAAGGGAAATGCTGAATAGAAGAAGGAAGAACTGATAATGATACTAAGAATGCTGAAGTGTTTAATGTTCTTTTTAGCTTCAGATATTGCTAAAAAGATTGTCTGAGATCAGGCAGCTGACACATAATCAACAAGAAAGGGGGAAAGATTCAGTCTGGAGAAAGGGAAAGTACATTAAAGAGCTCTAATGCAAGTTAGAAGTTTTATGTTGGATAGTCCAATTGAATTTTACTCAGAAAACTTTAAAGACTTGCTGAAACCATACAGAATTCATGAAAGGTTATGAAGTTTTGGAGAACTGGGAAAAAAAGGAAAATCGTGGTTCTCATCTTCAAAAAGGCAAAAACTAGGAATTGAGAATTATGTGTGAGTTAGCTTTAGTTCCTTTTGTAAAAAGCTGGAACAAATATTCAAACAATTTATAAGCACCTAGAGATAACGTAAGAGTAGACTGACTGCAAGCACATATTTCTTGGGAACAAAGCTTGTCAGAATAATCTAATTTCCTTTTTGTGATAGGATAACAGTCTTACAGATAAAGGAGAAGAAACATATATGTTAGATATTTTGAATTTACAAAATCTTTTGAAGCTGCTTTATGTGACACTTTTAAGTGAAAGATAAGATTAAGATGATTAGTATTAAAGATGTGCAAAATTATCAGATGTGCCCAAAAATCTCATACAGTGATTTGCTATCAAATCAGAACGTAGTATTTAGGCAGGTTCTGCAGAAGTTTTCTCACATGTGGTATAGTTCTGGCTTCTCATGAATGATTTAAATGCTGAAATACAGAAAAAACTTTTCACTAATGCTCAGTTGGGGAAGTGGTCAGAAAAAAGACAAACAGTTAAACTGATAATATTTAGCAAAGAAAATTTAGATGTTTAGGACAAGGTACAAAGGGCACAAATGGAAACACTTGAAGTTCCATCTGAAAATGAGGGAAAATTTGTATACTGCAAAGGTGACAGAGCACTGAACCAGGCTGCCCAGAAAGGTGGATTCTCCTTCCCTGAAGACACTGAAAACCCACCTAGATGCAATTCTGTGCAACCTGCTGTAGGTTGCATACTGAGTATGTAATGCCTTGAGTTATAGAAGCAGAAGTTCTGTGCATAAGGTATGTAAGTTAATCTTTCTGCACTACTTGGCTCTAATATGACTGCAGCTAGAGTTCAGGTCCGGTTCTGCACCCTGACTGAAGGCAATGCTAAATCAGATGGACAGAGAACCTCAAATCCTGCACATTGCAGTGAGAATGGCCTTTAAAAATATAAATAACTACTGTGCATTGTTTTGTTCGGTCAGTCAGAAAGTAACAAGTAGAAAAACAGATTATGACTCTTTGAGGAGGTATAATCACAAACCACAGATTTATTTACTTTTATTGAAAAATCACATTCCCACAGCCAGCGAAATAAAAGTATCCCAATAGATAATTAGACTACCTTTTCTACACACAAATCTTAATTTCAAATTAAATGGGGCAAAATATTATTACTTAATTCTTATAAATATAATGTTCAGAAAATGCCATTCTATAAATTTTATGCTCATATCCAATTTTATTCTTAGTTGGTATTTTGTCTAGAAATCTGTCTAGAAATCTTGGCAAGTAGCAGTTTCACAAAGTGTTCCTATTGAAGAACAATGAATGAACCAGTTTCTAGGTAGATATCTATTGGTGTTGTATACAACATACCTTCAGGTCTAATCTTGACAATACAGGAGAAGCATAGAACTGCTGGAAATTTTATAGAAGTGTATTGTGAGATTGTCCTGTTTATGCAAGTCTCTTTCCTTGCAGTCTGACAGCCTGCCCTCATTGTCATGTAGGCAGGATGTCACCCACATCATCTGAGATGACACGTAGTCCGTGCTTCTGCCATGTAAGGTGTGATTCTCTCAACTCACACTCATGTTGGCAGAGCCAAGGCGTGACACAACTCTCATCCGCTTTCAAAATTCATTTGCACGATTGACTTGATATTGAGTTCCTGATAGCCCACCAGAGCCATGGCATCATTGCTGACCCTGTACTCACTCTCAGGGATCCGGTGAATAACCATTTGGCTGCATTGCTGATCATCTTTCTTAGTGCCTCAATAAAGTTTGGTTTACAACCTGTTGTCAACTCCATTACTGTTCAGACCACAGGCACAGTTGTTTTCTGAATAAGCTGGTGGTTTGTTTCATGTTGATTAGCAAGTGTAATGTTGAAAAGAGATTAGGGAGCTCCATCATTACCAAAAAAAGATACTGATTATTAGCATTGAATAAGAATACTTATAAAGAAATGTAATATTATGTTCATGCATTAATATTCATATCTGGCATTATAATTAATTCTATTTGCCCTGTATATTATTATCTGTCGGTAGATGTAAAGAGAACTCAAGTTCAAAGAGAGGTCTATTCTTTGTCTCAAAGTACAAATAACACCCACTAAAACCTCTGTGTTTTCAGCAGGAAAATAGGGCAAATAAAGCTTTTTTGAAAAAATACACTATCATGACATTCAGAATCAAAACTGATGCTGATATGTTTAATCTCAGTAGCACCAATATTTTAATGAGCAAAATAAGTTAGTTTCTAGTGGCTTATTTCACAAACATTTTTGAGAATGTTGTCATACATGTTGTGATCACCTGGAATTAGTTTATAATATGAGAAAATAAATGCATATGTATTTTGAAAAATTACATTTACGGAAATATCAGTGATATAATATCCAAGAAAGTATGTATACACATACTGCAAAAGAAGACCCCAAGACTCCAAAAATTTTGTCATGTAATTGGAACTGGAAGTGGAGGATTTAATGGAACTTTCTTTTGTTTCTGATCAGAAAACAGGTGAAATCTGTCAGCAAAATGAATGTTTAAAGTAAGAGAACTTTTAATCACTTAGGGATTTTTTTACAGAACTGGTATATCCAGAAAATAAAACCAAAACAACACAAAAGAATCCCCAACCAAAACAACAAAAAATCAATGAACCAAAAAAATCCCAAGACAAATCCCAAGACAATCCCTCCCCAAAAACACTCCCAAAATGTAAGGAAAGGGGAGATTGCTTTTTAAAAATCAAGTTAAGTGATTACTAAAGAGAAAACTGGAACTGTGTATGTAAATGAATAAAATAAAAAATTTTATGCAAGCAAATTAGGCTGCAGATACGTTTCTATGGGCAAAATTCCTTGCGGAATAACTAAAACATTTACCAGTATACACAAAATACTAGAGGAGATATTACTCTTCTACATGTTTTTTTTCCATGGTGGTTTTCTTCAGCAATCATCTAGAAGAGCTTTAGCACAAGTTAACAGTAAAGTCGATATGCCTAAGCAAGAAGTTAAAATTACCAGCATGGTGATGATATATAGCCAAAGAAATATATTTAGTAACTTGGGAAAAAAATGCACAGGAAGACTATTAACCCAGAATGTGAGTAGAGTGGGTCAAATGCACTTTCATCAGCTCCCTACTAGGTCCCATCTGAAGACACTCAGTTACATCTGAATAATTTCTTCTGAATGAATATCTCTCTTCAGCAAGGCAAGATGACCTTAACTTGAAAAACGTCCCTCAGTGGTGGAGACTCTTGGAAAGAGACATAATAGTCCCTCACTTCTTCAGGTCATCTCCTTGATCAACCTTTAAGCCATGCTAGGTCTGACTGCAGAAATTAATTTCATTGTGTACCCTTTTAGGCTCAGCTGACAAATGCAAATATGCCAGCCGATAAAATGCATGCAAAAATCCTTTCAAAATCCTCTTTCAGTGCTCCTTTTGGTTTCAAGGACTGCAAGTTAATGAAATGAAATGCAGTCTAGGTCTGTTTTTATGCAGGTTATGTTCCAGTTGAATTTCCTCGAGCCACAAATTGTAATATTTCAATGGGTAAATATGAGGCTATGGGTGAGTACCATCACACAGATTACCAAGTTTTGTTTCATTTGTAAAGAATTATTTGCATTAAATGCTTCCTAGACATTTTCTTTTAAGAAACAGCAGTCAGGGGGAAGTATAAAAGATGCTTGTCAGACCTTTTTTAGGGAGTTTGGGATACTTACGTGAAAAAATGACTACAAAATCATCAGAAATGGCATGAGAAAGCATCAGAAACTGTGATACTTTTTTAAGGAAAAGGCCAATCATTTTCTCTTTTTTGTTCATGTAGAAAAATAATTGTCACTTTTACCCCCTGAACTCATTTCTTGCTTGTAGTCCATAACCTTCTCCTGTGGAACTGTCTGAAATATATTTCATCTAGGAATATAATCAAGGGGGAGCAAGATCCTTTAGTCTATGCTTCATCTCACTGAGTCAGGTGTGAAGTGGAGTCAGAAGCTTTGGCATTGAAGATGATTCTCTTGGGACAGTCTGAGAGAAATTCTCAAACTATCAAGACCAGAGTAAGAAAATTGTGTTAAAACAGAAGGAATATCTTATCTGACATTGCTAGTTTGAAACCAGATGATAGTCTGCCAGTGAGGCAGAGTTAAGTTTTAAGTGCAGACAGATTTTGAGAACGTTTCTACTCCCCATATCCCAAGATATTTTCCTGCAGGTCATGCTCAGTTATATTTTGTGATTTATTGAATCAAAAAGTGTTATAATTTACTGTCATATTAAAAGATTTTATGAAAACATCTCACCATATCACTGTATGGCTAGGTGCACAACTCAAGGGAAATTAATCAATGACTAATATATTTCTGCATATTTTCTGATGTGTTTTGCTAATTACTGTTATTTCTAGCCATTTCCCCCACTTTTTTCTGTTGCAAAAAGTCCAAGAGATTATTTCTGTTTCTGTTGTGTTTTGGTTTTGAGGTTTTCGTTTTTCCTTTCTGCAACAATCATTTTACACAGGAGATGTTAGATAGAAATTAATTCTATCTCTCTCAACTCTGTATATCTGTGTATGCCTGTGCATGTCTGAGTGTTTGTGCATGTTTGTGCATGTCTGTGTTTGTGCTCCAGCTTCTCAAAGATACAGAAATGATCATTCTTCAAACTTTTCAAAACAAAACAAGATTTATTGTTAGAGACCAAAGAATCTGTCACATTGATGTCACACAGCAGGCAGACAATAATTCCATTTTATATGACCCCAGTGTGATTGCACCTGCAAGAATAAGTTCTGTTCTGGGAACCACACTATAGCACATATATTAACAAATCAAAGGGAGTTCAGAAAAGTGCAACAAAAAAATGATTAAGTGTTCAAAAGGAATGAAATGTAAAGAAATAATCACAACATGGCCAAGTAGTGGCTAATATGAAAATGAGTATGACATGCAAAGTAAGTAAGTCTCAACAAGAACTTTTAAAAATGGTGTGAGTTAAAGGGAAGCTTGAGGAAATAGCATATACTCCTTGAAGAAGAAGCTGAGGTTTAGTCAACAAATAGGATATCACAAATAAATTTCTTATAATTTTGAAAAAAGAAATATACGATAAAAATTATTAGGATGGAAGAGACATCTGTAGGTCATCTACACAGGCTACTCATTAAAAAGGAGATAACTTTGAATTTAGACTGTTCCATTAGATATATTTGATTTGAGAATTTCTAGCAGGGATGGATATTTCACAAATTCCATTATTCTAGTGCTTGACCACGATCACCATGACAATTTTTTTTTTTCTGTTATATATTTAATCAGAATTTTATTTGCCATAGATTTTTTTCTGTCAGTTGCATCTGTCTCTGAGCATATAAAGGAGAATCTGGATGTCTTCTCTCCAGTCAGCATGGGTACTGTGTTGTTTTGTGTTTAATCTTCTGACTTCTTTGCACAGCACACTCCTAGCCTGTCCTGTCACATAGGTTGGCTCCATTCCAGGTGCAAAATTTTACATTTGTTTTCACTGGTTTCTCGAGCTTTGCAAAATGTCAGTCCTACACTTCACTATATTCTCTTTTCTCCTGTTCATATTGTTAATGTCCCATGTGGTCTGGTCCCATGGATTTGTATGTGTAAATCTCACTGCATCAATCACTAAGACATGCTCCATCTAATTGTATTCTGGTAACTTCTGAAGCACTTCTTCACCCTGTATTCTGCTACTAGAGACAGGAACTCAGACAGTTTGTGGTAGAGAAAGTGCTGAGCAGATAAGATGCTGAATACTTCAAGGTTTTTTTAATATCCTATAAATCTAGATATCTCTCCCATTGAGTAGCAGCCACATATTTTGCTTTATGCCTGTTCTATTTCTCTAATTACCTATAGTATTGTTTCTTCTTCCCTTTTGCATCTCCTGCCATTTTCAGCATCAGTTGAACTTTGGTTTTATTAATTCTTGCTCTGGACACCCAGGCACTGTTTCTGTATCACTCCTTTGTGGAGTGCTCCCTACTCCACCCTGTACTTTCCTTTTGGGTTTGACCTCATTCTGGATTTCTGCATTGAGTTACCTGGCCCTCTGCCACATATTCTTGTTCATATTGGGATTGACCTGCTTGTGTTTTAAGGAGTTTTTCCAAGAAGAACACCTGATGTCACCAGTCCCTTTACTCTTCAGATAAGTTTCCCGTGGGATCCTGCCTATCACACTCCTTAAAAAAGCTGAATTACATTCTTATCTTCATTACTGAAACTCAAGCTTGCTATTCTGGCACACTAAATGGATGAATAGAATTCATATCATTGAGATTAAAGAGACCAGAGTACATGTATCCTTAATCCTTGGAACTATTTCACTGGTTCTTTTTTTTTTTTTTTTCATAAAACTTTGTATAAATTCAAATGGACCTATCAGGAAATAAAATTTATACTTGTGAAATAATAACAAAATGTAGTGACCTTGAATATTTTCTTTGAATACTGATTCACAAATTAAATCTTGGGTAATGGATGACACTTTTACTCAGTAACATTCATACACATGACAATAATAATTTAACCTATAGGCAAATACTACTATTATAGTTATCAATATTTTTATAGTATTAACTATTTTTGAATTATTATAAAATATTAACTATTACAACATTTTTACTAATGTATTCAAATTTAGACATCTAAATAATAGAATCTCAGAAAAGCAGGAGTAAGAAGGCATTGAGAGGTCATCTGGTCCTTTTTCCTTCCCTAAGGCAGAATCAGTTGTCTCTATAATTCTGCATAGACATTTTTCTACTTCTTTTAAAGACTTCCATGACAGAGATTCCCACAACAACCTATGACTGTAATTTGCTACTTTACCTTTTCTTGTTTCCCCAGTGTCTAGACTGAATTTTCTGTGTTGATTTTGAAGCTCATTAATTCTTGTCTGATACATTGAAATTACAGAGGACAATTTCACATCCTTCTCTGTGGCTAAGGGTATCCAATCTAGCGTAACTCCACCCAATGTCATTTAACTGCATTTCCCTTATTTTCTTAAGACAATTTCATGTGCAAAGAGTAATAAATATGTTACAAAAAATGAAACTATATGACACATAATTCCCTTTATATTTGTCTTTGTGTAGAGTAAATGGTTTAGTCTAGCTTTACCCTGCTTCTTCTTCATAGAACTGCATTTTGCATGCTATGTACTCCATTCTTGTCTCCTATGTACTTGCAGATAAATTGTTTTATAAATTGCTGCTGAATTTTTCAGAAAGTTACAATTAGGGTAACTTACCTATACTTTATAAACTTCTTTGCTTTAGTTGCCTTTCCTCTTGGTTTATTTTTTTTTAAGTAGATGTTAAACTTCCTATTATCTATAACTCATTTAAGAGGTTACTGACAACAGTTTGCTTATACTGAGTCAACAAAGTCATCAACTTAATTTGTGATTAACTGTATACATAGCATTGATTAAATATTACCCATGCATATCAAACAAATTATATACTGATAATATTTTTGTTCATATTAGTAAATCATACATCAAAACTGAGAGAATCTTTCTGGTGATCATTATAGTTACAAATGAGGAATTAGAAAGTGGTACTCTGTCAATATGTTATCATCACAAAAAAATTCTGATTTGGCTTCTATGAGTTATATAGAGAATTATACATAGTAGACAATAACCTCAGCTATATTAAACAAAACCAAAATGAGCTTTAGCCCATAAGCAAAAACACAAGCAGGCATAACATTATCAGAAATAAACTATCCAATAAAAGACCACTCTGGAACACCTTAATTTTGCACAGCACTATTCAGACTATACACAGACTCAAACCTGGTGCTCAGTGTGGGCTGCATTAAATCTGAAAAAATGTATTCACACAAAAATTATTACTGTGCTATGACTATGCCTGAGTGGAGTGTTCCTTTCAATTCCTAGGGGAAAGTTGTTGATGTCTCATGAGCCACCATCAGCCACAACTGCTGGATTCATTCTGCATACTATAGATAGTACAGACAGCATATGGTGAAACTAGTTTGGCTGTAACTAGAGTAATGTCGCTGAGTTTGGGGTGGTATTACAAAACAGAAAGGAAGGGAAAATATGGGTAAAAAATGCTATCAAAAGAATAACAAACAATTAAATGAAGAAATAACTTCATTACCTGGTAGTAATAAAATACTTTTTCATCTTTTAATGTGTGATGACCACTTGAAAGATACACAGTGTCTTTCAAGTCCGTGTGTTACAAATTCCTCCATTTCAGTTTCTGAGAAATATGCTGGTTTCAGTTCTTCCCAGTGGCTGGAATGGGACTGTGTTTTAGGTTTGTGCTGAACACAGTGCTGATGATACAGAGATTTTTTTTTTTGTTGTTGCTGAGCAGGGATTACACAGAGCCAGGGCTTTTTCTACTTCCAGTCTGCCAGACTGCCAAGGAAGTTCAGGGTTTGTTGGAGGCTGGGAGGAGAACGCAGCCAGGACAGGTGACCCCAAGTGGCCAAAGAGATATTTCACACTGTCATGCTCAGTATATAAAGCAGGGGAAGAAAGATCAAGGGGGAGGATATTCGGAGTGATGGTGTTTGTCTTCCCAAGTAATCATTACATGTTATGGGGCCCTGCTCTCCTGGAGATAGCTGAACTGCCCAGGGGAAACAGTGAATTAATTCCTGCATTTGCTCTGCTTGTATGTGCAACTTTTGCTTTCCCCATGAAAATATCTTTATCTCAACCTACAGTTTTTCTGGCTTTTACCCTTCCAGCTTTCTCCCTGATCCCACTGCTGGGGGGTGAATGAGTGGCTGTGTGGCGATTGGTTGCTGGTTGGGGTTAAGCCACAATGTATGCTACTCTGTTCTTTCCTTGTGATGAATTTTTGGCAAACCACAATCTTTCAAAGCTGTTTTTAATAGAATCTGAAGATATGATCATCATCTATAGAAGACATCATTTTTTCTCATACTAAAGATTAATTTTAGTTCTCCAGTCTGAGTGGAAACTGTTGGCATGTACAAACTCCAATTAAATTATGCATGACAAAGGGGGTTGGTTTAGTTCTCATATTTGCCAGTTATGCATAGTCAAAAATAACATTCATATATAAATATCAGCATGCTATCATATTCATCATAAGCCTGTTTCTATGCACAAAAACAATCCTGTGTCCAAACCTTTATTTTTAAAATAGTTTTGAATTATGCACAAGAAATAAATAAGCTAAATAGTGGAATGAATGCTGTTTAGAATGGACTTTTCAGACAACCATCTAATTAAAAGGTCAGAGGATAACAGCGTGGATAATATTCCACATGTGTGTCTTTCCCATTCTATTTTTTCCTTCTCTATATATAAGATTCTGAAACTTTCCTGAATGTCAGTTTGGCAACTTTCAGATGTACTAAATTCATTTAAACTCTGACAATCAGTGAAGGAATGAAATAGCACTGAACAATAGCAGCACTCTGTGATGTTTACAAATACATTTACAGGAGGTCGTTCTTCCTGTGAACCCATTGTACATGCCAATTTGTTGCAATCTTCATTATAATGAAAAAGCATGGGTAACAATGAACTGCAAACCTTATTTAGAAAACTCATAACTTACAAACATCAAAAGACAACTGAGGTCACTCTAAAGCAGATTTCCTAGTTCCCAATGAGTATTTTGATGCTTTCATTAAATGGACTTTAAAAGGTTTTTAATTGCATTCCTTATTTTGGCTAACAACATGATTCTGATAATATTATGTTTGCAGCTACCAAGCTCCAAAAAGCATTATTTAGACCCAGGAAAAATTGCCTACCAGAGCTATTGAGGTCTAAACTAAATGATCTCTCTGAAACTGTATAACAGACTTTCAAAGACTGGTTTGCTAAAATTTGCTCACTTCTATTTACACTTATGTTGTTTCCTCCGTGATATTAAGTGAGTATAAAAACTATCTCCTCTGAGTTTGCCAAGGATATGTTACAGAAGAGACACAATATGGGAAAAAATACCCAAGTTGGTGAAAAGGCCATTTGGTGTGAACACAATTTGGGCTTCTTAAGCACACACTTCTGCCAGTATGGAATAATTTATGCATTGTTCAAGCCTTGGAAAATTTATTTAAGTAATGAAATTGAACATTACCTGAATATACTGGAAACGGTTGATGTCACAGTCCCCAGTGTATGCATGCAAACTTTCAGAGATTGCTCCCATTTTAGACACAGGCCTGATTCACTTCTTTGGAAATAGCTAATGCTAACATGGGAAAATTATCTCTAGAGAGATAATGTTTGTCTATGTTTTATTTTGTATATTTTCCTTTGCTAAAGAAAATTAGGTAAGTATTTTCCATGGGTCAATGGTACTACAAATTCGTTTGGAAGTTATCAGGAATGTTTTAAGTCAATATAATGAAAGAAATGAGAAAGATCTGTTTTCTATATAAGTGTATGAAAAGATAATAATAGCTCTACTCTCTACTCAGTTTTTATCTGGTTTTATTATGCTGAGTCTTGATAATTCATGTTGTCATAAACACAATATATAAAGCAAGGGTCAAGCCAAAGTCCATGGTGTTATCATATTAACAAAGAATTTAGTTCATACAGAAAATGTTTTCCAATGTTTGTATACAAGGAGATACTATGATATGACTGTCTGAATCTTTTTATGTGGGTGCCTCTGAGTATTTGTGTGTGGCTGTACAGCAGGAGTAAAGGGCTTAAATGGTACATGTGAATCTTCGTTTTGTTAGAATGCAAAAGGGCATACGGTATAATTCAGGGAACCTAAAGAAAATGAAAAATTTCCTTAACATGCTTTGTATTGGTTTTGGGTTTTGTGTTCTGGGTTTTTTTTAACTGTTGTATTGTTGTCTACTATTTGAGAAAAACTTTTAAGAATGTAATAGATGCTTATTATAAATCTGTCAGTGTATCTTTGAAAGCATAAGAATTCAAATAAAAAATATTTTGCCTCCAAGTTTCAAAAAAGAGTTTATATTTTTGAAAGGAAAACCTTAGAAACTTTTAAAATCGCTGTCAAATAATGCATAAACATTGATAAAATACTACTGATTTAAAAATTTTGCTCTAATGTTAGGTACATGAATGTTTGTCAAAGTGTTGTTTTGACCCATTGCTATCATTGACCTAATTTGCTGAGGAAAATTATGAAGACTCAATACTTACTGGCACATAGGAAAGAAATCTATTCCTTTTCTTAAGTGTTGAATTAGTTTCTTGATTCTTTCTTGAGAAAACTGTATAAGTACAGTAACTTCACAATTATAAACCACACCATTTTGACTAAAATTTTGGTCCGAACCCGGAAGTGCAACTTACAATCAGGTGCTGCCAATATATTGATGATGTTCAGAAATTTGCCAACCTGGAAGTGTGATCCTGCATGGCCCCGAGCTGATCCGAGCCTACACAGCACTGGCGGGGTAAAGGCGGGGCCAATCCGAGCCTGCACGGCCGCAGTAGGGGAAAAGTGGGGCTGACCCAAGCCTGCACGGCCCCAAGCTGAGCCAGTAAACTCCGCGATCCCGCAATTCTGTTACTAATTGGCAACTTTCTGAAAGTTGCACACGGATCCTCGCTGCGAACGAAAGCGCGGCTAATAATCTGGTGAGGCTTATATATGGACAAAGAACGAAATGTTGCCGACACCCGGACCTGCGGCTTATAATCAGGTGCAGTTTGTAATCGTGAAATTACTGTAATTGGAATTTAAAACATATTTTACCCTAAATTTCTCTGTTTATTCTCAGTCCTCTGAGAAATTGACTCAAAGTTGTTGCAAGAAATTTTTGTACTGATAATAGGGAATAATTTTCCAGATTAAATACTTTTAAGATTAGTTTATGATAAATCATCTTATTAGGTCCATTGATAGCAAAATCTGTCCAAGATATGAATATTGTTGTCTAACACATTCTAGAAATTGTCATCTAGCAATTAAAACTTTTAAATTAAAACAATTTTGAAACTGAACTTGCATCTGAATTCTTCATCATAGATAGTCTGGACTGACTTGGAGAAGTCAGTCATCATCCAGTTTTCTATCTCTGTTTTTTCAGTATTTAAGGTATGCTTTATCCATAGGAAAAGCCTGGTTCTATATGTGTAGCACTTATTTCCTCACACTGAAATGAGAAAAACCAGAAACAGAAGTCTTTGTGACCAGTTCTTTTGTGTGAAAAAATACATTAAAAGTAAAAAATATCTATATAAGCCATCACAACATATAATTCAAGCAATTTGGTATTTTGAAAATCTTGTAATATTTTTTTAAATCAATAGAAGAGTGTTTTGGCCCAGGTTGAAAAAGAGTTAACTTTCCTCCTTTATAGCTGTGTTTATAGTTCTGTACTCTCTATTGGTAGGTGAATAGGTGCTGATAACACTCCAGTGTTTTAGCTTCTGCTGATCAGGGCTGGCACAGCATCAGCACTGTCCCCCCAACATGTCCCCCCATCAACACTGTCCGCCCTCACCAGTAGGCTGGGGGTGGGCAAAACCTTGGGAGGGACATAGGCAGAATAGATGACCCAAACTGACAAGAGGGATATTCCATATGATGCCTACTCTTCAACACGAACCAAGAGAAATGCAGAGTCATGGCATTTGTTGTTATGGTGTTTTTCTTACAGAGCAACCACTACAAACACTGAAACCCTGTCTCCTGAGATGGACCTTACCTGCCTTTGTTATACTCTGTTTCCTCTTGCTGCCTTTGCTTTTGCTTTTTATTTTGATCCATGAGGATTTTTCTGTCTTATTTTCTATGCCCTCACACACCTACCCTGCTTAAGAGAGGAGTGATAGAGGCTCTGTGGGTACCTGGTAATCCAAGCAAGGCTAACCAACCACAAAAAAACTTTTAGAGCAAAATTACACAGAGTGGCTTATCATACCTAGGTTGAAAACAAAACAAAAGCAAAAATCCATCAAACCCTGCAGAGCTGTTTTGACAGTTGAGGCTTGAGAAATTCAAAACATAAACTGCTACACTTCACTTTTCATTTTCATACCAGGTCAGTTTGTATTGAATTATTTTTTACATATTTCACACAAGTCAGAAAAAGGTATTGATCATCTTTAACTGATGACATGACCAAAAAGTCATCAACAAATATCGGAGTCTAATTCTGAAGTACATGCAGATGTCTGGGATAATGGATTATAGTGCAACAGCAATGATAGATAAGATTTTTTAATGTGTTTATTTAGATGTTAGAAAGCAATTTCTTCCCATCTAATTTTGGTGTAAGCTTAAAAGTTTAGATGTCATCAATAAAATTTTTTTCCCAACTTATTTAAGGAACCTAAAGGTTGCACCAAGCTTGAAATGATTTTTCCTGGATGTTTGTATATGGATATCTTAAAAACTTCATATGGCTCTGATCCTGGAACTCTAAAATAACCTAATTCTGCACAATTATTCTCCCACTCAGTAAATACAGAAATATTGTGATTTAACAAGATAAAAATAAAACAAACAAACAAAACAAACAAACAAACAAAACAACAACACCAAAAAAAAATCAAAACACCAAAAGGAACATAAACTCCATCTAAATAGCATTTTCCCAAATTTAGGTGTGAATTTTCTCACCTAAAAGTCTCATGGTGTCTAATCAAATTTTAGACCATCTACAATGACATTTTTACTCCTGTTACTTACTGTCTATGGTGAGGAAGGTTAAACAACTGTCATTACAGGAAAAAAATGTTCTGTATTTATTAGCATTTTATGCTGAAAATTTTGATGCTAATGCTCAACCCAGCATATTTCCAGCATTTTCACTCCTGTAAAGGTCATGGGAAATTTTTTAAAAGGTATTTTTGAGCATCCTGACAAGTAGAAACAAGTCTAGTAGAAAATAAAAGTAGAAAATCCACTATCTTCACCAAGAACCTCCTTAGGAATACATAATAAAAAATAATTTGGTCTGACTGACTTAGCAGAGAATTCGCACCAAATCTCCATGCCTGACGACATCAACGATGGTCCCTTTGGACTCGTGCTCATTCTTCTGGAAGAAGATAGTATGTTGCATAGGCCAATCACACAGCCACTGCTTCTTGTCCATGTCGGTGATGATCTGACTGACAGTGGGTGACATATTGTGCATCCATGGGGACAGAAGTGCTCTCACACAGGAGTTGCTGACAACCTTTCCTAGCAGAGCCTCTATAAAAAAGAAACAAATATAATGGAATTATATTGATTAGGCTAATGACAGAGCTAATGAGTTGCTACCTCCTTTAGGAGGGGGTTAGTGTACTGCTTAGGTAAAATTATACAGCAGTCTAAGCAATCTAGAATTAGCAGGACCCTTTTCTCTTTTTCATTCTTTTAAAATTTTCTTTCTTTTCTTTTCATTTTTTTTTTTCCTTCCATTACAGCATATGCACAAACCTGTGTGGTGGAGCTGATGACTGATGATGATGACAGTAACAATAATGGCTGCTTGATTTTTTTTTCTTATGCTGCTATTCACTAGTCCTACATGCTGAAGGCATACAGTATACACTAAGAGTTCATTAGGAATTTCTGAGATGAACAATTCCTTTTTATTATCTGAAAATAACTTTCATCTTCATTTCTGATTCCAGCTACATCCTATTGAGAACTTCAAATAAAAAGGGAAATTTAATGTCTGGGATTATTTTTAAAACAAGACTTTAAAATAACTGACATTTGAAAAACAAGGGTAGAGTCTTCTATATAATGTACATCCCTGCATTAATCTACATCATTACAGATGAATCAAAAGCATTCTAACAAGAGAATAATTGTGTTCTGCATATTACAGCAGGATCTATGTATGGTTTTCATAATGGGACAATATAAAATGAAGCAGTTGCCCAGAAATATGCAAAAATTACACATTAAATATTGCTTTAATCACTGACACTGTGAGGCACAACACTGAGCATTCTGAATCTCAGACTCTCAGGGTTAGGATAAGAGATCTAGCTCTTGTCTCTCATAAGCCCTGTTTATGAACACAGGAACCTGCAGAGGTATTGATTTTTAAAACATGCATCACATTCCTCAGTCAACCACAACTGATTGATTGGTCATTGGTCTCTAGTACACAGATTCTCTACTTAAACGTAAGGTATTTATTTTCCATTTCAATGTTTAATCATAGACAATAAAGGATAGAAAATACAAGAGCACTGTGTATCTACTGAGTAACCATGTATCATCAAATATTGTGAGTTAAAATATATGTTGAGTTGACCTTGAAATGAAGAAGAGCAGAGGAGAGTTAGGGTTATTCTCTTTTCAAAAAAAAGGGAAATGAACTTCAGGTCATTTCTACTTTATTGGCCACTAACTGTTGTCCTGGAGGTGTTGTGCTTGAGAGATTTTATCAACTATACTTTGTGGCTATTACTGGGCAATCCAGAGAACCACATTACCAATGGCCTCAGAGGAATTTTTCGACATGTCATCCGAGCCCGAGGCTAAATAGCTATAAGTGAAGTTACGGAGAAAAGCTAATTAGAAAAAGGAAAGGACGATGGAATTGAGTATAAAAATATAAAATCCATTATTTTCAAAGTTGCAGTGGTATATGTCCTTGTGTGTATTTCTACCTCCTTTCCTCTGATGCCCTATGACATTCTCACATTCTGAGTTACATTGTATATTCAATCAGACAGCAAGCTTGGAGGAATATTATGTCACCAATTTTTTTTTTAAGAATTAAATCCTATAGCATAACTTTTTTATGAAGGTCATAACTATAAGTTTAAAAATTGAACATGTATAGAATATGCATGTATTAAGGATGCCCAGGTGTCATAAAACACAGGATTCAAAATATATGTGAATAAAATCTGTCCTGTTTAGATATGGTGGATAGGGTGTTATATAAAATTTTGTGTCTTCCTGGAAGGTCTTTCACATATCTTCTTTCCCTGAAAATTAGATTGTGGAAAAAAACTCCATATTGGATTGATTTTTAGTTTTGTTAGGAGGTTTTCTGAGGTTTCTAGTTATTTGGTTTGGTTTGGGGAATTATTATTTGTAGGGTGGAGATTTTTTTGTTTTGTTTTTGTTTTCCTTTTGGTTTTGGTTTACTTTTTTTTTTGTGGGTTTTTTTTGTTTGTTTGTTTGGGGTTTTTAGTTTCTTTTTTATTATTATTTTGAGAAGCATCACTATACATTTCTGCAGTTTTCCAGTACCTTCTGGTAGATTACTTTATCACAGATGACTAGCCAGGTTTCCTCAACCATTTCAACACAACTCATGTTTTCTGTTAAGACTTCATAGTTTGATTGTCTTTCATGCAATTATCTTAAATATATGCACTTCAGGAAACCACAGAAGAGCTAATCATCTAAGTTTTTTGTTAAATTCAAACAAAAAGAAATCACTTTCAGGACAGCATTAATTTGACTTGTTCTACAAATTTACGTTTAGATTAGGGCTTTTTACCCTCCTGAGAATGAGGGTTTAGCGCCATTCATTAGTTAATATGGATCAAACTTGGGGTTTTGGGGTTCTTTGAGAACTGAATTGATTATTTCAGTGCTGTAGATGTCTATATTTGATCATGTGTGCCCCATCCTTGAAGACTAAATAATTTCAATATATTAGTTTCTCGGGGAAAAGCAGTGAACAGAAAACTGCATGAACTTTCCTGTGATTTTTAGGTAGGTAGACCTTCAAAACTGTTATCCTCTACCTTTCGTCATGCTTTTAAAAGTATTTTCTTTCGTCTATAAGCTGCTCAAATTGAAAGTAATTTCCGAAGTTCTGTATAGTGCAGAACCTGTTACTTATGAAAAGGGCTTGGTACAGATGTTAAGACACTGCTGTGATGCACTGAACATTATCTTGGTGGGCTGAGTAAAATGGTGAATCCCTGTTGCCTTTAGGACTTGCTCCTCTTATAGCTGATGGAGAAATTGATGTGCCTTGAGGGTGATCCAATTATTTAAATTAGTTTTTTTTGTGAATAATGTTTCTTGATTAACTAGACTTTGTTCAAACAACTGCTACTGAGTTTTCTAATGATGCTTCTAAAGGATATTTTTAGCAGGAACTCCAGTCTTATTTGCTATTTCTAGTGAGAGTGGTATATGTGGTTTATACATTTTAATTTTTTTTTAAAGCGAACTGTTTAGCTGATGTGCAAATCTATGCTATAAAAGTGAATAAAGTAGGGTTTTCAATTTTTCTAAAATTCTCTTATTCATTTGCTGTCTGCTGTGATAAAACTCAAGGTAGTAGATGCTTAATAAAATGACTGGCAGGCAATATAATGCAAGTTGCTACTAGCTGTGTTAGTTCTGCAGCACACACTTCAGTTCAGCCTAAACCCTATATCTGTGGAGAATGATAATTGAAGAAGAATAAATGTGAGATATTTAAAAGGCCAGTTCACTGTCATTGAACAGACATACTGCTGTACATTATTTATTTTTAATTATTTCCATTTCCCAAAAGTTCCTCTTCACTTTCTGTGTAATATACATTGTCTTAACTTTGACTACCCAGTGCTAAAGACATGATTAATTTCTAAAAGTTGAAACTGTGATGCTTGCCTCCATGTCTCAACTGTCTGTAGGGCTGCATTTAAATGAGATATTTGTAATTTATACCTTTTACTTCATAAATAAGTCCTTCTGCTGCTATAACTACATATGTATGTAATATTTTAAAAGACAGAAAAGTCATTAAAAAATGAATGGAACCATGAAAGCACCTATTTTGTTTACTGATTTTTTCCCAATTGAAGATAAAATTATAAGCTTTACAGCATAATACTTTTCTTTAAAACTTAATTAAAACTCAAAAAATTAGTAAAAGCTGTACCAGTGGCCAGGGAAGTAACATGTTTCTAAGATAAAACAAAATTTCATGCAAATATTTTTGTATGTATAGATACAGTTGTCTCTGTGTACAGATAATTGGTGAAAATGTCTTTCCCTGTGGACTGTTAGAACACTTAGATACAGACTATCAGGCTCTGTTGAAAATATATAGGAAAGAAATGTTCTTTTACTTTTTTTTAAATCCATTTTATTATTAAAAATAAAAAGGATTGTTCTTCCACAAAAAAAAAATACCACAACAAAACAAAACAAAACAAAAAAACACCAGACTTGTGAAAACTTTACTGTTTTTTTGAAAACTCTGAATTGAGATTTAAACATTATTTCTCAATGACTCTGGTTGAAGATTACCTCAAAACTAAAGGAATTAGTCTCATACAAATACCAGATGACTTTTGCATCTTATCTAAATCGGAGGTGAATGAGGGATCTTTTGTACTTACAAAGTACTGACATCTCAATGCTGAGAAGACAATAAGTCTAACAGTTTCTTATTTCTATTCCTGGTTGGGCTATCACTATTTTCCCATAGTTTACCTTGCTACGAACTAATCAGACTAAGTAAGTGAAAGAGAAAATATGGCAGTTGCTTCTGTATGGGTTTGGACAAATTCCTTCAAATATTTCTATTCCAAATTTAAAAAAAAAAGAAAAAAAAAAGAAAAAAAAAGGTGCAGCAGGGTAATTTTTCGCTGTGTAATCTCAGAAAAAGTATATTGAGATCACACTGGATAGGGGAATTATAAAACTGCTCTGTGCCATTTTGTTGATGCATCTGTATGCAATTTTCAGAAGCAGATAATTTAGTATCACATCTGTAATCTATATGTGTATATTTAGAGAGGGAAAACTGAGTTTTATTTTTTTCTCTTAAGGAAAGAATGTTTCTACACCTGACTTATCTAGTGATGTGAAATTTTGAAATCTATTAAAAAAGCCACTTTATGAAATAAGTAATTTTATTTGGTGTCCATAACTACTTTTCAGACTGCTGTGATGAATTTCTCAGTGTGGTAAACACTCAGATGCATTTATGATGCCCAGAGTAAGTGATACCATCATGTAGCTCATACCAATCACATATTATTTAAGGTATAATAAATCAGAACAAAATTACCTGTCTGTTATTCAAAGGTTATGAGAAATAGAATTGTAATACAAAGTCATTGACAAAAGGAGAAAATCAGGACTCCAATCATGCTGCAATTACCCGGTTCTAGACTTCTATATGAAAAATGGGTTGCAACAGTTTAATGATACAGTGATAATAATTGTAAGCTCATATATTTTTCTTCAGATTTGACTTTTCTAGGAGGGCAAAAGAACAAAATTAACAAGTGACAAGAAGCCATCTCATGTTACTGTATCACAAAAAATCTGTCATAATGTCTAAATCCATATGATTTAATCAGAATAAAAACATCAGTGTGCAAAGTATAGTAAATATGACTCAATTATTTTCTTTCTTCATTAACATATTGAGAGTAATTAGTAGCATTTAAACATAGGCAACTGACATGGGAATTTCTGATCAGAATCAGTTAACTTCTCTAAGGTTTCTGATCTGGATCACCCTTCAGAAGAGCTTCTCCCTTTTTCCAACATTCTGTTTCTCCTCTCTTTCTCTTTGTCCTTTCTTATTTTTCTCATGGTGCTTTCTTATTTTTCTTCTTTTCTTTCTCTGCTTTCTCCCTAGGTAATATAAAGCACCAAGAGGACTTCTAAATTACACTTAGTAATACACTTAATACACTTAGTAGCATATATTTACTATTTACTATTTTTACTATTTCCATTTTCATGCAAAATTAGAAAGTATGTTTAGATTAATGGCATTAATTAGAGTAAAATACTTCACAAGACACAGATGTATTCTTCATGCAAATAAAAGAGGTAAGTACCTCTGATTACCATGACATAATCAGAGAAAATTTAGCTCTCTATCTCCAACACAAAGTATCTTTTTGATGATTCATGAGTCTCTGGTTATGTGGAGGGTTGGACCAAAACCAAGCAAAATGCTGATGGTTCATTTTTTCCTATCTCCCCGAAGTTTAAGATAGGACAAAATTCCTTACTCCAAGATATTCTGATTTTTACCTTTATCTGAAATGTGTAAACTAATATCCATGAAGAAGAGCCTGCCAATTAGTTAATAAGAAGTCTAGAGACCTATTATGTGGGAACTCCCAAAATGATTTTTGAAGTCATAAAAGCCCTTAAATGCAATGTAAATTTATTGTAAATACTTTCTAGTTGATATTGCAGTCTTTTGGCAGGCAAAATTCTCCTTGATGCCAATGGGAGTTTTGCCATTATCAGAATTTCAAAGATGAAATCTTCTACAAACAACTTAGTAGTCTAAAACATTACCTTTTATTATCTCCATGAGAACTATATTCCTTAAAAACTTAATAATAGTGAATAAATTTGTTCTTGACTTGCGGCTCTGAGAAAAGTAATGGACATATAAGACCATATATAAATCTTACATTTTTTTCTAGCTAAGAAACTAAGTGCAATTTTTGTTCCTTACTGATTTTGCTCTCTGCCACATGCCAGCCCAGCTGTCTGCCAGTACGTGAGTGTATTTGTGCATTTGATTCTGTGGGAGCAATGTCTCTGTACATATCCAACTGGGAATGTGTAATATCATGAAGGTAACTTAGAGAATTTAACTCGTTAATACAGTGACCGATTTTCTTTGTATTAGGATAATACAATTTCTGTGAAGACTCTAGCCAGCCCTGTGTGATGCACAAAAGACTGTCACAAGGATTTTTGTCTCCTATGATGACAGAGATTTGGTGGTGTTCAAAATATTGCTTTGGGGACACCTTTCAGCTGTAGTTAAAGAAGGCTATAAGGAGGCTGGAGACGGACTTTTGACAGGAGCATATAGTAGTATAAGAAGGGGAATGGCCTTAAGAAGGGTAGGTTTAGATCAGGTATTACAGAAATGTTTAACTGTAACAGTGGAGGGCCCCTGGAACATTGGCCAGACAGGTTGTCACTTTCCCATTCCTGGAGGAGCTCAAGACTAGGCTGGGTGGGGCTTTGAATAGCCTAGTCCAGCAGAAGGTGTCCCTGCAGGAGGAAGGAACTTCAGAAATATATGATCCTTGAGGTCCCTTCTCACCTTATTCATACAAAAAATTTGCCAAAAATCTTGTCCTAAGCAGCACCTTCAAACCAATGAGGCACAGGAAAACAACCATTCTCCTATTGTTGTCTATAATATATACATCTATAGCTTAAATATAATTTTTTTTTTATTCAGTGTTAGCAGACCTGTGCTTGTTAAACGACAAGACATCAGACTGGGTAAAAAGCTTGTCAATGTAGTGCATAACAATAAGCATTTGAAGTACTCAGAGTAACCATCCTATTGCACAGCAATCTCCCTCTGTCTCATTTCATAGTCACTTCAAATACTATCATGCAGGATACTTCTCCACAAAACCTCATTTCCCAGTGCCATGTAGCTGCTGTGAAATGAGTCACTTCCCCTCAAAAATGAGTGAAAGGTTGTCAGAAAGCAGTTACAAACCTACCAGTGCTGTACATGCCATAATAAAAAAGGCAATGCTGTTATTACAACCCAACCTTTACAGACAGCAAAAGTGTAGCTTTGTGGCCTGTATTCTGGTCAGTCACTGAGGATGGCTGAACCAGATCAGTTCTTGCAAAATAAATTCCAAAAGAAAATCAAGTGGTGTCTCAAAAGATATTTCTTCCTAGACCAGCTCAAAATAAAGATTCCATTTTGGCTCTGACATAACAAGTTTTTTTCTTCTGGGAATATGTAGGAAGAAAAAAAAAAAATCCAAACACTGAAAGCTATAGTTACCCCAATTGAAATATTAAGGATGTCTATCATAACACGTCTGAATGTCTCAGCATTCTGACCAAACATTTTTGTTTGATGATATTCTATTATATTCTATTATATTCTATTATATTATACCGATTTTTACTTGTATTAACAAATGAAAAATTCGTGCTGGTTTTTGCTCATTCCATTATTGTAATATGTTAATTCAGCAGAATTTGAATTTGATAAATTTCATCCTGTCTGTACTGTAGATGAAAATGTATGGGTTATATACACTTATAGCAAATTACATTACTTCCACAAATTAGTAAGGTATTTTGACACTCTCTGTGGAAAACTTACATTGATTTTGTCTGTGATTTCAAATGTATTCTAAAAGTCAATGAGCAGTGAAAGGATAACACAAGTTATTTGAATCTCTAGAGTCCCTTTAATTGGCTGCTTCTTCCGGCTGACATACTTGGTTGTTCAACACACAGGATGCTGAAACCAAAACATTGACCAAAAGCTTTTCACATGAATTTCATAGTGGAACTGATTATGAGGTTGTCAGTTTTTTGGAATAAATCACTTCCCAAAGGCAACATTTCACTGTAGAGGAGACAGAAGGCAATCTGACATCAGGGGTACTCTGGTCCAGCAAAGAGGGTTTGTGCATTTTGCGGCATTCTGAGTGAAGTATCCTTCAGAACCACCAAAGGTCTGTTCTGATACCTGCATTGTTTGGAATTTTCCACTAAGATTTAATATTCGTAGCTTATGGTAGTATGATCAAAACAAGGTATCCAGTATATTTTAGAAATCAGTTGGGGTGCCAAGTTCAGGAAAAAGTTGTTTGCTCAGCTCTGTCCGGAACAACTGAATAACTGAAATACTTCCCACTGCACTGTTAGTGTTTCATATCTACTGTTCCTTCCTATCACCCTACCTAAAAAACTCTCCCATGTGAATATTAAGCTGTGAAATCTTCAGATTTTCTGACTTATGGAAATGCTTTTGGAACTGTTTACTATACAGTCCTAAACTCTGATCCCAGAACTCTACAATGAATTCCATTATTTCTAAGATATATGTATTTATTTATCTCTGTTGTAGCAAAAAAATACTTGCTACAACTTTTTCAAATATTTCTCAAGTCCTAGAAGGAATATCTTTATTGATTTTTCTTTTTTTTAATGACTATTTACAAGAAACACAAGGAACTTAAACTAGCCTACTTCAGCAAAAATTCAATCTCCAGTCGTAGAAAAGATGTTTTATCCATAAACCCCACAAGAAGAAAGATAGAAGTAAAAACAGTTGGTTTATTTTTTTCATTTTTATTCAAATCCTTTTTTTTGAATTGCATCATTGCAGTGCCTGACCTTTTAACTTTCAATAAGCCTCTGTATATACAAATGTACACAAAAAATATCTTCCCAAAAAAAGTCTGTCTCTGAATGTATGTATGTATGTATTGAGGTCTCTGTGCACTTTTACGTGGTTGTACATGTTGGTAAATTCATTTATGTTTCTGTGTTTATACACCCATATGTATACAAATATTTGTACAGCTTGTTGAAAGTTGATAATGTGTCTTTGGTAAAGGAATGCTAAAGACATTGATTTTCCTCATATCTCTTTTCTTGAACTCTACATTCAAAACTAGAAAGCCTGCAAAGTCACCTTGAAAAATCTGTCTTTCAGCAAAATAAATGCTTTGTCACTTAAGACAGGAGTTAACATTTTTCTTCTCGTGCTTCATGAGACTCCTCTCAGATCATTTCTCCATCCTGTTGAGGTTCCTTTGGATGGCAGCTCAGCCTTCTGGCATATTAACCACTCCTCTGGGCATTGTTTGGTCAGGAAACTTGTTATGGTGTGCTCTTCCCCATAATTCAGATCATTAAGAGGTTAAGCAGAACCAGACTCACTGCTGATCCTGGGGTACACCACTAGTGACTGGTCCCTTTGTACTGCTGCCCACTGGACCGAGTCATTCAGTCTGTTTTCAGCCTACCCTACTGTCTTCTCCTGTACATCGTCTCTATTAAGAACTTGGTGACACAGTGTCCAAAGTTTTACTGACATCAAGGCAGACAATATCCACTTCTTTCCTCTCCTCTACCAAGCCTGAATCAACATGACTCAACAGGCTTGTTCAGCACCCACAATCTCCATACTTAATAATTTTTAGTAAAAGTAGAAAGTTTCAATTTATAAATAGTTGTTTTAAAATCCAGCATTTGAGCCTTTTTATCTCAAATGCTTCCCTGATCCTCATCCCATGTGTATAGAGAAAAATGTGAAAAATAATTTCTCTCTTTCATCTACTTCTTTATCTACCCTATAGGTTGTTTGTATTGATTTGCTGGGTTTAGTTGTTTACTTGTCTTGTTTTGTTTTTTTTGTTTTATTTTCTTTTCTTGGGTTGAGGAAGAAGGCTGGAGACTACTTGCCTTTTTGTGACTATATGAAAGTTGAATGCATATGTACAAAGCTTAAAGGAAAGCAACAGAGAAGCAATTACTCCTACATTACATATACAAATACTTGCATGCATGACAGAAACTCTTCTTCACAGTAAGATGCCCAGATACTGTCAGATATTTCCCATGATCTTTATTCCGTTGGTCAAGAGTTTCAGAGCCTCACTTGAATGTTATGCCTTGGGAGGTCAGGATCATGCAGGGAAAGACAATTTTTCTGCCAGTTAGTGCCAATCCTGTAGAGAGTCTTAATACTAGAGGAGAATCCTTGATTTGGACTCTGAATTTCATGAGGAGATAATGGACCACCAGGGTGATGTGCTCATCATGACCTCTGCTGCTAAGCAGATGAGGTAACACGGCCTATAATACCTGGAGGCTTTTTTAGGTTGCTCTGTGCATGATTCAGGGCAGCAGCTTGAAGCTGGCTCTCCACATCTCAGTGTAAACATCCTACTGAATTATCCTTTTTTTTAAAAGGAATCTTTTAAGTTTGATAACTAAGTATTCAAAAGTTTTACAGTAAAAATATGAAACAGAAGACCTAAAACAAATCTTCTGGTTTAGATTAGTCAGAAAATAAAAATGAAAATATTTCAGTAAATTCCAAATGTGTGTCCCAATCTTCAAGTTAAAATGGCAGTCACAGACTGGATCTAACAAGGATATAAGGATCCCATTTTCTGCCTTTTTATCATCCATAAAATAGATGACAATGTAACACATTCCTAACACAGTGAATGAAAAGTCAGGTTGTAGGGGGATGGAAATCCAAATAACCTTTTCCCAGAAATTAGCAAAATAAACATTAAACAGAAAGGTGTTCATAAGTATTTCCCCATGTTTAGCTCTCTAATATTTTTTCCCAGTAGGCATCTTCTTCTATTCATGATATGAATGGTGGAAAAAAATTTTTAGCAGTAGGAACAGTATTCACCTGTCCAGATATAAATTAATCCATTAGAATCCCTTATAAACACAGAAGAATTAATTACTTTCAGAAGCAGTTAATTTCATAAATGTATTTATAAAATATGGCAAATGAATTGCATCCCATTACTCCGTGTAGACTATAGAGATAGCCAGGCAAAAATACTTCTATTGAAAATATCGAAACACCTAAATATATAAACAGCTAAAATATCTAGTTATGTAAATTACCTAAAATGTATATTTACTTCTTGGATGTAGGGAATAGAATATCCTGAACATATGGGAAATAATATCAAACATAAATTTATGCCTTGGACCTCAATATGTCTCTAGATATGGCTGCTATTTGAAAAATGGATGTAAATTTTGTGGTTTGTTTGTTTGTTTTTTTTTCTCTCTTGCTGAAAAAGCAAGGGACGGAAACTAAAAGACCAGAATTGAACAGGGTATTTTGGGATGTAAACTTGTTCTTCCTGACTGTCTCAAGAAGAAAATGGTTCAGCTTCAAAAATCTAAAATAAGGGGAAAAATATTTTGTTGTTTTATTAATGTCACATAATTAATTAGTAAACAGTGAGCTACATATTCAGGGTCATTATCAGTAGTGCAACTGACAAACCACAGTTCTAGATGCTTTCAAAAGATTGATAAACATGGAAGTATTTCTAAATACCCTTCTTTAACCAAAATCATCTAAAATTTCATGCTCCCCCTGTAATTCCTCTGATCCTGGTCTGGAGGTCATTGATACATGGTTATTACCTATTTAGTAATTCACTAATGAATCTTGAAGAAGATGAAATAGCATAAAATAGAGAATTTGTTTAATTCAAGTTATACAAATATTTTTCTAATCCTTTAAAAATTATGCGAAGAAGTCTTACAGGATAAATAACTTCTCAAATAGTTATACAATAGTTATGATCTGTCCCTGAAGGCAAGGGTAGCTCAGATTCTTGTTAATAGATCCCTTAGAGTGGATTAGATTTAAATGACACTGAATAACAAGTATATATAAATATACATCTATTATGCATATTTATACATATAGGGTTTATTTTAGAATAACTTCATTGCAATGGAAAGGAGATATGTAGCCACTTTGGTTATAAAATATTAAAACTTAAAACCATAAAAAATATCACTAAATATATAAGGAAAAGAAAGAAAGAAAATATATAAGATTAGGAAGATCCACCTGTGGATATACAGTGAGGAAATCTGATTGCTTCAATTTTGATGTCCATTGGTCAAAATGATTCTCACAGTCTCAATCCATCACGGGTGGGGGAATCTGGTGAAACATGAAGTTCAGTGGGCTAATATACTCTTAGGTTCACATGGGAATGCCCAGGGTACCTCCCCTGGGAGCAGAGTTTTGGCCTGTCTAAACGAACACTGTGGATCTCTTGAAACACTGGAGCACATGCAGTCCTCTGGTGGAAGGCCCCAGAAATGAGTCTGGGAGCATTCCAGGGATCATTGATGGTTTGTAACACCTGCTATGATATGGCAGCAGCCTCAGCATAGTTGAGCTGGTTGTGTCACATCAGCAGGGATGAAAACCCTCTGGCCTCTGTGTAAATGCCCCAGTATTTCCCCAGAGGGGAATTTTCACACCTGAGCCAGTAGTGTAAGGGCATGATAAAAAGCATTCTCCACTCTCAGAGGACCTGCAACTTATCAGTCTTTTCCCCTATCTGGCTCAAGCCCCAGCCTGTTGCCAAACTAAGGTTGGTTTGTCATGACCACACCCTCTGTACCTGGGTTGTTTCTTTGCATATTGTCAGCAAATGGAGTTTTTGAGTCATTAATCATTAACATTTCAGTCTCTCACAACAACTCATCAAGTTAGTCATGATCTAAATAGTTAGATTGATGCCACACAGGTCAGTGCCTAGGAGGAAGATGGAATCAGGTAGCTTCACAGATTGTCACTAGACGTAATACTTTTGAAATGTGGCCAGAATGCTTTTGTTCCTCACATTACACTTACCATCACTACAATCTCTCTGTGAGGCCCAAGAGAGAAAAACTCATCTTCTCTTGCTAACTAATCAGATTCTATCAATGCAATCAGGCTCTTCTCCCCATAAATATTATCTTAGTAAGAATTCTTCCACTATGTAGTGCTATTTTGGTGATTTGCTGTGTGCAATCCCCGTGTTCTATTGATCTTGAGAGTCCTGAGACCAAATTGGTTTACATATTTGGTTAATTTCTAAAATGTAAGGCCAATCTCTTATCACAATTTATTAATCAAATATAGGTTTGAATAGAAAATTAAAGGTACTCCTGGGATGAGAAAATCTCATTCTTCTACAGCTTCTGGAACATATACTTTTTAAATGGTGTTTACATGAGTACAGACAAGTTCATATCAGGCAGTATATGATGCCCCAAAACAGATTTTTTTCTTCTGAAACACAATTATTACATCTGAAAATTACACAAGAGCCTCTAAATCTGAAGGGGGAAGACACTTAACAAGAAAACAGCTTAATTACATGTCAAAACTAATTAAGATACACCTTTCAAGATTTTGGGGATTTTTTAATAAGAAATTTGGTGCTATGAGCTTATTCCACTGTGGCAGCTGTCTATAAAGCTACTGTGTTTCCCAAGCGAAATGCAGGGAACAAGTAGCTCAGGGAGTGATAAAATCATCCCAGACACAAGAGATTACTTTCAGATGATTACCCTGCAGACTCATTGGCTTATACTCTGAAATTATCTGTTGTGAGGAATATTTTTGGTTGGTTGTTTTATGGTTGCTTGGGGGTTTGTTTCTTTTTTTTATTTTTGTTTTGTTTTGTTTTTGTGGTTTTGTTGTTTGTTTTTGTTGGTTTTTTAAATTTTATTTTATTATTTTATTTACTGGTACAAATCAGATTTACATTAAGATTTACATTTGGAGAAAGTTTCTCTTTACTCATTTTTTAAATTTTATTCAGAACCATGAATTTAAATTATTCTTTACAACTGCTTCCTTCAAAGCATTTCTCTGTCGCCACAAAGAATTCTGTATTGTCATGATGCATAAGTGAATTTGAATCAATGCCCTTTTCAAACAGCAATGAAGTATTCTCCCTTTTTTGGTAGAGTCATAGACGAATTTAGGTAGGAGAAGGCCATTAAGATTGAGTCCAGCTGTTAACCTAGCATTGCCAAATCCACCACTAAACCATGTCTCTAAACACCAAATCCTCACATATTTTAAATATTTCAGGGGACGGTGAATCAAGCACTCCCTGTTCCAGTGTTTCATAACCTTCAGATGTAAGAAATGTTTCCTAATAGCCAATCTAAACCTCTCCTGGCACAACTCGTGGCTATTTCCACTTGTACTATTGCATGGGAGAAGAGATGGAGCCTCACCTCACCACAGTCTCCTTTAGGGCAGGTATGGAGAGCCACAAGGTGTCACCTAAGCCTCCTTTTCTCCAGGCTAAACCATCTCAGCTTGCTCTGTAGCTCCTCATCAGATTTGCACTACAGACCTTTCACCAGTTCCTTTCCATTCTCTGGATATGCTCCAACATCTCAGTACCTTTCCTGTTATGAGGGCCCCAGAACTGGACACAGGATTTGAACTGCAGTCTCACCAGTGCCGAGTGCAGAGGGAAAATCTTTTCCTTAGTCCTGTTGACCTCACTATTTCTCATACAATTCAGACTCTGATATTACTCACAAGTAGTATAGGTTTGGGTGCCAAGAATAAAACATGGTCTCCATATAATGAATTACTAGTTCTTACCAACTGTATTTACTTATTCATTAATACAGTGTTTTGTTTTTCCTCTGTGCCCCAGTAAAATTGTGTCATCTTTTTGCTCAGTAGCTGCCTTAAGAGTTGTATCGAAGCATTGCTGTTGCCATGACACAACAAACATTAAAACTGCGCAAGGCAATGAGAAAAGTCACAAACACTTTTGAAGGATAGTGACTTTCAAACTCTGCTGTTTGCTTCATTCAGAGATGAGTCAGAACATGCTGCTGGCTGGTAGAGATATGTGTGATGAATTCCATAGTCCCTGCTGCAGCTTCTTGAAACACGCAGCTCCTGCTGATAGAGGCCCCTGAAATAAGATCCCTTAAACTGTACTGAAATATATCCACTAAATAAAAGAACCAATTGGATGTGCTCTTATATCTTCAAATATATAAAGCCTGCAGCAAGATTGATTCCTGGAATGTGATAACAGATGGAATACCTAGATCTCAGTTCTGTTGCATAAAGGAAAAGGAGGATCCATATTCTAGGAAAGCTTCCCAGTCTGCTGCTCCAGAATAGGCTCCCATAGATCCTGTTATCATATCTACCAGCCCATGCACATTATTTCATTTTACAATGTATGGCAGTAGCTGCTAGTCAAGCCATTCAGTTCATCCTCTAGTAAAAGTAATGAATGGAGTTTAGAGAGCTAAATACAGACTTTCGGTTTATTGGTTTGGGGAGATGTTTCATGTTATGCAACATTAAAAACTCAGAGCAATAACTAAAGGAAAGTTTACAAACTGTTGTATAAGCTAAAAGGAAAGAAGGCAGGAAATTTTGTTCTCCTGTTTTATCAGTATTGTATAAATCTTCACAGCAAGGGAAAGAGATAAAGAATATGTAAATCTGATTAATAATATGTAACACTCCATGTAGAATGAAGCACTGTTTTATCCTGTACTTTCTTCATATATATATTCATCCTAAAATCATCTCTGATGCCACTATGCACAATGTCCTTAGGTATTATAATGCATGGTCCGAAATCTGTGGTTCTTAATTGAGTGGAACTACCATTGAAAACAACAGGATTTCATTTCATTAAGGACTGAAAAACATGTCCCCCTGTGTGCACTTCTTTGTTCATGGTTAGTTACACAGTAAGTCATGCAAAAGCTCTTTTTAATTGCATTTTCAGATGGTGACATAATTGGTTGGAACAATGAATACCTTGCTTGATTCCTGAAGGTGAAACTTCCCAAATGAAACCACCGTCATGCTTATTTTGAAATATAAAACCTTCAGAATATTTTCAATAGATAATTAACATTTATTATTACTTTAATTCAAATAATACAATTTTGATACTTTTAAAAATCTGTCAGAATTCTCAAAATATTGTAAATACATAATAACTCATGCCTTTCTTTTCGAATAATTCAACCAAACAACTTAAGCACCTTAAGTAAACTAGATACTGACACCACAGAAAAGTTGTACCTAGATCCTGGCAAAGTATAGATACAGGTTCAATAGGTAGGCAGACAATTTTAATGAAAGTATTTTATTTTTTCTTTGGTGGTTAATTCACCAGGGAAAAAGTGGGACAATCTGAAAAAGTCACTGAGAAGGATCAGAAATTCACACAACCCATGGTAATCCCAATGTGAAAAGATATTTGAGAAAAAGCTTTTAATATATTTTTTTTTAATTATAGGCAAAAAAACCCCACTTGATTTCATTATTAATTTCTTTTTCTAACAGAAGCAACCTCAACATCCTGAATTTAACTAAAAATTTGGATCAAAAGGGTCAATAACATACAAAACTTAAGAAGGTTTGAAAGGCAGTAAATTGAGAAAATGGACTGAAGGTGTCAATGTTATTCACCCATCCTTCTATTCCCAATCTGTTTGCAATGCAATCTGAAATATTGCTAATTTAATCCAGCTCATGACAGGGTATAACACCTTTTATTTCAACCTGTTTGCTATTCTCAGACTAAAGTCTGGTTTCACATAAGTCGACTGATCTAGACCACTATGACTTTGAGGTAGAAAAGGAAGCAGGAGGTGTGGGGGGAGAGGTTTGCGCTTGTTTTAACCTACATTCCTCTCACATTTTTACTAACAAAATTCCTACTGAGATGAAACTGAAAGCAGTTATCTGAAGAGCCCGTGTCTCTACCATCACCCTAGGTACTATATTGGATAAATTCAATGCACAAAGAAAGATACTAACACTTTTATGTATGCTGAACTTCTTTTTAGATGCCTTCGAGGCTTTTCAAACTGATCATATTTGACTATTGAAAATGGAAAATGTTTGGAAATCTAATAAAGAGGAGTTGAAATCATTTATGAGTAGCAATCAATTTTCTGACGTGTAAATTATTTACTGTACTTAATGACTTGTGGATTGTGTTAAATAATAACCATATGCTCCAGTAGAATGTCTTGTGTCTTTTATAATGCATGTTTGTAGACACAGAGTAATAAAATATGCTTCCAAAACTATAGTTCATTCTTCTCTCATGCAGCTACTGAAGAAAAGCGCTATAAAAATAGGAAGATATGGAAAATTATAAAATTGCCTTTGAAAACAGGGTATCCATTACTGATGGCACTTATTTTTCAGCACACAGTAGGATTTATGGAACATTGTGGTTTGAAATAATAAATATAATGAATAAAAAATAAAATCTTTCCTACCTTCCACACTTCATTATCATTAATGATAGTTGATAAATTCTGGCAAACCATATGCAGGTTGAAATCTTGGCATTAGTATACTTGGTGAAGTAACATTCTCTGACCTCAGCAGATACCATTTTTTCCCTTTAAAAACCTGTTTTTTCCAGTATATTTAAAAGTGATTGCTGCTGTGGCTGCTGCAGGGTGTTCAATGATTTTTCCTCAAGACTATGTCACTGTTTCTAATTCTGAGTTTAATATTCAGGGCAGTGGAGAGTGTCACTGAACTTTATCTGATGCTAAAGATAGTTGAGAGAGGCAGTATCAGAACCATGATATGTATGGTACTTTTTGTTAGCTGTTGACCTCCCTTCTAATACTGGCACGCAAAACTGCATCCTTCAGTTTAATTAATTTTTGAAAGGAGAAGGTCTAAAATCGCTGTCTGGGAGGTATAAGTTATTTGATTTCATAGCCAAAAATTTGGATTTGCATGGGAAAATGAACTGCATGGACATAAATTAAACTAAGCCCTATCCAGAAAGTAATTGGAATCCGCTTCAATTACATTAATTAGTAGGCTTAAAGAAGAAATACACATCCATTGTGTAACTATGTAACTCTTCACAGGGAGCATGTGTATTAAAATGGTGCTCAGAAAATGTTCAAACTGCACTGTTTTACAGTGATTAAACAGATAATTTGTAAGAAATATGCAGCCAAGATACAAATATGCCCAGATGATTATACAATACACAAATGAATGCCATTCTTCAAGGAGAAAGTTTGTGTTCAAAAAGGAAAACAAAACAAAACAGAAGTTAATACTGAATAGTAAATGGAACAGAGATGTCTGACCACTAAATTGAATTCGCTCTGCCAGAGCTCAGGAAAAGAGCAGGACTGAAAATCTGCCAGGGAAACCGCTCTCAATACCATTGGGTTAAATTGGAGCATATTATCTTGGGCTCAGTACAGCAGTGACTGAAATTTCAACAAGAGGTCCCCTGGGTTTTTGATACAATGGACTCTTGTCTCAACCCACCAGCCAGTATTACCCCATAATAATCAGTCACAACCAGACTGGGTCTTCAGGATGCAATAAAGTGCCTTAAAGCAATGTTAAATACAATTTGTGCCACACCCTTCTTGTTCTACAGATGCAGAAGATACTCTCTATGGTCAAGGTGAGGAAAAGCATTCTGGGCTGAGAGAGGGAAGTACTGTATTAGCATCTTATGTTGACTTTAAGGAACATTAAACAGCCATAAAAGGCCAACTTTGTCTCACCTAACTTTCACCTCCAAAATGTAAGGCCTAGATTAAAGTTATCTCCTATTGAGAAAAGCAACCAACAGAGTGCAACTCACTCCAGGTACCTTGACATATCTAATAGGGTAGAATGAAGAACTTGAATAATATCTCTACATTCACTGTTTATACCAAAATTAATGCCATCCCTTGGATCTATTTAGGCAGGTGTGAGACACAAGCTCTAGAGTGTCTGAGGAACTAGTCCAACCTTCAACCTTCCTCAAGAACAGGGGGAAAGTAAAAGCATCATACTTGTCATCTTTCTGTAGAGATACACATCTGTGCACCTGGATATTATGCCGTGGGTGTTTAAATTTGGTATGCTGTCTTTTACACACACTGTGAAACCTCTCTAAATGTCATGTTAGGACTTGTCAGCAAAACCTCTGAGCAAGGTTCTTTGCTTTGTAATTTTTATTAACTTCAGAAAGATAAAAAGCTGTTGGTCTCAGCTTTCTATGAGAGAAAATATGTATTCGCTTGATTTACTTTTCTTAGATGAATTTACTGTAAAAAATTAGTCAGGATTTGACTTCTATATTAAATGACACAGTAAATAGACTTCCTAGCAATCAGGAAGAAAAAAAGCCAAAGCATATATCTATGAAACCTAATTGAGTTTGTTATTGTCATTCTCAAAATTTAGGGTTGGACGGTAATTGAATTTATTCTTACATATAAGAGATAAAATGCCAGTGAGTTCTGCTAAACTATCCTGATATAATACCAATAACTATAAATGACGACAAAATCAGTCTCTAAGTACATCAGTTGCAAATTATGTGGCAATGTGTTAACAGACCTGTGTATGCTTGTCAGACAAGCTTTAAATCTCTTTCACAATCTTCCTGTCTTGTCCTGTATCCCACTAACCAATACCCTGTGGAATTTTTAGAAATGTATAAACAGCACGAAACAGTTGCCACAAAACAGTTACTTCATGGCTGCTCTAAAACATGGTTATTTTAATTCTATTTTAAAGACTTGTCTACATTACAGATATTGAGAAGCTAATATGATGACTCTCAAAAGATAGAAATCAACAGTAGTTACTATAATTCCACTACAGATTCATTTTTAAACTTCATCTTCTTTTGTCCTCACGTGTAGAGTTTCTGCATCCTTGCATCGTTGCATTCTGAGAAATCATAGAATAGTTCCATGACTGATAAAGTAGAAGTTCCCTAAATTACCTCCACAGTGGTCTTACTTCCCTAACTGCCAAATATTTGTGTCTTCCAGTAGATTTGATACCTACTGAATTGGATGAATGTCTGGCAAGAAGTTATGCATTGTTTATCATAAATCATTAATTTTTATTTTAAAATCAGTTGAACAAACATTGCTTAGTGGTAAAGTCAGTTTATTTTTTAATTTCTTCCAAAAAGGGATGGGAAATATAAGGTAGCCACTGACTGAACTAATGTGGGTCTCATGGCTTGTCTGATGCCTCTCATACAGCAGAATGAACGAGTAAGGCAGCTACTTTGAAATGAGATTGTCTTGGGTTGTTAGATTGATACACCTTTGATTTTAGTAGAATCTAAGGATGGAAACGTGACAGACCCAGATGAACCTTTATGAAGAACTGGAGGCCAGGTTGCCCTTTAGCAAAGTTCTTATTATCAGTATGCTCATGAACGCTCTCCTTTTCTCAGGCTTTCTCAAAGTGAAGATGCTGCTGATGCTTAAAAATTTTAGCCTGTTCTGGGGCCATATTTCTGCTGACCAAGAAAGAAGCAAGCACAGGCACACCAGTAGAGAATGTGATATTTCTCTTTTATCTGTTTTCCCACTTATCTTTCTGTAATAATTGTTTCAGTATAATGCTGTTGCAAACTATTTTTTCACAAAGTATTATTTTTTGCAGGGGAGGGGTACAAGAGATGTTTTACTGTTAGCCAGTTAGTTAGTTAGTTAGTTAGTTAGTTAGTTAGTTTTTCCCATGCTTAATGAATCATAAATAATTTTAATTAAATCCATAGGAAAGCAATACCCCTATACAGCAGGTGTTCTTTCTTGAACATAATATAATAAGCAAAAAATAAATTAGGAAAATAAAGTCATAAGCACTTTTCTAGATATAGTTTTCAGTATAAGTTTTACACCCAGTTGTCAGATTTGCTTAAGTCTGGTGTTAATTATGTATGGCATGATATTCTTGGATTCGGCATTCTATTACCTCTGGAACTCTGTCCTTTTACAACACAAAAAATATGAAAAAAAATTGAACTGTGTTTTCAACTACTTCTTAAACCATATATGACAAGAATCAGTGTGCTTTTTGACAGTTCACATTGAGAAAAAATGTAAACAGAGATGTCATACTCCCAAAACATAGCTGGAGAACACAGCTGCAGAGAAATCTTAGAACACACACTCCAGTTGCCTAGAAGGTGACTTTTTAACAATGTAAGTATCAATAGTCTCATTAATGCTTGCTAGGATAACTTCTTCTCACTCCCCCTGCTTTTTCCTTTTATAGGAACTTTTTATTTGTATTTGTACTGTATATCTGAATTTATTCAGATCTAGTTTATATATGTTTGTTTCTTTTGGCAATAATGTTTCACTTATCTGCTTCTTGTGGCTTTACAATATTTTATTTAATTTACATTTCTGTAAGGAATTATATCAATCTTCAAATTTCTAGACAATATTTCTTTATTATAATTAAATGTCTGTTTCTCTATCACTTTAGTGCTTATTTTCCTCACATGTTTAGTTTGGCCATCTTGCATATGGATGAAAAGCACAGTGTCCAGAATTTCAGATAAGGTTATATCAGTGTTCTGAACAACACTATCCAAATTTCTTATTCTTTGCTAAAAGTACCTCTTCTGATTGTAATTTCTTTTTCATAGTGACATTATCTTAGAGAAATATAATAATCTTGCAGGCAATTACCACATATCATCCTTCTTCTCCACTATTCCTAATAACAGACAAGGTTTAAACTTTTGCAGAAAAGCTTATTAATTGTCACTATCCATTATTAAACTTCATCTTCTTTTGTCCTCACGTGTAGTACTCATGTAATTTTAAGGTCAAGCCAAGAATATGTTTAATCTAAAAAAAAGAGCTTGCAGTGTCATTGATGCATTTCTTTATACTTTTCCACTTCTCATTTAATTGCTAGAGAATTTTTAGTATTTTTTCTTTGCAAAATCTAGTATTTTAAGGTAACTGTAAAGGGAATATCTAATTGCAGTCTAAAATATATTGAAATGTCTGGATAATGCACAAGTAGTTCTGATGGTAAAACCAAGTATCTAAAAAAACTTTTTTAGAATGGTCTAGTTTAGGTGCATATTAAGAAAAAGTCCTTTACCTGACGACTGACTGGGAAGTTTTAAATTGGTTAAACACCAATAAAATAAATTAATAGAATTTAGTCACAGAGATGTTGAAATAATTCAGGATGTAGAGGTATAAGAAGTCCATATCTGGATCTCACACTATTTAAAAACCCCAAAACAATACCCAAATCAGTATATTAGTCCTTCTAAGCCCTCTGTGCAAATTCAATTTTGACAAGTTGAAAGAGCTCTCAAAGGTGCAAAGCTTCTATAATAGTCCTGTATCATATAGTGTACAGGCTACAGACAGGATTTGTAAATAGTTTGCACTGCAATCAATAAGGAGAAACTAGTTCAGTTAGCATTACAGGAAACAGGAGTCAAAGGTTCATGCTCACTGTTTATTCATAACTGCAATTCATCTCGAGTTACAGAATCTGATGCTTGGTTAATTAAAAAAAAAAAAGGAAAAAGAGAGCAATGAAAGAGATGGGAGTGCCCATTATGGTGTGCCACAAAGAGAAACAGAGCCATGGGAAATTAAGTTTCCTTAGCTCTTCTTTTCATGCAACTACTTCATTTTTTTTCAAAACTGTATATTTTAAGTTCTTCAAATGACTGATTCGCCTTGTTTTTATAAGGGTGTGTGTACTTCATCCTACTCAAGTTAAAACGTATTTGGTTTGAAACAGAGGGCAACAGACAGACACCTACGGCTAATATGATATAACATCCTTCGATAGTTTTATGTAAGCATGAACATAATTTTATTGCAGAACTAATAACAAGGGAGACATCCTCTTGATCTCACAATACAGTTGGAAGATTGTGTTAAAGTGATTGAATTTTAGATGTATGCTGTCTTCTCTTCTGGTAAAAATAAGAAGGATCCTATAGTCTTGAATGACACATTTATATTTGTTATTACTACATTTTCATTTCTCTACCTGTGAACAAGAAAATATTACATATATAAAGTATAAGTCTCCATGACATATTCACTACAAAAATTTGGGATTCCTTTCAGAAGAGGTGCATGTAAGGATACCAAGCAGATACTAAATATTTGTTTTAAATGTGTAAATTACTGCTGAAGTCAGAAAGATGATGAAGTGTTAAAAGGAAAATCAAGCATAAAATAAGAAAATTATGATGATAAAACCATTCATTAATCCAAGGGGAGTTAAAATTTCCTGGCTATGTTATGAGTTATGAGTTATGTCAGTATATGTCTGTATGTTTACATGTATCTCTGTATAATTTATTTAACATTAGCATTTATTTGTGTAGTCCCAGGTTGTTGTTGTGTGCTCTCCCCTCTTTCTTTTCTGCTTGAGCAATGACTGCCAGTGCAACATTTGACGGCTACATCTTGCTTAAGTTGTACTCTGGGGAGACACATAACACAATAGGCAAAATAAAATTCTTGTTCAACAGCTGAGGGCTTGTTGAGCGGATGCCAACCCAAAACCAACTGGTTTGCAAATATAAGTCAATCATTTTATTCCATAAACAGTGACCAGTCCCAGGCCCATTGTGCAATCCTGCATGGCAGTGGGCTGCAAGTCAGGATCTCCCCTTGTGTAAGGACATGTCTCAAGATTACTCCTCAAGGCTGAGAGTCCTTATTGCATCCAAGGCTCAGTAAGTAAATTGGAATAAACACACTGAAGCTTTGATATCTCAACTAATTGATTGTGCATACATAGTCTTTTAGATATAAACCAAGTATGTAAGGATACATATATATTGACTACATATGTACGGATCCAGTTGTACAGAAGCTCCCTTAAGAAAGGAATTTAGAACAGAAGGCGGTCCTTTCTGAGCCTCATGTCAAGAATGTTTCCCTGACAGTTTTGTCTGACCCTATCCTCTATGCAACAAGCAATGAAGACCAATCTTGCAGCTGAATCTGGTTAAATCACTGTTGTATTCACTCTGCAAACTTAGTTAAATCATAGCTCTGTATCAGTAAACTGCTACTTCTGTCTTACAAGGAAAGTGCATCCCTCCATCTGTGGCAGTCTTGACTTTGTTCATGAAAGTGGTGTGAGTTGTTCCAATGTTATATCCCACAGCTTCCTGAGTTTTAAAGCCAATAGAACCTATGATGTAAGGTCTTCTGATGGTGAGTATTCAAAACCAGAACTCCTGCACCTCATTATTCTGATTTTTAACTCAGCAAGGAGGATATTAATAAGTCTACTGAAATAAGTGAGGACATACCCTTCACACACAGTGTGCCCAGACAAGGTCACTTACTCAGCTCTGCAGTTCCTACGCTGTCTCTCTTCAATGACGACTGTCAACTATTTTCAGAGTCATTTGTGATTACACATCAAAGTGATGCACTCAGGACCAGGAAGCAAGGATATGAACTAAAGTAAAACAACTAATGCTGCTGACACTGCCTCCTCTTCTTCCTCCTCACAGCTGCTCTTTGTACCCAAAGCACCTTTATGCTGCTCCATTAAGAGAATAAGGGAAGCAAAGGACTGTAACAAGTGTATAAATATGAAAAGTAGCAGAGCAAAGAGCTCTTTAGCAACTTGTTTATGCAACTTGTACAATTAATAGATCTAATAACCAGGAAAAGTATTCACATAAACTGGTCTTATTGTCTACTGCCCAAACATTTGTACCACTGTGAGTGACAAAAAACAACAGATAAGAGGCTGAAACTGCAGATAAATGTAGTACAGTAAAAAAGACAGAGAGAAATTTACTCCCAAGCAGAGGATACCATTATAAGAATTTACTTCTCCATAGGGTACTTTGTAATCTGTTTAGCAGCATCTAGGAAAAAACAAATTTCAATAAGGAAATGATTAATTGAACAGCTTGTGTGGAGGAAGGATGAAGTTTTGAAGGTTTCACTGTCTTGGTACTTACTTTTTCAGGTTTAAGCATTGAACAGATTGGAAAATCCCACACTGCATTTTGGACATGCTCAATGATTATATTAAGGAATAAAAATAACCTGGATGAGGATTTTGGATAGGTCCTTTTGCTGAGGTGAACAGACCTTCACTAAGGCAAGCTAACACATAGAAAGAGGCTCATCTTGGCTTTCTGGCATTCAGGTGGTTGGTATTTTTTAAAAATAAGCCTTGAAATTTTTCTCTGCAAGAAGGAGACATGCAGACAGCCTCTGGAGAGCAATTCCTGTGTCCTAAGATAGGTGTTTAAGACAGGTGAGATATATAGCTCTCAGGCAGTGCTTATCTCTCTTCAGAAATACAAAAGGAGTTACACAACTGGTTTAGATTGCATACCTGATTTCAAGACAGATAAATCCTTCTTTTAGCTTTTTTGTTAGAATGAAGAGTAGTTCATACATATTTTTTGTAAATAAACTCGAGTATCATATTAATTAAGGCAAATAACTAACTTAAACATTGAAAAAGATGCAATTCATTTCAGGACAAAAATTTTCACATACTTTAGCATGACAGAAGTCCCGTTTTGTACCCGAAACCACTCAGCAACATGAGTAAAGACCTACATGTTTTTGTCCTGGTTTCAGCCAAGGACAGGTTTAAATTTTTTTCAGTGGGTGTGAGGGGGTGGAATTTGTATATGTGTGGGCACAGCCAAGATCCAAATTTTGTTCAATACCATCTCATATCATTGTCAGGGCTGGGGGAAAGGGGCTGTCTCACTGGTTTTCAAGAAGGACATTCCTTCTAGGGTAAGAAGGTGAAACAATTGGTATTGCGTGGATTTTTTGCATAAGTATTTTCTCTGTCTTATAGCTTTTATTTTTAATATTATTGCTGTTACTGTTCATTTTCTTATCTCATTGCTGTTTCCATTAGATTGTCCTCATCTCAACCCATGACCTTTGCCTTTTGTGCTTTCAATTGGAGGGTGAGGGAAACAAGTGGTAGGATGGTTTTAGTGGGAGCACTAAACAACAACGTTTGTCTATTTTCCGTTTGCCATATGCTTCTAGTCCCTTTCAGACACCTGAGAAAACATAAGGTTTAAACTAAGGGTGGTGCTTGAATTAGAAGTTTTAGGTCTACTCTTCTTCCATCTTTACAATTTTAACTGTGTTTTTTCAATTTTGGGAGCCTGGAGAAAGAAAGAGGGCAGTCGTACACACAGACAAATGAGACTGCAGGAAAATAAGGCAACAGTCCAGAAGCATCGTTCATCATCTGCTTGTTCAAACATGTTAGTGCTCCATGCCATGACACTTTATACTGTTTCATTTGAAAGAGGATTCTGAAACCATTAACCAGAATCATGAATTTCCAGGCATTTCCTATAGCTCAGATGTTCCCTTCTGATTACCAGATCAAATATTATGTTGCAGATTTTCCTAAAAGTCAGCAAAGTGACTACTCTCAGGTACTATTCAGCACAATATGCATCTATGCAACAAGTCTAATAGAGTTTATGGCAACTGCAGTCTTGAATTTAGTCTTTGAAAGTTTTACATAGGAACATGTTGAGTGTGCTGTTTGCCTGCACAAGTTTGGACAGTCCTGACTGCCAGATCGTGCAAGATTCTTCACTGAGTGCATATAAGGCACACAGCTACTGTGTCACTGCACATATGAACTTATGAAGAATGGGTGAACTGCTCTACCCACCTGATGCCTTAAGTTTTACCTTTCATATTTTTCAGATTCTGTTCTGCCTTATTGTGCAACTTGAAATTTCATATAAAGTGTTAACAAGTTCTCTTCATAGTTTAGTTGGACAAAACAATCCTCTCCCAGCCTAAGAACCAAGGACATTGCTACCAGGCCCAAAAGTAAAAACAATGGTGAAGCAATCTGGGAGGATGGGACTTTAGAACCTGAACCTGTAATCTGGCAATTAGCCCCAACATGCAAATGGACCAAAACTTATAAGAGTGTGAAAACTCATGACCATCTTGTATCCGTCTTGCATCCATCTTGCATCCATCCTGGGTAGAGACATGGTCAGGTTCTTGCAGTGCCCAAGGTGCATCCTTTGAAGGCCTTTTATGAATACCTACTACTTTATTCCTTTAACACTGTCTAGCCTCTCTTCCAGGTAGCCTCTCACGGCATCATGCCTAGCATTACTTGGTTACTACCTTTACCAATGATGTCAGAGTGGACAAGAGAGAAGAAGATGGAATACAGCCTCTCCTTCTCTTTGGAAGGAATCTACCTCTTGAAAAGCAGCTCTGAATATTTACATCTGCCACCCCCTTCTTTAATTTAGGGATTTGTGGGGGGGTTGTGGTTTTTTATCCTTCCCTCGTTTTCCCCTCTCCCTGTTAACAAAATCTATTTTCTGCTGTGTTTTCTGATCCCTAATGTTAATGTGGAGTGCCGGAATCAGGCTTTCACCTTGTTTAGTTTTTGAGAAAATTATTTCCTCTTGCATTTGCTATGGATGTTAACCCCATTTCTCTTTACAACCCTTCTGGGGCACATATAAGTTTTGTTTTGCTCTCTTTGCCAGCAGATGTTTTATTCTTTCTTTTGCCTTTCAGTAATGTCACCATCACCATCAACTTCTAAATGTGTAAGTCCACGAGGGACACAGTTCAGACTGACAGCAGCACATATTAGTCCTGGGTCCAATCCTGCTGCTTTTTCTTTTCAGCTAAATCCTGGTTTCACCAGCACTACTGCCTGGATTTTCCGAGGCTTTCAGTGAATGAAGGAATCTGCCTATCTCGGTGAATTTGATGCTTCCCCACAAAGTGGGGGAAATTAAAGACTGCATTTTAAAAGCAATTGCGCATTGTTTGGGTATGTGGATTTGTTTGGTTGATTTTTTTTTTCTGCAGAAAATCTTTTTTCTCTTGTGTGCAGACTGCCAAAATAACATGATTTATTAAAGATTGATCTAGACAAGATATAGATCTTTTATGATTAAAATGATGTGGCTTCTTGAGCCTCTTTTTATGTTTAAAATGTGAAGTGGAGATAAAGATTTGTGATCAAATTTAAAGTGTTGCTAATAGGGATTAAATTTAGATTCCATTAAGCAATTTTTGTAGACATCCTAAGCAGCAAATGTTTGTTGCAAACATATTAATTGAGTTTTAATTATGAGATAGATGTTTACATGATATGACTGTTAAGCTTTCTTGAAACTGTTTCTAGTAATGAACTAACATTCCAAGACATATTTATGAATATTTTAACTCAGTAACTCAGTTATAAGATGAAGCAAGATATAATAATAAAAGCAACCTAAACCTCACATTAGGTACAAATTAAGCAGTCAGGCATTTCATGCAACCTTTATGGTTATAATTAATTTTTCACTTGAGTCCATCCTCTGATATGTAATCAGATCAACATATATTAACTACAGGAGCTCTAGTGTATATATCATCCAGAGCTGAGTAATTATTAGCATTGGACAGTCAACAAATACTTACTCATAAAAAGATTTTTAGATTTACCAGCCATATGATAAAACATGGATTGTCATACAGTAAAACTTTGCATGGTAATTAGTCCTCTCTAGCCAGCTGATTAACCATCACATTAGATACTTTTTTTATTAAATCTTTTTGTCTCAGTCTTTTTTCATCCCTGGTCAAACTGTTTTGCATGCATAACTAATCCTGTTTCTTGTCTCTCTATGCAGGTCTCTTATACAGTTCCTTGCTGGGAAATTGAGAGAAACATTTTCAAAGACTTGGTTGAATGCAAAGGTACCACTCTGTTTTCCAAATTAGGGTAGTAGGATAAAATTCTAGGATCCAGAGTGGCAGATGACTTGTAAATACCACAAGAAAATACCAGATTACATCTCAGAAAAGTGCACAATGTATAAGGGATGGTAGTGGTTCCTGGTGCTGTGCTGACCCAGTCCCTTATTCACCGCAATTAGGGAAAGTTACTGCAAAAACTACACCAAGGGAGACTGTTTAATTGGATTGCACTCAAACACACTGAAGCATTAGTTTGCTTTTATTTTTAAAAGATCCTTTGTTGTTTTTAAATAATAATAGCTTACTATCTCACAGCACTGTTATGACATTTGATTAATGCTTGTGAAGTGTTTTGAGACCCTTATTTGAAAGGCACTAAAAACTACAAAGTATTGTTATTATCCTTTCTCTGAATTCCCCCAAGTTCCAGGTGGCTCATAACATTTTAGGAAAAGGCTGTCAGAATAACTCTATAGACTCCATTAAAGCAATGTATTTCATCTGTTTACTAATAATTTCTACTTTATGCTTTTCGATTTTCCTAGTTTCTGGTCTCTTTCGTATAATTGAGTAATGTATGAGACAGGATGATACGTCTGATATGATGAAAATGGGCTGCTCCCAAGGCTGGGACTCTTAATCTTGACAAGCTCTTGATACACTACTTTTACAATAGTGTCACTCAAATGAAGAAAAACTAGCAACAAAAATAAATAGCAAATAAAATATATACACTGTGCCAGGTATTTAGTACCTGAGAGTTTTGAGTACTCAGAGCTTTAGTATGTGACAAAGTATTTTACTGAGAAGTTCCCAGTCATACTAGCAGATCTTAATTTCTTCCAGTTTGTGTGTTTCACTTTTTCTGGAAAAAAAATAAAGGCAGCTGAGTTAGTTTTGCATTTCAGACGCAGAACTTGGATCAGATATTTTGTAGTCAGCCCAAGGCCATACGAAGCATGGAGAGTGGTAGTACAAAATGATTGTGCTCTGTGTGCTTGTGTATCCGGATACACCACACTCTGATATGCAATATTTTAATGGAATTTGAATGTTACCTTTCTCTGCATATATTGGTAACTAAATGGCTGCTGGCAATTATTCTTCAAATAGTGCAGAATCTTTGTTTTGGAAAAGGTTCCTTATATAATCCAGTTGTTTTTCTAGTTTCTCAATGCTTCAGGATGAAAATAGAGCAGCACTCTGGCAGATATTATAAAACAGAAATACAAGCCAAATTTTTTTGATGTTCCTGTCACAGGGCTGGATAGGGTACAACAGTAGGAGAGAAACACTCAGAAGCAGTCCTGTCGCTGTCTACTGACCTGAATACAAACAAATCAGGAACCATGCCAGTATTCCTATTTCTGTGCCCTTTCCCTCCTCCTCCAGCCCTCAGGAAAACAAAAATATATAACAAAAAGAAGCAAACCCCAGAAAGTTATACAATTATAACGTGCTTTCTCCTCCTGTGGTATGTTTCTTTGAGCTTTAGACTAGCAGACAGCAGTGCAGCAGCAGAGTTTTGGCACAAAAAATGTCTCTATTAGTTAAAGCAAACCGTACAATATGAGCAACACAGTGTGCCAGAAATACTTACAGTCAAACAGTAAAAAAAAAAAAGAGAGAGAAAAAAACCACAAACATAAAGTAGTAGGACCGTCACTATCTTGGTTACTTTATCAAAGATTGATGGAGGTAGAAGAAAAATGGAGAAAAACATATGTTTAAGAATTCCTTATTAGATTATTCTGAAACAGAGGTAACTTTAAATTTATTTTTTTATTCCTCCATATTTTTTTAGCAGTTGTATTCCTTTCTATTGAGATAATGAAAATATTAAGATTTCATTAAAACCCAATATTTATAATTCAGATAGTAAGGAAGATAACCATGAGAATATCAACTGAGTATAAACCAGGACAGTGATGACTTTCAAATATATTGCCAACAACCTAAAACAGCAACTTCAAAAAGCCCCTAGTCCAGTAGATGATCTGGCCTGTTTGTCTTAATGCCTGGTTAGATCCTGCTACTAACTGAGCTAACAACTGAATGACCCAAGGGCACCTCCAAACAAACATGTCTGGATGGACATACCAGGTATGTTTTCAACCCATTGCTGGGGGTGGGCAAGTCACTTCCCTCTTGCCTTCTACATGTTCTGCTCTCTATAAACTGTGACCCAGGTGTACAAGTCAGATGAGATCAGTGCTGTGCTCCAAGAAGGACCGTGATTTCAATGATTCCAAGGCTGCAGAGAATGCACCTGTAGGACTTCTCAAAGACAGACTCTTAATATTATCTGATGTCCCTTGTTCCCGTGAGCAATGGAGTTTAAATTTTAATAAAACAGCTTTTCTTTCTTCATAATAACTTTATACAACACAGGTCAATGTTTTTAGTATAAGTTAGATTGTGGTTTTAAGCAGACACCTTAAGCTTATTTGCACAGGCAAAGGGGTTTAGTATGCATCATACAGTAACAGAAGCAGTTAAGGCATAATTATGCTGATATACATTAACAAATATTTGTTTTAGCAGAAAAACCAAAAAACATTGTGTTGTGTGTATTATTTCACTAACTAAGGAGGCCCCAGGAGTAACTTGGATCTCTGGGGCAATCCCTCCTCCCCTGTACTTCAGCTCTCCTTAAGCCCTGAAATGTTCAAGAAAAGAATTACAGGCATAAACCAGGCAAAAACTTAAACCAGGACAGCTGTTGCAGAAAGAATTTAAGGGGTAAAGAACAAAGTTAATCTCTCAACAGATTTTTTTTTTTTTTTTAATGGGGATTGATCTCAGTTCTATTTTATTTCTTGCAGATTATATAGAGAATATCCTGTCCCTGAAGTAACTGTCTGTGTGGTTCATTCCCTGCAGCCCTGCATGTTCGGACTTGACCCTAAATCTCAAACCTCTCTGTTTTTATTTTTTTTCATCCCATTATCTTCCTACTTACATGATCCCCACTAAGAAATCAAAAATGACAAACCAGGAAAGAAAAACACCAGACAGAAAACAAAACAAAGCAAAACAACAAAGCTCCAAACTCTCACAAGAAAACACAATAGAGATGATCTTGTTGGTTCTGTGCCTTCCCCTTTCCCTGATTTCTTTTTTTTAGTTGTCTTGCCTGGATTATAAATGTGCCAGACCTTTTATTCTGCTTACACAGAGCACAGAACAATAGGTTTTGTTTGATTCCTAAGAAGTTTGATAGCTTGGGTGATAAAATAGGAACATCTAAAACTCCTTCACTAATAATCCTCTGATAAAGAATATTAGTCCAATTTGATAATCCCAACAATTTAGCCTTTTACGCATTTATTTTTATGAATAACAACCCCCCTCTCCCCACAAAAAAAAACCCACCAAGACTATTACAGTTCCAGCTCCACATTTGCAAATACAATACCTAAATGTTGTAATCAATAGCCAAACCTTTCCCTTCAAAACCTGAGCGTAATCCAGAAGCCAAAAGTTCTGGCTTCTACCTAACAGCTTTGCAATACAATGATGGGCTGTCAGTACAAATACCTAGCTTTAGACAATCAGAGAATGGCACAAACTAAGCTTAACTTCACTGAACAATGACAACATGTGGAAAACTGTGTTGATTTCGGTGTTTATGTATTAGTTATCACATATATGCTAGCACATGCAAAAGCATATATTTCTGTATATATAAATAGACCAAAAAAAAGCCTATGTAGAAAAAAGTGGTAAAGTTCAGATACATATATTTATATGTATATATATATATATATACATACACACACACACATAGCATATGTGTACATATGCTTAATGCAGTTATACATATGTATAAACATTCTGCACTTTATAAACTTGCTGCTTAAACTTGCCATAAAATTGGACTTTATTTTGCAAAGGAAGTTACTACCCTTGTTGGAAAAGGTCAGGTTGTAACAGCTGGGCTCAGTAACAACAGAAGCACAACACCCTGTAATAAAATACTATTTTGACTATCAGCTATGTAGGAATAAATTGTGAATATGATCTCATATGTTCAATTTTAAAACAAATTAAATAAATAAACACATAAATATGATAGTGGCTCATAAAGCAAAGGAAATGTTAAATAGGATTGGTGTACACTGTTTTTTTAATGGTGACTTGATTCCCTCTTTGTTTAGCTATTTGGTGTAACTTTTCAGAAAAAGAATGTTTGTCCTTAAGAAAGATTACAGAACTGTTTCCTTCAATAGTAATAACTTATTTTTGTATAACTTACATTGCAAGCCAAATCTAATCTGACAGTGTCCCCGTAAACCTTCTCTGAAGTACTGAAATACAGATTATAGTTAGAATCTGGGGGAAGGGCGGGGGCGGGGGTTGAGGGGTATGAAGAAGGTATCAGGATTTTCACTTTTCATCTTTGTTTTAGCATCACTCTTTCGACAAATTCTGTGTGAACTCTCTTCAGATGCTTCAACATATTTGTCAGACCACTGCACAGCAATGCAGAGCATATTAATACTTGGCGCAAGTGTTTTGTCTCCAAGGAACATCAGGGCACCTTCTGTCCTGTAATTAAAATGAACCTGCTCTTGGATTCTTGGATCTGTTTATCCAAGCTTGTGCCATCTTCTGACTGAAAATCCTGTGGTGATGTTCTGCTGCGATGCATCATCTAAGAGGATGCTGTGATGACGCGTGACCAGAGCAGGGGTGCAGGTTCAGTTTAATCCAGGCACCACAGACAGAGCACAGGGCAGCTCTTGTCCCACCAGCATTTTAGTGCTACTGTCATCAGGACATAGAGCAGGGGTGAGGAGGAATGGGATGTAGCCATTTGCAGTATAAAAATATGCACCTTTTTACACGTGAGACTGTTTTTAAGGGCCACACAAGCATGCTGGGCAGTTTAAATTTCTCCCGAAAACCTTTATTGTGATAAGGTTGGGAATAGTGTTAATGCAGGTAAGAAGAGAGGAGATATACATTTTTGTTAGAGATTCATCAGTTTTGGGAAAGGACAATGTCCATCCACTTCAAGAGGAAGATTTTTTTTTCCCTATATTTTGGAAAAAAATAAAGAAATATACAGATAATCTTTTGTTTGGACATTGTGTCTCACAGTATCCCTTCTCTCTATTTGAATCCACCACTGGATCCCCAGGATCCAGGGACCTCTTTCTAGTTCAAGAACACAGTGTCCTAAACTTTTTTTTTCTAAGGAGTGTGATTGCATTAATAGTCAATGATCCATTTAACACATTATATCTTAGAATTTAATTCAGCATTCAGGAAATCAGATCTATTTGAAGAGCAGAATTTAAACATGATTGGCTTCAGGCCTAGGCTTAAGTCAATAAACTCTAATGAGACAAAGTTTAATGGCTTTCTTCAGTCAGGGCAAAGGTAGTCTGTGCTGAGGGCTTACAGCTTCAAGCCTAGATGCCAACATTATTTTAAGATTTAAATATCCATTTAAACTATAGCAGTATTTAAATAGGCTTTCAAAACCAATGCATTCTACAATATATGAATAGTAATGCTTTAAATTATGCAACCAAAAAAATCAAATGTTTAAAAGGGCTGAAGTAACACATTAATATATTGTGTGCAATCTTGAGTATAAAGTAAAAATCCAAACCTGTTGAACTGACAATAGATTTTAAAACCATTCCGTTGCATGTTTTTACCTTCTTCTCTTTATGCATTAACTATACTTTTTTCCTAAGTAACTTTACTTGCTTGAATCCAAGACAATTTGTATTTATGTAGAATAGAAAAAAGAATCTTAACCTCTCTGAATATATTCAGATGATAAATTCACTAGCTTTCAGTTATTTTTTTCTCTGAAAACTGAGTACATTATTAAGACCTGGGAGGGCAAATGAATTTTCTGATACTGACTGCTTTTAAGGTCTGTTTTTTAAAAAAATCTAATTTTCTCTTCACATTTCCATTCACCAGTAAAAATGCCATACAGAAATAAAGTGTTCTTAATTTGTTTAGGACATCTGTAAGTTATGAAAAAGATAGAAACTCTTTTTAAATGCAAAACTTAACCTTAGCTATAATTTTGTGAATGGCATATTGATAGTATAATTCAATGTCTTATTTATTAACTATAATTTTATTTTTTATTGTGTTCCAGCTCTTTCACAGATACTCACACTTCTTAAACACCCCTTTCCCAAATGTACCTCCTCAAACAGATCTAATGTGACAGCACTTGACTCCTGTCCCGCTCTCCTCAGATTTTGCACTGATGTTGCAGAGAAGCTTGGGACCCATGGAAAGGGCAGCCCTGGCCATCCTATTCAGAGACACAGGAACCACAGTATCTCCTCTTTCTACTTCTCCTTTTTAACATTTGGTGGAGTGGTGTGGAGCCATACCAAAAGCACAGTCCTGGTGAAACAGTGCAGCACCTTTCCCCAGCACTTCCTGGTGTTTAACGAAATGGAGCAGTTATCTGGGGAGGTGCAAAGAAAGCTTTCCTAACTGTTTTGTCCTAAAAACACCAAAGACCTTAAAAAAAAAAAAAAAGCTTTTCTTTTTTTTTTTTTTTTCAAACTTGCAAAATGGACATTATTTTTTCTGAAATGTACTAAAATAAAATCTCCAGCTGAGTTGCAATTTTAGTAAGCTATCTGGCCTACTCCATTATACCCCTTATGCAACGAAGCTTAAGCATCTTATTGAACTTTAACATTAACCTAAATGCTTAAAGAAAACAATACATATCGAAAAACCAGACCCAGAATAAAACGTTTCTGAGCTAAGTAAATTTTTTCACTTTTTCCAACAAACACTCTATATAGTTTATAGTTTACAGGCAAATTACAGGTATATACAGGCTACAAGTAAATTGGGCCTTTCAACATACTCTATATCTGCAAAAACAATTGCTCACCTAGGGTAAAACTCATTACTGGTAAACAATCCCATTTTAAGATCTCTAAGGAGGTAAACTATCTAGAAACAATATCTAGTTAATAGCTACCTATTTATCTGCTATACTGGAAACATTCTTGCTTACTTGTCTTTTGTTTTTTTGGTTTCTTTTTTTTTTTTTTTTTTTTTTTCCCAATGCACTTTCTATCTGCTCTTCATAGTTAGGTTAATTAGGAGTTAGACACATTGCAAATTAAAATCTGGAGCTGTTTTGAACTTTCAGATTCCCATGGTCCAGGCAAGTTTGTCTATATATGCTGTTTCCATTCCTCAAATGTCCTTTAGAGAAGGTTAAGATTTTCCAGCTGACAATAGAGAATGTGGATAGACAGTTTCACTATTTAGTGCTATGGGATATAATGTTTTGCATCTGAAGATTTTGGAAATTTCTTATATTTTAATTCTGATGACTTCTGCTTTCAGTTTGCTGGAATTATTTTTTTTTTTCTGACCTGTGAGCTTTAACATATTTTCTGATTTTACAGTGCAACTAAATGCAAGTGAAGAAAAATATTTTTAATGGTTTCTTTTTCAGAGTTTTTGGAACTAGATAAGGCCAATATAGAATACATGTGGCAAATTATTTCTGTTTTAATGCTTTTTTTGTTTTAATAATTTAATCAGTAATAATCGTGTATACCTAATTGTTATGCTACAGAGAAAAAAGATTTTAAAAAAAAAGAGCATCAAAGTTAAAATATAATTAAAAAAACAAGAGGAAAAAAGCTTTCTTTGCATGAAAAGAAATCTACAATCAGAAGAAAAAATTACAAGCTATGGGTAGAGATTACTCAGTCAATTTTGATCTCCATTTAAGACATTATTTTTGAGCATTCAATTAAAGGTTATTTATTGCCATCATATCCACTACCATGTGTATAACCATGTATGACAAATGTAAAAATTTTATTCCTGTAGATGATAACCATACTTAACTACCTAAGAACCAAGCAAAAGCAAGAAAATAAGTACTCATAAAATATCATTTCTCATTTTCTCTTCAGTATTTTGTGAATACTGAATAATTTTGTATTTTGTATTTTAACTCACACTTCATTCCTGAGTTAAAGGTGATTTGTAAATGGCTAATGAGCATCAGTATTTTATTTAAACCCATTCTGTAGCTGTAATTGTAAAGGAATCTTTTTTCTTTAAATTTACATACATACTTGAAAAAAATCAGTTGTTCCATGTGCTTCAAGCAGGTTTGACAAACTGTAAATTTTAGCACGTCTGAAACCTAGCCCCAGCAAAGTGTATTCATACAGTTCCATCTAAATATTACACCCAATCCAAGGCTTCTCAAAATTACAAATTTATTTTTTCCTTCAGCATTCTTTCTCTTTTTCAGACTCAGCCGTTTTCCCTTCCATCTCTAAATGTCTGTGGGAAAAACAAAAATATGAACTGGTCACGTTTATGAAAGTCTTCAAAGTAAACTACAAATAATTAAAGTAGACATAAATATTGGCACATACACATGAATGACACAAAGAGAAGTACAAAAATATATAGGAAATAAAATGAATCTTTGTTTAACGAATTAAAAGAAGGACATTACAGTCCTTGCTTTAGGTAATATGCTTTTTTCAATGTCACTCATCAGAAAATTCATCAAGTTTTGGTGTTTGAAATAGGCTGAGTGGTTAGGAAGAATAAGAGCCCATTTGATTTCTGGAGTGTATTTTCTGTACAGCTCAGGGATCAGAATGGAGCAACTTTCTCTCAGAATTGCAGAGACAACAGAAAAGCTTATCACCCTGTCTTCTTCTACATAGGGTGCCTCTTTCAAGTAAGATAAAGCTAATCAAAGCCTCAAGCATTTGTGGCAGGAGACAGCGAATTAAACATACAGAAACCACTAGGTGGTCTTGTCTTTGTAAGCAGAAATGATTTGATGTGTGCCTTTATATTTTAATTGAAATAAAATGCAGAGATATTGCATGCAGCAAAGAGGAAAGATCACTGTAATGAATGAATCAGATTGTGTGTGGTCTTAGATGCATGTCTAAAACTGACAAATATTAGACAGAGGATTTTTCACCTTTGCTTCTCTCTGTCCTTGCTGTTTAAAATGAAGCTATTTCAATATAGATAAATAAATGTGTTCCCTAAGGTGTAAGCAATTCTCATTCACCTCCACTACACTGTCCGCTATCACAATGGATTGCCTGACCACACAATTCTGATTTTGAAATCTCAGTTCCAAGAAGTGATATTAAGCTGCTTTGAGTTGTCATAGAAATTGCATTTCTAAAAGAGATAAGTAGGTTGCAGATTCCTAAATAGTACTGCAACAGGAGCCCTTTAGAAACTATAATGGTTCTACAGGACTCAGTATTCACAATTGTTGAATTGGAATGATCACATCATTTATGAAAACACATACCTAGATGTCCTTGACCATTTATGACAGCAGTAATGAGAGCAAACACAGCCAACCTCAGTTTAAACATGAATAAATATGAACCTTTCTGACATCAACTGTCCTTCCTCTGACAGTTTCACTATATACTAACTACAGAAAACACACCACTATTCCAGAACAGATTTCATCTTAAAAAAACAATTGAGCTCTTTATTGTCAGCACAGAAGAGCTAAAGATACCATAAAATAATAAAACACTTTTATTTCTTCCTGCATTTCAGCAACTGGAAATAGTATTGAATCTGGCTGGTGTGGCAGGGCTTGCAACCCCACTGTTGATGAATATTATCAAAGTGGTAATTGTGTTACATACTTACCTACAGCAATTCTAAATTTAATATAGACCAAGATTTGTGCTGGCATGTGCATAATCAGTCAATTTTTTTATTGCGTATACAGCCATCACAGAGGAAGAAAAGACATCAGAGTCCAGTTCAGCATGTCTGGAGTCTGGACTATTGTCTGTGAGGTTCTGCCTTTCTCCGTTGTCTCTAAACAGGTCCTTTAGGGGACTAACCTCTTTGCACAGGCATCTATAGGTAGGTGGTTTGAATTGTGTTTTCTTTCACTATAAACTGGGTGAAAAAGGACTGGGTTTGCATACATCTTTTTATCTCTGTTTCCTGGGTCATTTGGAGAGCTTGTCCAATTTCACATGGCATATAACATTGATCTGTGTTAATTAGAGGCAACACCCAGGTTTTGTTTGAATATTCACTGGCAAGAAATTTTAGGGATAAATATGCCATTTCAGGTTACTATTTCCTACTTTTAAGTTCTCTATTGAATTAATGACTTCAGCATTACCTTAGCATTGTGCTATCTGTGAGAGCATCAAACCCTAATGTTGCTGATGGGGAAATGTGTCACTCAAATCAAACTCCCCCTTCTTCCTCCTTGCACCCTTAACTTACAGCCTATGCATTCAGGTCCCTAAGACCTTTACAGTCTCTCAGAGTAAGGGTGTTTTTTGGAGGCACAATCCCTTGGAAAATAACCCTATATTTTGACTTGTTTTCCTCTCTCCTTTTCTCCAACCTCTGGTGTCCCATTGACGGAGTGAAACTATCACTCTGCAAGATTCTAATTTGAGAGAGGAGAAGTTGTAGCCCCAAATCTATCTTGCCTCCAGCTTGTATTTAGGCTCTCTTGAAGCAGTAGACTTAAGTAACCATTTCCAGAAGTCTGCTGTTCTTCCCTGTGGTCATGCTCATGGATAGTTTTTATGCCTTCTGATGACAGGGAGTCTAAATCTTCGGTTTCTTCTAAACATCATGTTCCAGTGGAAGTGGCACTGGGTGAAGCTTTGGCTATGAATAACAGCTATTAACTTTCCATCACAGCACTACGCCCATTTCCACCTTCCACAGGTTCAAACAGCTACCACTTCCACCTCACTATGTCAAAAGTTATTCTAAATCATAGTTCTCATAGTTCTAATAGTGCAAACACAAACAGGCCTGTGATGCACTTTAGTTCTGCTCTCTAAAGAGCTCTGCTATATGGTTTGCACTGTTATATGATTGTGTGTGTGACACACAGAGTTCTTTTGTTTACTGATCCATTTTTACCATCCAATATTGGAATTTAGATTTCTGGATTATGGAGTTAATTTCTGTCTTCTTCCTAAAATGAAACCTATAATTTCCATATTTTTGAATGTATGTTTTCCCTTGTATGCTTTTAATAGTTTCTTAAAGTCTTGTCAAACTTCAAAGCTGAGGGGTTTTTTTTCCCCCTGTGTTTTGGGGTCCTTTTATTTTGGTATATTTTTTTCTTCTCTTCTGGCAAGGCAAGAAGTACTTTGCAATCAGCTTAGCATATAATACGTTTGCTTCTGAAATAATTGATGTATATCAACTTTATACATAAAACATGACAAAAGCCCATCAGCTATACTTTGCAGTCAGGAGATTAAAAATAAAAAATATTGTTAAAAAGTTGATTGGCAAAAATGTCCTAGTTATTCAACTAGTTTGCATCAGTATCTTTTCAATGACAACTAAGCTCTTTAAAAAGTCTTATTCTGTTTGATTAAAAGTCTTTTTAAAGAGGAGCTTGAACTTACACTTCCAAACTCTGGTTTTGAAGACTTTTAAAATGTTTGCTCATTTGAAACATTGCATCTAATCTAGTAAGACACATAAGCTAAGCAAACAACTTCTAAAATAATATGTGCACATCAGCAAATCAAAATACCGTTTTAGCATTGACATTAAAAATATTTTTTTGCTAAATTCATGAAATAAAAATTGTAGAGTGCAGATGACTTATGAATGTGCATGTGTGTATACTTAATCCCACTGTGATTTAGAAAAGATGAGCAGTACTACACAATTTAACCTCGAAGAATTATTGAGCAAAGATATGTAGAATCATCATAATCAGTATGAATAGGCATAGTACAATCAATTTCTTAGTTATAGAATTAGTATCAATATGGCAACATCTATAGAAACTAAAAACATATTGTTCTACTGACCTGTGCTTGTCTTGCATCCAGCTGGTAAATTGCATCCTTTTGCTTGTGCTTAAACTAATAGCACAAGAAATAATATAAACATATTCCAAGAACCTATCACCTTCATGATATACAAGTAATATCTAAAATGTCTTCTCCTCTGAATCCTAAAAAACTCATTAGTCTTATGTGCATCTAGTGGTTAAGCAAAAATGATTATAAAAGTTGAATCTTATAGGAGTTCTTAGAAATATGCACACATTCTTGGAATGATATATTTGGGGTGAGATAGCTGAACAAAAACTAGAACTAGTGTAAGTCATTCCTTATTTTAGAAATAATAACAGAACTGTTTAGGAAACCAAAGTGACACTTGACCAACTTCTGAACATAAATTTATGGAACACAAATTTTAGTTAAGGTTCCTGAATGTTCAAAATATGTTCAGACAATTTAAAAGGATCACAGAAACATAGAACTAAACCATGTGACTAAGGGTACTAATCAGATGTTCCTTGAACTCTGGCAGGCTTGCTGCCATATCCACATTCCACATTCCCAGGGAGATTTTCCCAGTAACCACATATCCTCCCAGTGAAAAACCTTTTATTGATGACCAGCCTGAACACAGGCCTGAACCCTGTTCCCTTGGCACAGATTCATTCCATTTCCTCATGTCCTATTACTGGTCACTAGAGGGAGGGAACCAGCCCCCCTGTTCTCCTTGAGGAAGCTGTTGACTTCAATGTGGGCACCTCGCAGCCTTCTCTTCTCCAAGCAACAAACCAGGCAACCTCAGCTGCTCCTCTTGCCTTCAAGACCTTTCATCCTCCTCTGGACACACTCTGATAGTCTGATATTCTTCTTATACTTTGTGTGTCCAAAACTCCTCACGATACTGGAGATGAGGCTGCAGTGGTGCAGTGTTGAGTGGAACAATCACGCCCTCAACTAGCTGCCATTCCCTGCCTTGTACATCATAGACCATTCTTTGCTGGTCCTTTTGGCTGCCAGAGAGCACTGTCTATGTGTGTTAAACCTGCTATTAACCCCAAACCCTCAGATCTCTTTCCACAGTGCTGCACTCCAACTTCTCATCCCCCCAGCATGCATGCATAACCAGAGTTATCATGTCCCAGGTACATATTCTGGCCCTTGTTCTTATTTAAAAAAAAAAATAATAATTATCATTTCCAAATCACATGATCAGCTCAGAGTAGATGGTGGATTTATCTTGACTAAGCTTTGAGGCAAGAAATTTCAAGAAAATAACCTCAGAAGAGACATTTCCAACTCTGTACTGAGTAATATAGCATATTCTATATTATATACTCACCAGTTTGATGAACTATTCAAAGAAACTAGCAATAAGATTACTTTATTGGTTTATGATGGACAGTAAGATTTGATGAGAGTTGTGACTCAAACTGTGATTTCTCTGTTCACTATTCACCCTCAAGTTTGCGCTTTTGCTGCAACATACTCAAATCATTTAGCAATAATAAATACTGTAAAAGTCCAATTCAGCAGACTCATTGTAGGCAGCCATTGTAGCATGAATCAAACAGTACTTTCAGAATTTCTTAACAAAGATTCTAAAATAAAAGCCTAAACATACAGTTTAGATATTTGCAGAAGTTTCTAGAAGTAGTTATGATGACACCCTGTTTCTTGGCTTCTGTTCAGATACTCAGGGAATATCAGAAATTAATTTGAGTTTGCATTAAATGTACAGCCAATTTGAGATGGCAGCAGAAGAAGAAAATACCAGGAATAAAAATAGTATTTTACAATACTGAAATTACATTTTTACTTTACTAGTACTTATATTTTGTTTTGATTTTTTAAAAAATGAGAATGGACAGAAAATAAAGGGAAATATTATTAAAAATCAGTGATCCTATAGATTCTCATAGCTAGTAGTCACCACACATTCATTGGAGACACCAAAACAATTTCTCAGGTAGAAGTACAATTCAAGTATATTCCCATTTCTCTTAATTGGTACTGTCGATAAGGATATATTATTATTACTATTATCATTATTAGCATTATTGCTGTTGCAACCACTAGGTCATATAATACAATTGTATACAATTTCTGTAGTAAAATACAATACAAAGGGAAGAAGGGAGGAAAGAGTATTCAAGTAAAATTTTTTTCCTTCTCCAGTCTCTTTTTCACATTAGTCAGTATTAACCCCTGAGAGGAGGGTCTTTAGATCTGTCACTTCACCATGCTGTTACATAACTAATTAATACTAATGGTGGAGCTGTGAACTCATCAGTCTAGGCTATTAAAATTAAAACATCATGAGCTTTCACACCCTGGAAAAGGAATAAAACACATTTATTATCAATGAGAAAGTCAGAGCTGATCCTCCCTTTCTGATTCCTAAGGAAGAGGGCAGTGTTGGATTTAATTTATTACAAGAAATAGGGCTTCCTATCTGTACTCTAATCTATGTCTGGATCTCCTCTTTCAGCAGCCTGAAGTCCAAAGGAAATGGTAGAATATCTTTTATTAAAATGCAGTTTGCTATCACAGTTCTAATAATTCTGAGATCTCAAAAAAAACAGAAGAAAATTTGTGATCTGTAGAGTGACACTGGTGCAGTGGCAGCTGAAGCACAGTGGGAACAGCCCAAGGGAGGATCATTTTTGGTGCTACTTTTAAAGAAAGCATCTTGGTTTTGTCATGTGGCAAAAAACCAATGAATTAGGGAAGAACTATTGCTAAAAGTAATCACTGAACTGCTGTTTTTGAGATGAGGAAATTGAACTAGCTGTTTGGATCTCTTATTTAGTCAGTCTTCTTTATTTAACCTTTGCAGGTACAGAGTTATGACTTAGATTCAAAAGCAAGGCAAGCACAGAATGTGCATGTTTTGAAAACCCTGAAACTTTCACAGTGGCAAAAAACAGCCAGAGATCTGAGTAGGAACACTGGTGAGCCAGGACATGCTTATGACAGGATATTTCTGCCCTATGAAAAATTTCAATTAACTAATTCAGGTCATGGAACATGGTGCTACCTGAAAGCTGGGTATATTCACACTGTTGTACTCTGAGAATTGCTATTTATTTGATAAATGTCCACAAGGCCCACAGAAATCAAATTACATTCATATATCTAGACAGGAGGTGATAATACCCCAAAGTTCATCTTTTAATAAGCAGGGACTTCCATCTGGTAGTTCTTCTGGTGACATTACAGGTGTATGTAGCAGAACCATTTATGGAATCACAGTCTTACTGTCTCAGGATTTCTTCCCAGTGGATACATCTATTGATTTAGAACAGAGAAAACCAGTAGAAATTTGCACCAAATAATTTACCAAAAGGGTAACACTTTGACAGCACTGAAAATGCAGTAACAAAATGAGTGGGGAAAAAAATGCTTAGGTGGACCTGGACATTGAACTCTATAAGAGCTGTGGCTTTGTTCAATCTGCTGCGACTATGTTCTTGTATGATCCTGTTTCATTGAAATGTAAGCCATATGTTCAAGTTGCAAGGCCAGAGGGATCTATAGAGGGCTCAGGTGCTGATTTACAGAAGTCTCAGTTGCAACTTAAAATAGTAGTCACATTCTGATGTAGCAGCAAGCTTGCCGAAAACTGATGACAGGAAAGAACTTGTAACAAAAAGATGCTTGGGGGTAAGGCGTTCCTTTCATTTTGTCTTCACAAAAACTCAAACAGGTATGGATCAGGATACCAGAATATCTAAAGAATATATATGGGAAGAAATAAATATAAATTAAAAAAAAAAAAAAAACACTGGGAAAACAATCTGTTTCACACAGCTTTAATCCATGGTGCAAAATTTTACTGATTGTGGCTTATTTTAACACATTTATTGTGTTAAAATAAGTTCTAGCACCACTTTTCAAACCAAATCGGATGACTATCACAACAGAAATAGAGAGCTTTTTCAAATAAATATTTTTGAGTCTCTTTATTAAAAGTGACCATTCTGAATAATAAAAACATACTTTGTGTGATATTGGAGCTATTCACGGAAATGAAAATGAAAAGGAGAAACCTGAATATTGATATAGTCGACATTTTTTTACAGTCTTTCAAACGACAAGTGACAGATTGCTTTTACTTATAGACATCAAAGAACACAGACTCTCAGAAAATCTCTGAAAAACGGCATTACAAGCACTAGCTATTCTGCACAGTCCCAACAGAAAGGCAAGATACAAAATGATGTCACTGCACTGTGAAAGATCTAAGCAACCATAAAACAGATTCAGAACATACTTGCTGAAGTTTTCCATCACAAGTACTTAATTAATTGTCTCCATCAACCCCTGATAAGAGACCTTTCCCATTAGCACAGACTAACCCTGTCTCGGAGAAAGAGACAGATTCATTTCCGATTTTCACCAGAGCATCTCAAAGCTCTGACCAGAACTAAAGTCAGTAGACACAAACATTTCAGTGTTTAAGTTAGACTGACAATCCCCTCAAGTTAGTTAGCAAGTAACTGTGCTCCCTAGTGTTGGCCAAAAATAGGAGACAGCCTGGTTCTGAAAAAGGGTATAGATACAATTTTTTTTTTTTTACTTAGATGTTCTGAAAGCATTGTTCAGAAATTATTACACTTAAAATTATTACTACCATGATGAAATATTATAGTATCAGACCATTATCCTAAACTATATACCTTCCAAGACAACTTTGTGAACATACAGTGGTAAGTCCAAAGTCTACATTTGCATGTACTGTCATATGTATTTCAATAACACTACGCCCTTCAAATGAGCAAGTGAAATATTTATGATATCACTACACTGCATTTTTTCCCTAAATTATTTAAATTTATAACATAAGTGAGAAAAAAAACCCTCTAACGACCTGGTGTAATTAACAATTTAAAGGTTTATATTTGGCATTCTTGGCTGAAGCACATAGTTTGCGCATAACAGTGAATTTTGTTCAGGACACATTGGAGCTTTCCATCCTATTGTTTGATTAGCCCTACTCTTTGGCCTTAATTAATCAAATATTGGGACAATTTGCAGTTTCTCCCTGTCAGGGCCTATTCAGAGTTGTTTGAAGTCAAGGAAATTATGTCAACTGAGTTTAGACCAGTCCCTAACTATAGTGCCCTTTCTTACAGCACTCATTGGAAGGACATACAAAAATTTCATGGTGCAATTGCAAATGTTACAATTAGTACAAGTACTGTAAACATTGCTGAATTCAAGTCCCTAATTGTTTATAGAACAAACAACAAGGGAATTAATCAGGGAAATATACCTGAACTTCAGTCCCATTCTGGAGCTCAGTGATGGTTGATACACAGCCTGGTGTTCCACAGCTGAAATATGAGCCCTCCTGTTTGAAGTTGTATTTTCCTCACATCCAAGTAGGCAAGATATTTCCTGCTGAATTAACTTCCTATAAGCTAGATCAAAAACTGTCAGGGGTCCTGGGAAGGCGATTCAGAATGTCTGTCTCCATAAAGGAAACAATCTCTCTGAAATTTCCTAAGACCTCTTCAGTTTGTTTAATCTTGTCAACCATGCTTCCTCTGCAGTCAGTGAGGAGATAAATCACAATCACAATGTGGAAGATGGTAACTAAGTGTTCCTCTCTACTTGACAGAAAAAAACTTCATTCCAAAGCCAAAAAAGAGGTTTGAAATAATTGAGGTGTCCCCTGAGGTTCTGATAATTTTCTTTTGACTCCAGAGAGATTCCAAATTACTGAGGTAGAAAAGTAAATTCTCCTTTGTTAACTTAGAGGAAGACCATATACTTCTGGTGCAAAATATGCCCAGTAGCAAAATCTCCATATCCTAGACTTGAAGTGTTTGGTTTTTTAAAATATGTTTCCTGCACTTGTACAATCACTAACCAAATTCTGACTTAGCTATCTCCATTACAAAGCAAGGACGGAAACACTTTCCCTGAGGTTAATATACCTGGGTGCTTAGGTCAAGATCCATGGAATGAATCCATGGGCTCTTGGTGAGTAATGAAACACGGCTGAAGACCTCTTGGCTTAAGTCAAATGTGGGACAGTAAACTCTGCTAATAAGCAAAGGTCTGCTGAGCAAATTTTCTCCTTTGCACTCCTTTCAATCATGTTTTCTGACTGTATGCCATTTCTAGGTACTCTAAATAGTGATATAGAACCTTCACAAAAATAGTACAAAAATGAAATAAAAAATTAGATTCAGTATATAAGAGGATATTTAAGTTTTGGATATTTTTATATGGAATTCTTACTTTTCTTTCTGAATTTTGTGGAACTTACATGCAAAACATGATACTGTCACAAAAGGACCTGGGGGTGCTGGATGACAGCCATCTGAATATGAGCCAGCATGTGCCCAGCTAAGCAGCTTTTAGAACCATTAGCAAATGACCTCCTCACTGCGTGATTTACTCTTCGCTTTCACTTCTCTGTTCATTACTCTTGGCAACCAAATTTGCAACCACACTGGTCAGGGCACTAAAGTGCTAGGATAAACTCTGCATTCTTTACTTCTATGACTACCATGCACAAAAACTTCAATTTATAATTACCACAATGCATATCTCATTCACCTAGTCTTGTTACATATGTGAGAAGACCATCAAGTACTCTTCATTCTGATCAGGTGAGTTCTGAGAAGGTTTTCTAGTAAAACTTCTCTTACTATTTGTTTCAAGGTACTGATTGTGTGGATATGGATGTGTGAGTAGTGGTTTAATATTTAAATGAATAATAATATTGTATACAAATGAATGATAATTTTGCCTATGTTTTATTTTTAAATTAAATAATATTAAAATATCTCAATCTCTGAGTAAGCTCCAGTGGATCTGTCATTGTCCATTATACTCCAAAGTAGCCGTTAGGGCCTATTATGTCAATTATCATACACATCCATGACTGATTGGGGTTTTTTTGGCTTCTTCTTTATTTAGTATTAGCATTAAAATAAAGCCAAGAAGGGTCTGGATCACTCATGGTATTTAAATACAGCAGAGAGCTGTTCATTTGGAGGCTACTCCCTGAAATACAGCTTGGGTCAGAGGTAGCTGAAAAATTCTGTTCAGTGATGCACATAAAAGAGGCTTAGGGTCTCAAAAAATCATATCTGATGCATGGAAGTTCATGGAAATTCTGAAAATTCCTTCAATGATTACAGAATTAGGTCCTTACTTCAGGTTTCAATATTTCATATTGCAGCTGGACAAATACTACTAATGTTGAAACTGATTTGCTCTCTTCACCAGACAAGTGCAAACATAGTCACAGGCCCAGTGAACTTCTCAAACATTCTGGTGAAATTTCACAGCCTTCACCATGTTTCTTCTAGTAGCTACACTACTTTATATAATTGTTTCCTTGTGTTAAAAAAAAAAAAAAAGCAGAATGAGAGGAAGAATATAGAAAGGTTAAAAATATGATAAGTACAGTAATTTCAAGACCATAAGGCACACCGGACTATAAGGTGCACCCCCCAGCAGTTGGCAAAATTCACAACTTTGTAGATCATATAAGGCGCACCGGACTATAAGGCGCACTTTTTTTTGCAGCGAGGTTCCGCCTCCAGCTCCCCCCCTGCGGTTGTTGGACGAGGTCCCACCTCAACCTGACAGCCATGGGCCCCCAGGCCCACCCAGACCCGACAGGGGTGGCACCACGGGCCCCCGGGCCCGCCTGGATGTGGGAGGGGCGGTGCCGTGGGACCCCGGGCTCGCCTCCACCCAGCTGCCACGGCACTACTGGCTCCCTGCCACAGCTCACGGCTCACACTTCCAGGGTGGGAAATGTCGCAACTTTGTACATCATATAAGGCGCACTGGACTACAAGGTGCACTTCTGGGTTCAGGGGAAACTTTTAGTCAAAAGGGTGCGCCTTATAGTCGTCAAATTACTGTATTAGATTTTTTTGTATGAGAAGGGTTTAAAAAATTAGTTTTCACCATTAGAAAGTACAACCAAAAAGGGTATTGTAGAGCTCTATAAATCATAAAGTAAATTAGTGTTCTTTCTTAGTGAATTGGGGTTTACTCTGTGAAACTTGAACATAAAGCAGGTCTAAAGCAAAAAAATTCACATGGAAACATGCTAAATTGAATTCACTAATCTAGTAATTAGTAATCTGAACACAAATACAGTTTCAGGATATCCAAAACAACTTAATGTCAGAAGTTGAAGAAGTATTCTTCAGATCTCTACTACAACTCTTTTGAAATATAGAGTCATTGAATAAAATAAATTTCAGGTTTGTGACTCATAAGTTCTGGTAACCGTGCTGGCACAGGTGAGGGCATATTTTCACTACTAATCTTCCTTTCATGATAGTGGTTAGCCTGACTTCCACATCACTATGGAATTACTGAATTTCTGAACTCTCCATTAGAAGAAAAGGCAAGAAAATATGAGGAAAAGAAATTAAAGGTAAGGATACATGTCAGCCTTCACAGATGAGAAATCCATACGTTATAAAACTGTCTCTACAAAAATAAAAAAAGAAAAAAAAAAAAAACAACAAAAAACCCCCCAAACCACCCCAATCAATCAATCAAACAAATTAAAAATGCCCCCAAAATGTAAACATGCAAAACTGTTGAAAGGAATCATGACCTGAAAGGAAATACTTTTCTCATTGGTTACAATATTAGCTTGATTCAACTAGCAAAGCCAGAAATAAACTTTGAGATTTTCATTAATATAAAAATTTTATATAAAAATTTTGTATAAAAATTTTCATCCGTACCTTAATTTTCATTAAGGTGGACACACATTATATAATACACGCAGAATATTTCTAACCTTTGGCATGAGCGATGTAGACAAACAAACAAATAGATCATTGTATGGGCAAATGAATTGACCCTAGAACATCCAAATAGGCAGGTTAGGAGTAATATTCAGAAACCTAAATGTAGTCAAACAGTGGAATTTATCTGTGCTATACTAGACCTGATGCTCAGCTTTGGTACCAGAGACATGTGTCTCTGTTACTTAGGTGCCCTGCCTGGGTGGCTTGTGTATGCCTTCAGTATCTTAAAAGAACTCCAGTAGCACTAAGTTCCTGTGCTTAGGCAACTGAATCTTGCCCAGCATGTCAACATTCATATTGGAAATGTCTAAAGTTAGATTAAGTGAATCCAAGCACTAATGATTAAGGACAAATGAAATAACCCCAAGTTTTGAGTCACTGATCATGCATCTCTTATGTCAATCTCCAAGGTTTTACAAAGATAATGCATGTAGTACTCCTGTCTAGTAGGACAAAATCTTTTCAATTAAATCCTATCCCATTAATGTCAACAACGAACCTTCCCTAGCTTTCAGTAGGTTGTGTTTTCTTTAGTTGTCAGAGCAGGCAAGAGAGAATAAGCAAAACACCTCAAATATGTCTTTTCCTTTTCACACACCTTGTTTTGGGAAAAAAAAACCAAACTAAACCAAAACAAAACTAATATTGTTAGATAAGCAGGACATTCATGTTCACTTTTTACTTGTACATCACTGAATTAGCAATAGAAATACTATTAATATTTTGTGAGAAATTAATGGAAATTATGCTTCAAAATAGGTAACAAGGACATGGAAATTCTAACACTCAACAACAGCATGCATTCATCCCATTGATAGTTTTAATAAAATCCTCTTTTTTGACAACCATCCTTGTAGAAATAGTGTAGTTAAGTCTTTTAAATGTGTTTTTTAAGTCTTTTATACAGGTGAACACAAAGATTGTGGCTATACTTGGCTCTTGGCTTATGAAAAAAGGGTTCTTGTCTTCCCCCCACATATCTCTGAGAGTATTGCCCTTTGTGTTTCATTTAATGCTGAGAATTTCCTTTCTTTTGCTTGCACATAGTATATTACGACAATTATATGACACATTAAAAAAAAAATATGACAATGCTTGCACTGTATCCAAATGTGAAGAGATCTGCAGTCATTTCAAATGGGAAACCGGCTATTAGCTCACACAATGGATTCCCCAGCTGAAAAGAAGCCATAAATTGGAGTGAATCAAGCATTCACCGCAAGCGGATCTGCTGCTTGTGTTCACTGATGAGATGTAAATGTGCTTACCAAGACTACAGCATCAGAAGAGGACCATGAAATTATAATATAGTGATTGTAATGAGAATGGGTTAATTTGTAGCATTTCTTAGTCTAATTATGGTATGTGACACATGGGAACAAAACCATTTTCAGCCATTTTCTTTTCTTGTTACTATCCCTTATTACAAGAATGAGAAACAAGAGCAATCTGCATGTTCTTCTACTCTGTGAAATAACATAGCACGCTGCACTGTTTTGACCCTTTCAATATTCTGCATAGGCAATTTGAGAGAAGACAGTCCAGTTAAGGTCTCAGTAAAGAGCATTTAATGAATCCAGGAAAAGTATAATTTGTATGGAAATAGTCTAAATTATTTTTTTAAGCGCACAAAAATGTAAGGGGGAAAAAGTAAAAAGCCAGCAACAAAATCCAAAACCTAGAAAACAGAAACAGCGTAGCATTTCTCTATCTCTACCACAATGCTTTAATGAGAATTAAAATGTGTTTGAACTTATCCTATTCTCAGAATGATGGGATGTTACTTTCATCTTGCAATGTGTGAATTATGTACGCAGTCATATTCTCTTTATAAGAAAGATGTCCAGCTGGTGAAAAATATACTGTTCCACACAGTTGAGGTATTAATGCATTATTTTTACAGGAAATATATATATAGAGGCTAAAATCCTTGCCACTAAAACCAAATGAATACATTTTCAGAACTATTTTGTAATGATGGGTACAAAATTATATCCACAAAGAACACAGAAACATGGACTTCATATTTCAGTGAACAAATTCAAATTCTGATAACACAGAGATGGATGAAATACCTTCTTTTGACAAAAGAGTCTGACAAAATCTTATAGGAGATTAGGTAATTTTGTTTTAAAAATCTGCTTTTAGTTTACCTTCCTGCTTGGTAACAGTTATTTGAGGATTTTTGTATTTATGTGCAGATATGCACATTTTGGACAAGTGCAAATTAGCTCTGCTTTTGTGAGTTGCTTCTGGTACTGAGTATCCTCACTTGCCTTTAAAAAAAAATATAGAAAAGATTGCTGTCCTTAAAACTCACAACTCTGAAAGTGTGATATGTGTGAGGATAAGAAAAAGGGGAAAGGAAAAAGTAAAAAAAAAATGCAACAAAGTCCAATGGTTTTCCTACTGAATTGTCTTTAATGAGGATGAGAAGGACATATGTACTTGAAGACTCTTTCGAATATGAGAGGAAGTGAGATGAGATTTTTATAGGAGATTTGCAGGATTTATTGAAACTTCATTTGAGCATTCAAATAAGTCAGGTTATTTTGAGGTTCAGACTTGGCACCAGCTGAAATGAAGGAATATGTTCACAAAGGTGATTCAAAAGTTGTCAGTAGTGGGATTCTCAGCAGGGAATTACAATTCCTGTGTTTCTTCAGCCTGTATTTGAATCACAATGGAGCTTAGATAAAACATCATGCATCTAACTGCTTAGTTGAAGATTGATCTAAAGACTTCTGAATGTTTAGGATAGAGGGAACTCTGTGATCCAGAATGGCAGTATGAATCAATTTTAGGCTTCTACAGCAATAATCCAGAGCCCAGGAACCAGACAACTTAATCTTTGTTTGAAAGAAAGATCCCAAATTGCCACAAGTCTGAGCTTCGAGTTTAGAGATTCTGAATCTCATTTACAAATGTTCATGTCCTATTAATTTTTCCCAAGTAATTACAGAACCCTGAGTTTCTTGGATCAAAATGGTAATACATTTTGCAAATGAGATAACTTTAATTTACCTGGTAGAAAATTTATAAACCTAGTAACATTCATAAACCTAGTAGAAAGAGAGAGGATAGATGTTGTTAAACCTGGGTCATAGACCTACCAGGAAAAGGACACAGAAATACCCTAACTTCAGGATGTCACAGTTAAATGCTTTGGGTCGACAGAACACCTTATACCCACACTGATAATAGATAAATTTCTCTTTTAGTGCTCAGTAAAGGATGTAGCCCAGAAAGAGCCGAGAATGAAGGTTGTAGTAAAATAACTAAAATAATGCAAACACAATAGGTACATCCATATGTTCACATGTACAAGTACACCATTATATGAATACTATTATCCTCACATACAGTAATTTCAGGATTATAAGCCGCACTGATATAAGATGCACTTCTGCGTGTCAGCAACTTTTCATTCTTTGTCCATACATAAGCCGCACCTGATTATAAGCCGCACGTTACAATACAGAGTGTGATAAAAGGTATCTATTCTATCACCATCTGTTGAGGGTGGGGGCAATGATCCTTATCTCTGTGGGAGATATTCTGCTAATGGTCCATCCATTGAAACCATTCTGCTAATGGCCATTGAGTCCCACTGTGTGACTGATAAAATTACTTCATCCCATTGGGACACGCTCCAGCCAGGGGGAAGAGTCCAGCATTTCTTACCAAAATAAAAACAGAGGTTTTGGGACACTAAGGGAGCCCCTTTCTCCACTGGACTCCAGAGGAAAACTGGATTTCTCCACATCACCACTGGATCTCCAGAGGGAAACTGCACCTTGTTCAGGAGCACTGCTCCAACTGAGTCATATCTGTCACTTCAGGAGGATGCAGCCACCATGGAATGGGACTGCTGCCAACACCCTGCCTGACAGGGTGTCAGGCTGTACTCTGGTTTTGTCAAGGTTTGGAGTTTGTAGTACTGTATTTCTATTTTAATTTCCCTAGAAAAGAACTGTTATTCATAATTCCCATATTTTTGCCTGAAAGTCCCTTGATTTCAAAATTATAATAATTTGGAGGGAGGGGGTTTACATTCTCCATTTCAAAGAGAGACTCCTGCCTTTCTCAGCAGACACCTGTCCTCCAAACTAAAACAGCAACTTTTCGTTCTTTGTCCATATATAAGCCACACCTGATTATAAGCCGCACTTTGGGTTTGGACCAAAATTTTAGTCAAAATGGTGCGGCTTATAATTGTGAAATTACTGTACATTCGAGTTACTTTTCACTGGGTATTTCTTACAAATGACACAAAACAAAAAATCAGATATTTTGGCCTTACTAAGCTTTTCTAAATATATTTAGCTATTTGAGATGCTAGCGTTGCCTCTATCTGTCACTTGCCAAGGGAATAGGTCTCCTCTAGGTCCTATGCCTTGGATGCTAAACCAGATGTTTTTAATACACTAAAATACCTGAAATCACAATAGACTCCTGGTTTTTGGTGAGTAGCATGCCAGTTTCTGGGATCAGAATTTGCTGCATATCTCTGCAGCTGTAACTACAGCAGTCATTTTGGCAGGCTTCAGGTAGCAGAACGTAGGACAGAAAAGGCATTGTGCCGAAACTCTAGTGGCTGATCTCCAAAAGACTGCATATCTTCCATAAGTTCTGTCTCTAACCTGCCAACTCTGTTTAGCTGTATTGGCATCTGAGGTGGCAGAATATACCCATGTTTATGCAGTTGAATCCTGCCCTAAGTCTCTATTAATTATACTAGGACTGCAGACATCTAGTTCACATGAACTTAATGAGGGGGAAACATCACTCATTTGCTCTTCTACTTCTTATTAATAGTAATAGTTTGAAGACAGCAAGAGGATGATGCCAAGATTTTTTTATTCTTTTTTTTATCTTTATTTTAACCCACTTTCACTTAGTTGTATTTAAATGAATGTTGAACTGAACTTAATACTATTTCTGGTGGCAGTAGGTCAAATCAGGATTTCTTTCTATTTATTCCTATTATTCTCTCACTTCATCATTTCTGCTTTAACCTCCTTTATTCACAAAAATATTCACAAAAATAGGTGAGGAACACAAAGAAATGGAGCATTATTTTCCATTTATATAAGTTTTTACAACAAAATTTCATGTCTTTATTATTAAGGAGATGTCATATTAAATGCAAAATAGCCTATCATCCATCTTTTTGAATACTGTTTGAATTAAAAAAGGAGTATGGCTTTTACAGAGTATATAGGAACTAAAGTAAAACATAAAGCTATTAAAACACTGTTTAAACAGTTTCTCATAATAATTTTAAAAACCTCCAGAAATATAATACCAATAAAACAGAGTTCAGGTTTTGTGAATTTTATTTTATCATCTTCAGCATAAAAAAACAACTTTCAGTGAAATTTTCTACCACTAGTGATTTCTTCTGAGTGCACTCAGGGTATATCTCCTTTTCTCTGCTTCCATGAATATTAAAGATGAAAACAAAACTATAAAAGCATATTTGATCTTCAGACCATAGGGTCAGTTCAGCTTCCCATTGTGTCCTCTTTATCTCTGATGATTTTACGGTGGCTTAATGTTTAATTTATATTCTTTTTTTTTTTTTTTTTTGCAGCTTTGCTCTGTTTTCTCTCTAAGTGTCATATGGATATCCATGTTGATGCTTTTTGCCCGTCCTGACCTTGGGTTTATATAATAACAGGATGTTTAGGGGAAGAACCAAAGATGCAAAAAGAGACAGATTGTCATGTTATCTGGTCATGCCCTGAGAATGATCAGGGCAGTCTGTCCTGTCTCCATACCAAATTGCATGTCTAATTATTTTCCTGGGTGAAGACCCCCTTATTTTGTGTGCATGTGTGCATATGGGATCTGAATGCCAGCCCATAGGTCATAAAGAACAATATGTTTAAGTGTCAGTACCTGGGTGCCTGCATGTTGTGTGACTATATGTGTCTGTGTGATTGTTTGCAAATATCATGGCAGAGTAACCCATGAGTAGGATAAGAGGTTTGGCAGTCAGGTACTGGAGAGACCAGAATGTCTGAAATTTGACAACTGGAGAGACCGGAGGTGTCCAGATCATCTACTAGAGTGACCATGAGGTCTAAGGGCTGAGTTACTGACATATTTACATGTGTATGGCCATATCGGAGACAAGAGAATCTCAAGGATCTATGGGGGCAGATTGAGTATTTAAGGTCTTTTACTGAAAGGACTGGATCAACAGTGTGTGGGGGTCATGAATCTGTGTCTGTGTGCACAAAAGTATGTGTGCACACACATGTATGTGTGAGGGGCTCTGAACGGCAAGAAATTGAAGGAGCGTGGCCGGCTTTAGGAGCACCAGCAAATCAGGAAAACAATGTTCTAGGGCAAGTTTCTAGCCTTAGTGCGCAAGTCCATGCTGCTGGGACAATCAGCTTTGCATATCTGCACTCTTTTCCACTAACAGATCTTTAGCCTGGACTGGCAGAAAGGGTTATAAAATTAGGCAACTGTTTGTGCTGTGTTTTTATCTTTCTATCTATCTTGTTCTGTATGGCTTTCTGTGTGTATTGCCTGTGTTTTTGTGTGTGCCTATTGGGGAATGCATTCTCAGCCTTACCACTGGCTGTACCCAGAAACAGAGAGCTGTTGAGCCTTTTCCTCAATCATGCTACCAAAATCAGCAAAACCTTAACAACATTATCATAGAATCATTTAGGTTGGACCCTTATGGTCATTGAAACCAATCATATTCATGAAGACTTTCACCCTGTAAGAATAACTTTGTAAATTCATCATTGTTAAAGTTATTTTTATACATTTTAGAACAGATATTTCATACTAATGGGCCATATCTTGCTTTTATATTGCTATAGTTCTTCGTTCTTACATGTCAACACTAAAAGCTACTCATAATTTCGACTAAGGACTGAAAATCATATGACAGAAACCACATGGCTAAAATGAGAAAATTAAAAAAGCTTTAGTAGTTGTCTCAGTGTCATTCACAGTTCTGTAGAGAAGTTGCGACAGCTCAATTAAAATTTATATGTATATATATGTATATTCATCTATATATGTGTACATTGAGATAGTGATCCCTGAAATAAAGCAAATTTATTTATCATCCAGTGGTAGAATTGCATATCTGTGTGTAAGAAGGACCATTTCAGGTGATGGTTAGAAAAATGTACTCCTGGAGGATTATTCTTCACAAAGTTATTTTTTATACACTCAGTACATAAAATCTGCAAGCCTTAGATAAAATTGTCAGAATAATTAGGTTCTTTTTACCTCATCAGTGAATGAAATGTAGTGATTCCAAAGTAATATTTCTGGAGAAGGCACCAAAGGGGCTGAGGTTGATTCACTGTAGCTAATAAGATAGCACACACCCCACCCAAGCAAGCAAAAGCTAATCATAAAAATAACTTTAATGGGTAATTTCTGTGCTTCAGAATACAGATGAATACTAGAAGAGAGTGAAGACATGCTTTTTGATTTCAGACAATTAAAGTCCTGCGCTTGATTGGGCAGTATTGTCTCTGATTAGTCAGTGAAAATAAGGATTTAGATGTGATAGACACAATTTTTGGCATCCATCTTGACGTCTGATATAGCTTTGTAAATTTCCTTGTTTACAAATTGCTTCTGTTGTAAGAGATTTTAGGTATTGGTTATTCAGGGAATAATTGTAAAAAGAGCCATGGGACCTAACAGCAATATTTTCATGCCTAACTATCCACAAGGGAAAAGAGAGAGGCTCATCAAACTGACAAATATGCATCCACTATGAATCAAACGTTGGAGAAAAGGTTTGGCTTGAATGTTTTTTTGTCTTCCTGCAAGAGCAGCAGAAAATTCAATGCAGCAAAATTAATCTGTTTATGTATATGGGCAATCTCACAGGTAGAAATATGTCTCTGTGTAAAAGATTCTCTATACATAAATATTACTTCTATGCAGTAATTATAATAAGAGGTAGCGATAGTGTTGTAAATCCCTCTCAACAGAAGCAGCAGTCAAGCTAAATCCAACTGTACTAACCATCATGTCCAACCATTGGCTGAACACTGCAAGTTTACCGCTAAACTGTGTCACTCAGATCCGTATCTACACACCTTTTAAATAATTCCAGAGATGGTGACCCAACCACTTCCCTGGGCAGATTGTTGCAGTTCTTCTCACTCTTTTGTTGAAGAAATTTCTCCCAATATTGAATCTAAACCACCCCTCACCAAACCTGACACCATTTTGTGTTGCATTCTGTTTGGGGAGAGAGGCCAATCCCTATCTCACTACAGCCTCCTTTCATGCAGTTATAGAGAGCCATAAAGTCCACTCTAAACCTTCTGTTCTCCAGACTGAACATTCCCAGCTCCCTCAGATGCTCATAAGCTTTGTGCCCCAGACCCTCCAGATCAGCTTTGTTGCCCTTCTCTGGACATGCTCCAGCACCTTGATGTCTTTCTTGTAGTGAGGGGCCCAAAATTTATAGCCTCAGCTGAGCCTAGTACACACACTGAACCTGATTTCCAAGCATGGAACTCACTACTATTTTCAAATTCATTTGTGGAACTATAGGGTAGCCAGCCTGAACTTCAGGCTCAAATCAGGCACCAAAAAACCCATCAAAAGCTGCTTTTGAAAATTGAATCTATAGCATCATATGGAAGTGAGTGGATACCACTTTAGCAGCTCTTGGATTGAGAAATGGAAGTTCCTTTCACATGACCTCCCCATGTTCACAGCAGCAATACAGTTGAAAAGGTTTGCTGTGCTGTGTTCTGGCTCTGTGCAACTGCGTGACCTTTTCCTTGGCCAGGCAGTCCTGCTGTTCAATCAAGCCCTTTGCCTATCCCAGGCTGGCAACATTTAATGGATCGTATTAAGCTCTGATTTGTGTCTTAAAGCAATTAGCACAAGTTTGGTTGGAAAACCTCCATTTTCATTTCATTAAAAAACTCAAGAAACTGGGACCTGAAAGGAAATAAAAAAGATAAAAACATAAAGGGAATTTTGGACTCTGTTGAGTTTGCAGCAAACCTGAAGAAAACCAAATTTTTCATCCAGCCCTAATAATGAGGCTTAGACTGGCTCCAATAGCAGTCTTTGTACCACCTATTGCAAAAGCTTCATTTATGTTCTATGTAAAAGGTCCAATGAAGCATAGAAAACATGTAATTTGTGTAGAGAATGAGAGTTATGCAATTTTTGCTGGCATAAACAATGCAATAACTGCTCAGAAATAGCCTTTTGCACTCATGAATGGGGTCCATTATCTGCTCTGTCTCTCTTTTTTGCTCATTTTGAGTTGGGGCATAGTAATAAAAGAAAGGCATCCTCTTTGCCTCAGAGCTCTGGTTTTCAACCAGCAAGTGGATAACAATATATGACAGCTCATTTTTGTCTTCTGATTAAGGAGCAGACATGTTTTACAGACACTTACTGAGTTGCCAGCCAATTAAACATTTAAATTCATTTATATGTATTTAATTGGACTACCTTTGCAAATAGGGCTTTTCTGGAGTTATCAAGCAGCTTAGACACTGTATGGCAGTAGATAAGAATTACTGAACTCTTATTATTGTTATTGTTATTACTCTCATCACTACCATTAGTGGGGAAAGTCGGGATAAATGCATAGTGGAGTGTTTGCAAGGTACCTTTTTGGCAGAGTGTATGTCCTATTTAATCACTTGTCTGTAAATAAAGAATTATTAATTATGTCCTTAATCATTTTCTCAGTGTTTTTGCTGGTTGCATTTTTGGGAAGAAGAATTTACACAAAGGTTACTGACAGGGCTGCTAAGGGCCCAGCAGATGACATAATGTATTTTCATAATCTAGATTTTCAGAAAGCTTTTTGTAACATTCTATATGACAAGTTCCTGAGTAAGCAGGATGATGCAAGGATCCAGGACAGGACATGGGAAGAGATACAGAACAGGGTGAAAAATAGCAAATCAGTGACTATAGATAGTTGCTGTGAAAGAAGCTATGTCAAGCCAGAGAAAGTGTTTTTTCAAGTCCACAGGGGCTAGTGCTGCATGTTTCGTGCTTTAATTTAGAAAGATGATCTACAAACACAAAGAACTGCAGTACAGTGACATTTTTTGAGGACAAAAAAGTGAAAGATGATGAATGAAGGCCATACAGACAGCTAAACTTAAAAGGGAATTAGATTTGATTTGTAAATAGGTTGTCTCAGAGGGAATTAAATGTACTATTGACAAATATAAAGTAATAAAACTTAAGTGCTGCAAACTCCACTAAATTCTAATGTAGAACTAAGGGGATTAAACTCAAAGAAAATTGGGAAAAAGGAAACCAAACCAAACAAACCAGCAAAAAACTCCCCATCACCTTTCAGGATACACAGGAATATTTAATGTTACCCTTACTAAGAGCATATATTTAGTCTTTTTCTTTCAGTAATAACAATACTAATACTTGGTACATCTAAGTGGATTTCCTCAAACAGATTGATCTGCACAAGTTGACAGATATCGGTCATTACAGGAATACAGTCAGCAATGTATGAAGAGATAGCAGCTGCAATAATGGCAAGCACCGTGTCAAAACACCTGAAGGAGATAAGGAGGGGGTTACTGGAGTCAGGAAACTCCCAAAAAGAGCAGAGACCTGGTAGGAGACCTGGCGGCTCTCACAAGCAACCACAGGCAAACAGGATGTGCAGAACAATGCTTTCTGCAGCAGTTTGTGTAGAAGAGCACAACCACCCTCCAGGCAACAAAAATTTCCATAGTCAAAATCCACTGCTAGGAGGAACAGTGGCACAAAATATGGATGGAGTATTCCATAAGCATCTGCCTGATGCTTCACAGTCACTAGGTCCTGTTCTTGTGGAAGGCTTGACAGATGTCTGCTGGAAACTGAATACAGCAGAGAAGCAGCAGTGCAGGAGGTCCTTCAGAGTGTGGAAGAGAACTCCTTGACACAGCTGGTAAGTGAGCCTACCGGAGTGATGCACCACTAGACCTGATGCTTACAAAGAAGGGCGGCTGGTGGGAAATATGGTGGTCAGAGGCCATCATGGGCACAGTGACCTTGAAACAATCGGTGAAGTAAGGAAGTGGGCCAACAAAACCTCTAGGTTGGACTTCTGGAGGGTGGATTTTGGCCAGCTCATTTGGTCAGGACATTGAAGCAGAGAGTCCCTAATAACCAAGTAGTCAAGGAATGCTAGACATACTGTAAGAATGAAATCTTTAAGCTACAAGAGCAGGCCATCCCTGAGTGCCAAAAGGCAAACTGGCAGGGAAGAAGACTGGTCCAGCTAAAAAAGGTAGCTTTCGTTTGAATTCAGGGAAAAAAAGAAGGAGTTTATGACCTTTGGAAGAAGAGGCAGGCAACTCAGGAAGGGTACAAGAATGTCTTTAAATCACAGAAAAATATTAGAAAGGTAAAAGTTCAGATAGAACTCATCCTGGACACAGTTGTGAAAGATATTTGAAAGTGTTTTTATAAGTACATTAACAACTAAAGGAGTGCCAAGAAAAATCTCCATCCTTTATTGGATGTGGGGAAGTGGGGAACACTGTAGCAAGGATAAGACTGATGTACCTAGTGCCTTCTTTGCCTCTCTTCAGTCTTTAACAGAAAGAAAAGACCAGACAACTTCAGGGCAACCACCCTGTGGGCAGGTAGACAGAGATAGGCAGCAGAATAAGCGTCCTGTAATCCAGGAGGAAGTAGTTAGTGACCTGCCCTGTACTTATACACACAAGTCTAAGGGACCTGGATGGGGTTCACCCAAGAGTACTAAAGGAGCTAATAGAAGAGCTTGCCAAGCCACTCCACCATTTATCATCAGTCCTGATTAACTGGGAAAGTCCCAGATAACTGCAAGCTAGCCAGTGTGACACCAGAAGGGGCAGAAGGAAGATCTGGGGAACTACAGCCTGCCAACCTGACCTTGGGGAAGGTCATCTCCCTTGTTGGGGAAGGTTATGGAACAGATTTTCTTGAGTGCACATAGCACACACAGGACAACCAGGGGATCAGATACAGCCAGCATGGGTTTAGGAAAGGCAAGTCGTACTTGACCGGTCTGATCACCTTTTATGATCAAGTGACCTGCCTAGTGGATGAGGGAAGGCTGTGGACTCTTCTCTGGGTTAAGGACTGGCTGAATGGCTGTGCTCAGGGAATAGTAGTGAATGGTGCTGCATCCAGCTGTCAACTGGTCACTGGTGTTGTTCCCCAGGGCTCAGAGCCAGCCCCAGTCCTGTATAACACTTTTATTGAAGACCAGGATGAGGGAGTTGATGGAGTCACCATCCCTAGGAGCATTCCAAAATTGACAGGCATTTGCTGCTGTGGTTGACATGATGGTGTTTGTGATGGGCAAAGGCTGGACTCATTGATTTTGGAGGTCTTTCCCAATCTTCCTGATTCTCTGATTTATACTTGAAAAATTTACCTATTACTTGAAAGAAAGATATAAGGAGATGGTATGGGGCAAAACATTTTCAGTGGAGATCATTATTTTGGGATCCCATGGATAAATTCATATCACCTTTGTTTCTCCTTTCTCCGTTTCTATTTGACAATCACATTTGGCGTAAACACCAGCCCTTCACTGATCACTGACAGGATCAATAATAAACAGTTTCATTGAACTCTTTCTTTTTTCCCTTCTTCATTACACAATCTATTTTCCTTTCATTTAAGTATGAGAGCAATTTTCTACAGAAGACCTTGCTACTAGTGCTGTGTGACATTGAATAACTCCTCATAACATCACATGACACAAATTTGCTCCTTTGGAAACAAGAAAACTTTCAGATTTATATTTCAAATAAACAGCATTGACAGAAGGGAAAGGAAGTATTTGCAATGCCTAATACTAAGCCTCTCAATTCAGTTTCTAAGTTTTTATTTAGTCAATAGAGAGATGCAGACTTTTTTATGTTGTGTGAATAGCACTGTGAAACAACCTGCATTCTTGATTTAGGGATCCACAATAGATGTTTCAAGTTTAACACTGTAAATGTACAGTACAGGGCATCTGACGGCAGAAATTTCAGTATTTTTATATGATTTGTCTTTTCTACAGGATTCCTAATGATTGCTGAGTACTGCAGTATTCCGGGGGGTTCAGGAATAAAAATCACAAACCTATTCTTAATGCTCTTTATATAAATTTTGAGCTTTTAAAAATTTTTTACCTCCTGAAGGGAATAGCTTTGCTTAGGAAACCTGACAGGAAAATATGTCAAAAACAGGAATATATTGTCCTAATCTGGATTGGAGTCACATATTTTCAGATTCCGCTAGATGCCTCTGTTACATGGATACTAAGTAGTAGTAATGAGTTTATGCTGTTTAATTTTTAAAATATGCCACCTTCTGTCATACTTAAGTTTTAAATAAAGACATTTGTGTTTTGCAGTGGCTGGCACCTCCCTGAAAAACTGTTGTCTGCTATCCACAGAGTCCAGGAATGAAAAGGACTTTGCTGTAAACCTAGGAACTATAGTTTCAGAGGACTACTGACTAAACACTGCTTTTAAACAAAAGTGATGCTATGACCTAGACCGTCCCAAAAGGAAGTATAAGGAGATGTGGAACCCAAATGTGAGGGTGCTGAGGAATTCAAGAGTGTCAACATATTATTAGCTTGTGATCTGTGACAATGTAATTGTCATTGATGACTCATAGGGAGAGAAGCGGTCCCCAGGCAGAGTGATAATGGCAAGCTTGGCCCTAGGCCTTTTAACCTCTGAACCAGCTCTCCCATCTAACTTAAACTCAATCAAAAACATCACCAAATTTTTCAGGAAATGAAAAATCTGAAGGATTTTATGAATTACAATTTATTTTTTAAGGTGAATGTGCACACACACACACAAACACACAAACACACAAACACACAAACACACTTGTTCGAGAAGATATAGGGAATAGGAACAGCAGAAACCTCTGAAGTTTGAGTCTCCCTCTTCATAACTCTTTTGATATTTTGTTTTTCATTCAAACCAGAGGGGAATGCACCTAACTGAAAAGGATACAGGGAGTAACAGAGGAAATACAGTCCACATTTCCTATGGTTACATCTGCATCAGCAATTATTTTGGCTCAGTTGAAGCTTTCTGTACAGTGGAAACGTGGTGTTGAGCTATCAGCATTCATATTGTGTTGGTTTCAAGAAATTTTCTTCAGAGTGGTTCCAGTTTGTTTCCATGAACTGAAGAGTATGATAAGTGAGTGTATCTCCCAGTTTAATTTCATCGTTCGTGTTCTATAAGATTACTCAAGTATGGGATCCAAGCCTTATTCTCAACACAGCATCACTGTTCCAGTTTAGCAATTAATCTGTAACTCAAATCAAAACACTGATGCTTATTTGTAACCCTTAAAAAATATCTCTCCTTACAGGCCTTAAGACCAGTGAGAAATGATATGTCTCTCTAGGTTCAAAGTTTTCCCATTTCATTTTGACCTTCAAAATTATAGTTGTTTTTGTGTTCTGTTTTGTCTTTCTCATAGGAGACATAAAAGAGAAAAAACCCTTGAAACCAGAATATTTCAAGATTCAGACACAAGCTTTTATTTGTACTTTCAGGATTTTTTCCTTTTTGGTTTTTTTGGGGTTTTTTGGTTCTTTTTTTTTTTGTTGTTGTTGGTTTTTTTTCCTTGTCAAGGCAAATATTTCTTGGTTTCCCAATCAATTGTTTCTTGTTTCAGTATACCTCTCAGTGTGGAGAGAACTATTTCCTATGCATCTGTGATTAGGAGCTCACTCGTCATTATACTGTGGCACATTGGTATTACAGCACTGTGCTGGTTAAGTTCCTCTCCCCAGGCTAGTATATTATTTACTTACAGAGGAGACAGCAGCCTAAGATTCAGTTGCCTGAACAGAGGTGACTCTTTCAGCTACCTGGGTGCCAACCACTGCCTCTGAATGATGTGGCCTCCCATATGTAGGAGGTATCTTATCATCTTCAGCCATGTAATGTGTTGAACACCCTAGGGCACCTATACTGGCATTAGATCACAAATAATTATGTCCATATAGGCAGCTAAAAGCTGTCTTAGCACTAAAGAGAAGTGGTGTGCAAACCACAAACTCCTTAAAACAGATCCACAGATTTTTAAGTCCTGCTCAAGCTTCTTGGCATGTTACTGGCTGACATTTGGCCAATTTATCTCTTGAGAAAATTATGCTGTGGGAGTGGGAGGAGTTGTGAGAGAATCTGATGAGATGCAATAGATGTTTGTCATACACTGAATGCTGATACGTGTTGTCTTTCCTTTATGGAAATTAGCCAGAGAGATTTTGCTGTTATCTTTTATGGACAACCATTTGGAAAAAAAAATGCAATAGAGAAAAAAAAAAAAAAGCAAAGAAAAATAAATAAAAGAAAAAGAAGAGGGAAAAAAAGAAAAAGAAAAGAAAAATAATAAAATTCATGGTTTTGTCTATGTAAAAATGTTTCCGGTAACTACAGGATAAGTTTCAGATTTCACAACGGACATTCAAGAGAATGAAATTAAATTAGAATTGGTTTCTTACATACCACTTTGACATACCTTCCATTTCTAAAAAGTTTTAGACAGAGACTTGGATTAACACTTGAAATATTTACCAAGTAATTTGATTTCCTTTGTTGAAAAAAAAAAAAAACACACACAGGAAAAAAACCCATCAGCACAGAGTGTGTCTATTACATCACTACAGTTTTTTTGAAGACTAACTTACTCAGGAAAATACACACTCTGATATGGATGATAACACTGTTTATCACTTATAACACTTATTGCACTTCTTGCCAAATTAATTAAAATATTAAAAAAAAAAAAGCAGGAAACAACTCCCCCTCACTGAGGAAAAATAGATAAACAAAAATTTAGGCAAAACGCCGCTTTCCTCTTTCTCAAGCTTACCTTGACGCCTGATACTTTGCATTCCGCTTTCCTGCTATCCACTCTCCTTGTTATCACACAGGTTATTCTCAGTCCTTTTGGCGAGGTGATGGGTGGTGCAGATTGTTGGGGTCAGGGCACAAGAGTTTCTATCTGCCATGGTTTGTTCTCATTCCTTTATATTCTGCTGCTCCTTCTTCTTTGTGTCCTGTGCACTAGTGTGAGTCCTCCAGGGGCTACAGTCCTTCTGGAGAACTATATGCTCTGGTGTGTGTTACCTGTGGGTCACAGGCTCTTTCTTAATCTTACCTGTGCTGTCGCAGAGCACCACCCTCTGTTTTGTTTTTTTTGTTCCTTTTTTATTCTTAGGATTTTTCCCTTTCTTAACTTTCTGCCACCAGCTTTACTGACAGGCTCAGTGATGACCAGTGGTGTGAATGTCTTGGAGCTGGTTGGAACTGTCTGAAACTGGCTGCATCTCTCACAAGGCAGCTGCTGGCCTTGTTTCATAAAGACTACTCCTGCAGCACCCTTTCCACTGCCTAAACCTTACTATTTATTCCAAATACAGGATACTGCTAACTTACAATGGCTTTTGAGACCAAGCATCCCACACCAAAATGGAAAATATTTCATTAGGAAGCTGTTCACTCTAAGATCTTAAATACTGATGAAACAAGCTAGCAAGTTAGTATAGAATGAAGACAGCCTTAAAGAGGGGATGTGTTAAATGGAGGCAAACATCAGTACAGGAATTACTAAGGTTAAAGCTAATGTTTCCAGAGCCTTTGAAGAACAGCAGTGCTTGACAAGTGGAATTCAACCAATGTCAAATGGGTTCATTACAGCAGCATGGTGGATCAAAGCACATCGAACAAATCACAAGTGAACAGGCTGGCATACAGGTGCACTGACGCTGGAGGGATGGAAACACTTAACCCTTCTGGTTACTGGGTCATGAACTACTCTTGCAAAGTTGCCAAGAAAGAACATTTTTAATCAACTTTTAAGACATAATTTATTTTTTTCTCCTGAAATCACAGACAGTCTGGCTTGATGCATCAATGCTTCTCTACAATTAAAAAGATTGCTTGTAGTCTTTCAATGTTTCACCTCTTTGCAAACCAGCCTGAGTCATTCTCAAAGCAGTGGCTTGCTCTTATCAGTTAGATAAGGAAAACTTGTGAACTTCCATTGTATCAGAAACATGCAATTTGCTTTCTGACAGTTAGAATGCATATTTCGGTCTTGAAATTTATTTATAATATTTTTTTCAGGCCTGCTACCAATCTCCTATACATCTGTTTCAGTTTAGGGTATCTAAAATATATTTTTTCCGTTCAAAAAAGGAGTGCAGAAGTCCAGGCGGGCTACTTTGTTTGGTTTTGTCTATCAATTCTGCTTTGAAGTTTGACCTATATCGTTTTCTCCTCTGTAGTTACCAGCTAGGTTTCTCAGGAGTTATGTACCCAAAAAGAGAAACTTGAACTGCTCCGATTTTAGCTTGTCTTTATATAAAATAATAGTCACTCAAAGAAAACTCTGTTCTTCATTTGAACACAGAACCCTTTGTGAGGATCCTCCCTTTCTCTTAGAACATGGCAGGTGCAACTAGCCATCAAAGGGGGCCTTGCTTCTTGCTAGAAGCAATCAAAAATTGGCAATCTTAGCAAGAAGAGCTTAAGGTTAAACAAGAAATCTTACTGATTGGAAAAACAATATTTAAGCCTTGTCCTTCTTCAAATTCCCTGGAAAAACATACACATATTTGAAAAGTGGTGTAGAAGCTGAAATATTTAATTTGGGACATAGAGAACAACCTGTATTTCTTGACTCAGCTCCAAAAATTAGCACCCTAATTTCATTCTTGGCTGAATGAGCAAGATTAATCCAGCTGAACATGGGACTGGAATACAACTTTTTAACTCTTGAAATTTATGTTGCAATTGTCTCAACACCAGTTACTTACAGTCAGTATATTTTTAACAGAGGCAGTTAATGGTAGCAGTCAAAATGACTTAATAGGCACTTTTAAGGTGAAATTATTTTAATCCTAAAATTCAATGTCCCCAGATCAGTGAGATTACCCAGATCTTAAAAAAATTTGAGCCCATTTGTAATAAAAAGGTTTTTCCAAGATATTTTCAGTTTTGTTTTCTATGTTTAGGTGGGATTAATTGAACTTGATGTGCATCTGAATGAATTAGAGGTTGATAGCTATTAACCTAAGATAAGGTTAATATTAGGCTAAAATAAACATCTTCAATCAGAAAAGGAAAATAAAATTCTTATCGGATCATGGGTTGTTTGACTGAATGCAATAAAGAAACATTTTCCTTTTCCCCTGGTGTTTTATTAATATTATCCCTTCTCCTGTATCATAAGGACCTGGTCTCTGAAAATCAGATAGTAAGAACACACCAGAGTTGTTGATTTAGTCATTACTGTAGTTGTCTCTCTGGTCAGTCTTTACCTTTATCAAAGTAACAGTTAGCTTTAAAAATAGAAAAAATATTAAAAAAAAAAACAAAAAACAAAACCAAAACAACAAAAAACCCAAAAAAATTTAAAAAACAAAAAAACTGCCATAAACCAAAAAACCCCCAAAGAATACCTAAAGATCACAGTAAAAAAATAAAAAAAAATTGATTTAACCAATAAAAAGTAGTCTAGTTTCCAAGAACTTGCCCGCTCCCCAACTGAAAACAAACCAAACAAAAAACAATAACCCCTCTCATTTCTGTGTATTTGTAACTCTGTGCAGTTCTGTGCAGGTACTTCAGAGAGGTGCCCAGATGTTTTTATTTCCCAAAAACAAGATAGCAGAGCTTCTCCATAATGCTTTTCCTGTAAGGCAATCCCTTCAGGCACCCCCCATGGGAATCCACTTCCCATAATTACCTCCAAGGTGCTTCCCTATCTATGTCATACATGTGGGGTGGACTCCCTGCTGCTCTTTTTAGCTGTCTCTGAGGTCTTTCTTTTCCATATCACTCTGCACCATATATGCTTGTTATTCCTCCCTGCACTTTTGTACCTGTGTGTTATTGAAAATAAAAAAAATATGTGTAATAAGAGGTCAGCAAACAGCATGTATATAGTTTTCTACTTTGTTTGTTTTCAGTAAAGGAAAAAAAAGAATTACTTCTAAATTAAATGTCTGTATGAATGCTGTTCATGATTTAAAAAGAAAAAAAAAAGCTAATACTGTTTGGAAAGATAATGAGAGGGGGCTGCAAGATCTGGAAAAGCTAATGCACGTAGAAAAAATTTTTAATACTTGGTAATTTGTTTCATCCCTCAAAAAAAAAAAATTCTAAGGCCAGATCAGAATTTGATTCTACTGATTTTAGTTAGCTTCACAGAGAAGCATGTAAACCTTAGTAGCATTGGAAATGTTTTATTACAGGACAGTTAGAGCTAACTCATAAAATAATGATTAGTATTATCTTACACATACAATGGATAACAAATGCATTTAAGTTTAGAATTCATATAGACCTAAAAATACAATTTAATTTTATCATCAGGTTGTATTAAGGGGTTTTAAATGATTATTTGTTGCAAAGTGTCATGCAAATATTTAACCAGAAGGAAGTATGCAGGTATTTTAAGACATTTTTCTGAAACCATGTCATGAAAGTAGACTTGCATGACATAGACAAGACTATTGCAAGACTACAAAACCGACAAATGTACACATGTATTCTTATAATAACTCATCAATGCTTGTAAGACATCCAGTGAATAATAGAAATATCCACTACTTCTGGCCATGAAAAATGATGCCAGAATAAAACTGATGATAAGATAAACATAATATTTAGAAAGCTCACTAAAAATATACATGTGAAAAGGGCATTTTTTTTTGCTTGAGTTAATATGTCTTGTGCCCAATCCAGTTTATACTAATTGGAGAAAGGTAACAGTGTCAAAAGATAAACTATACCTACTATGAGCAGATATGTATATTTTTATGCTGTATATGTGATTTGTTTACTGTCTTATATGGGATGGGCTGTACTCCAATAAATTTGAGCCATTATTCACTGAGTTCAAGTTATGCTCCTGGGGGTAATTCTTCTCAGATTTTGCAGTTTTATCACTTATTGTGCCTACTAAGTCAATTCTGGCAATATATTGCTAATGTATTACAGTTAATCAACTAGCCAATGTTGCTTAAATGAGACTCATCCCATTAATTTCAAGATTATTATAGTGGTTTATGTTGGCCATAGACATCAAGCCTTATATGAGCAATGCCCAAATCACTAGTCTTTTCATGTATTTTCCCTAGGCAGACCTCCTATCATTAAAGGTGCATGGGACTATGATGCTTGTCTATAAATTATAATCCTTTATAGAACCGTTTGTGCTTTCCCTTAAACCTATCATTCAACACATGAATATATTGAATGACTGACTGTAGAAGGACTAAGAATCTGTCATTAACATATTTTTAGGAAATATAATTATGAAAATATTTAAGGAATATGATTTAAAAGAAAATTTATGTTTACAAGAGCTTTAATATAAAAAAGGAGCAAATTGTATTAGAAATTAAGAAGAAAAAACACCAATAAACTTGAAATGCGCGAATGAAGATATGTGAGTGACACGTGCAAAATAGGGGCTTTGTCATTGTATGGAAATAGAGATCCATTCTTTTGGTTTCACCTCTAAGTTTTTCTTTTCTTCTACACAAGTAAAAGTCAGTTTTTAGACTTGGAAACTTGCCATTTCATATGTATTAAAAAAAAAAAAGAAAAAAAAAAGATGAAAAGAAAAAGCTTCTTTGCTGTGAAGTAGAAAAAATTCACAATAAATCAAATTCACAAGTACTTGCTAAGCAAAAACTGGTAGTTTTTCACAGCAAAAAGAGCTGAATTGATTTTGTAGTATCAAAACAAGCTATCTACACTTACATACCTCAGCAAAGAAATAAACCAAAATTACATTTCTGCTGCTACAAGCTTGTAGTTTATATTTTTCATGTATGTTTCCTGGCTTAAGTTATAAGAGAGTAGTTGTTGAAGGAGAACTTCTGTATATAAGCATTCACAGAGGCAGGAATGATAAGTAGCTAATTTGCTTTTTATAAATTTACATGTAGGGGTCCTACTTTTACAGATTTTTCAGCTTTATTCAGTTTATTAACAAAAATTGACTGTGATGGATGAAACAACTTTTATGATCCATGTAGCTCCATATTTTGCTAATATTAGTACATTTTCTGTGAATCATCTGCACACCAGCAATCTGACCATGAACAACTGAAATCAGCCGGAAATGGGCTGTTGAATTCTGTGAAAATAAAACATAATAGGACACTGAAGCTGCCTTTCTGTTGTTGAAATTTTTTTCCACAACTCCTTTTCTAGTCCCTGCTCTGTAATATGACACAGTACAGTGACACGTGGGAAGAACCATATCGATGCAGAACAACTGATGGACAGGTGTATTAGCCTGGAATTGTGCCATACCTCATATCAGTAGCAATTCTGGAACCTCTGCCACATTGCTGCTCTGTAGAGCTGCAGGTAGGCATGTAATATGTGAGACAATCCTCTCCACCTACCAAAATTTTTCCTAGTGTTCAGAGACCTGTTGAATAGTCATGCTTTGTTTTATTAGTCCCTAAACACATTATCACACTGTTTTGTTAATTCTTAGCAGTCATCGATGTTGCTCAGCTCCAACTACTTATCTGATTTTCATTTGTGGCTTAAATACTTTTCCAGATAATGACTTGAACTGATGAACCAGGCTACAAGTACTAGTTTATTCCTTAAAATGATTACTGTAATATGCATTTTGAAAACTATACTTTTTCTTATGAAAAATAAAATATGTAAACCAAAAACCATAGTTCCTTTTCCATTTTTTTATTTGCTTGATTTTCAAATTTTTATTTTATGTAAATCTGTGCCAAATAAGTTTTTAAACTTACAGAGCTTAGTATCAGACACAAATCCACCTTTTTTTTTTTTTTTTTTTCTTTTTAAAGCAGGGGGATGAAGACTAAATCCAGCAAGGTTTTGGGGTGTTCAGACCCATCCTTCCTCTTTCAGAAGGATAAGGCAGCAACATTAGCTTCTCTGACTGGTTTTATTCTGCCTTCTGAAGATTGCTGCATCCTGGAATGATGAAAATGTAAGCTGCATGTAACTGAACTCCTAAACTGTCCCTAGTTTAGAAACCTGTAAATCATGTTTATATGTCAATGTATTCAGATGACAGTAAACTTCCTCTATGCATTCTAGAGACAAGTAGGAACTGCCATTGATTTTGTAAAGAGATGTGGATCTTCCCTTTTTAATTAACCTTTTATCTGAATTGCCTAAAGTTAGTTAGCTTCCCAAAGTTACATATGAGGAAAAAAACATTTCAGTATTTTCATTTAATCTGGAAGGCCAGCAGAAATGTCATACAGTTAAACTTCACTGAAAGGAAATGGCAAGTCCTACACCTAGGGAGGTTTAACCCCAAAGTTTGGGTACATGCTAGTAGAAAGGACATGAAGCAAAGGCTCTTTTCATTGATGACCAGTGACAGAACCAGTGGCATAAACTATAAAACAGAATGTGCCTCTTGAACATCAGGAAACATGAAAGTGAGTGATCACTGGCACTAATTGCCCAGGGAGGTTGTGGAGTCTCCATCTCTATACATATCCAGAAACTCTCTGGATACAGTCCTAGACAGCCTGTTGTAGGTGGCTCTGTTGAAGCAGGAGGGCTGGCCAGATGACCTTGAGAAGTCCCTTCCAATACAAATATTCTGTGGTTCTGTGCATATCAATATATCAATTAGTTCTAAATTTCTACTAAGCTAGCTATATAGGCCTAAAGCTCTTTTCTGTTCACACTTGTACAACACCTTCAGTCTCAACAATCCTACTTAGAGCCTTGCATGGTTTCAAATCCAAATTTTCTCTGAATTTGAATGGTCTAGGGCCAATGGAACTGAGACATCTTATATGTATATGCAGTTAGATGGTTATAGAATCATAGAATCACTTAGGTTAGAAAACAACTTTAAGATCATAGAGTGCAAGTGTTAACCTGTCACTGCCAAGTCTACCACTAAAACACTAAACCATGCTCCTAAGTTTAAATACTTACAGGGATGGTGACTCAAGCTATCCCCAGGCAGCCTGTTCCAAGGCTTGACAACCCTTTTGGTGAAGAAATTTATCCTAATATCCTACCTCTCCACAATTTCCCTTCAGGTAGTTTGAGAGAGTGACGATATCCTCCAGGCTAAACAGCCCCAGCTCCCTCAGATGCTCCTCATAAGACTTGTGCTCTTAGGACCTTCACCACCTTTGTTGCCCTTCTCTGGACATGCTCCAGTACCTCGATGTCCCTGCAGTGAAGGGCCCAGTACTGAATGCAGCACTCAAGGAGTGGCCTCATCAGTGCTGAGTACAGGGTGACACTCATTGCCCTGGCCCTGCTGGCCACACTATTGGTGACACAGGCCAGGATGCCATTGGCCTTCTTGGACATCTAGCCACACACTGGCTCATATGCAGCTGGGTGTCAATCAATCCCCCCAGGTCCTTTTCTCCAGACCCTCTTTCCAGCCATTCTTCCCTCAGCCCATAATTTTACAGGGGGTTGCTGTGACCCAGCACTGAGCCTTGCTGAGCTTCACCCAGCTGTCCTCAGCCCATTGATTCAGCCTGCAGATTCCCCTGCAGAGCCTTCCTGCCCTCCAGCAGATCAACATCCCCGCCCAACTTGGTGTCACCTGCAAACTATCTGAGGGTACATTTGATCCCTTTGTTCAAATAATTGCTAAAGATGTTAAATAGAATTCCCTCTACGCTATTAAACAGAATATGTAACTCGAAGGCCTCAGTGCTACTCTCACATCTTCTCTTTTTTTTATGTTTAAGCTTTACCTTAAGTCCCCAGTTTTCCTGATATTGCACTTGCAGTCCACATTTCTATGTTCAAAATCTATGTCCATATCATGTATGAAACCTACTGTGAATCTACTGTAAGAAATGCACAATGTTCAGTATCTTTGCTCAATGTAGATGCTGATTTTTTCTTAAACAATTAGTTTTAGAATTTCTGTCTCCGTGATAGCTTTATATTATTTCAAGAATTCTGTGGATTTGAAGTCATAAAGCTACTCCCCACACTCTAAAGATGACACTGGCATAATGTGCACATATCCACCAGTTCATGCATCATCATTCATCAAAGTTCTGAAACAGAAAACCATGTTGTTTATATAATAATTATTTTAATTAAACAAAAGTGGGACAGGGAGAAAACAGTTTTTTAACCCTCTGCCCCCCTCCCCCAAATCAACCAAAAAATTCACCCCACACCAAAACCAAAAAACACCAATATGTTTTGCTGCTCAGTATTTTTCCTATGCTTCTTTGACCAGTTTCTTTCCTTTAATATTGCAGCTGATGTCTGTCAAACAAATTAATAGACATGGCAAAATGTGCACAAAATAAGTCACTCAGTTTCAGATAATAAGCTTAGGTATCTGACATTTTTTGACCTTCTAGGTGTATTCTTTCAGATTCTTTTAGGTTGGATAATTCAGGAACAATCTGTCTTTAATAATAATATTCCCCATAGTATACTTAAGTAATGTTAAAGGCACAGCACAAACTGAAAAAAGCAAGGCAATTTAAAGTTATGATGGATACTGCCTTTCACTTAGCCTATTGTGCACAGTTATAGGTATTACAGAACAAATCATTCAGTGACCTGAGAGCCTCTCTGTAATGACTAAGTATAATGGAACAAGTCAAGCCTGTAGTATTATCCTTCACACTGATTTTTCCCTTGCTTTTGTCAGTGCCTGTGATAATTTGGCTTTTAGCCCGTTAATTTCCTCCACTTACAAAACGCTCCCTATGGAAGTAGTTACCTGCCATGGGGATATGCAATATGAGACTTCTTAAAATGTGTATTGTTTAATTATATATCAAGACACCAGTATAGCAGCAATTATTGTTTTATATTTCAATGACTGTTACACTCTACACCATTTTCTGCTGTGACTTTCTCTCCTGGATAACCACATTGTAGAGAAATCAGAAATGAGATTTTCCATATGTTTGAAGTTACCCAGTTAGTAATCCTAGAGTATCGCTTGTCATAATCAATAACGTTAACCAGAATGTAAGTTAATTTAATGAAATAAACGTCCAGTTACATTGATGAGATTGGTTGTTGACACTGATTGGCGGACAGAAGTGAGTCTTTCTGGTAGAATTGAAATATAATAGTTATTGAAAAATGTGAGCAATAAAAAGAAATCTATGTCTAAATTTGTTCTATCTTGTTTAGGTACCAAGAGGCTTTGAATGGAAACAAAATAGAAAAAATATTTTGCTTACTTAGGAAAAAAAAAAAAAGGCTGTGATTTTTTTCTCCTCTAATATATACACTTTTTGCTCTATCCATCTGCTATGACACTGGTTGCACTTGGTGCATATCACATATGGAGTGTACATGAATATTAAAAAGAACAGGTAAGAGAATGTATTAAGTGTTGTCAGTTAGTTATGGTAGGAGACAATCAGTTAACAGATTTGCAGAGACAGGCGGATCTTCTCAGGAGAATGAGCGAGTTTAAGAGGAGCTGGGATGACACATGGTTGCTGTTAGTCTCAGCAGGAGTGACAGCAGAGGGGAGGAGGGCTGGCTGTGCGTACAGCAGGTAGAGCTTGGGGCATCGTGCCTGTTGTTTTCCTGCGCAAGACATGTAGTTAGACTAAGAGGAAAAGAAAGAGAAACCATTGCATAAAGTAGCTTTGTTGTTTAATTACATTTGAATGGCTGTGTAGCACCATGAAAGTGTAAAATAAAAATAATTAGGGGAAACACTGAGAGCTATTTGCTTGCAGAGATCTAAAAGAAAAGACCCTTTGCCAGACCTCATAATTAACAGACCTTTTCTTTGTGTAAGGCCGTTGCACCTCTTCTTTCCCTGGCTATATGCCCTAACTGAGACCGGACCTACTTAATTTGTATGAGATCATTGAAATTGTTTGTTTATTGGTCCCTTTATAGCCTGCCCTACCTAATTCTTCTGTTTATTTTTTTGATCTATGTAAAATGGAAGCACTTTCATGATGTGTGGACATATTCCTGTAGTCCTGGTTTTGTAAAAAAAAGCCCAGAAGTTATCACATTATGATCATCCAGTCCTTCTTCACCCCTTGAAGAGAAAAAACAAAGCAAGAAAACCTGAACACTTACACAGCATTGGTAGGACAATGGAAATATTTTTCCTGATCATTGCTTAGCAACTTCAATAAAGTTTGAGAACTTTCAGCAACCATCTTTCACTGTCAGAAACAGTACACCTCTCCAGAACAAGATTTCAAAATCCAGTTTCTCTCATTTAAATGTCCCTGCCCCATGGATTGTTGTTCCAGTTATGATAACTTCTTTAATATGGGGATGGAGTCTTGCAGCTTCATTCCATGAAATGCAGATACCTATTCAGATTCTGTTGCTGGGTACATTAACTCAGCTATACTTCCATCTTTTTTCTAAGGATCATAAGTTAGAAAAGTCAAGTGGAGGGGAACAGAAATTCGTGAATGTATTTCAACATTTAGATGCCCTGAATATGCTGCCGGGAAAAATTGCTCTGTTCAATTAGTTTAAACTAGATTAAGATCAAAACAATTTAGCGATTTATTAATGACACATAATTATCCAGAAATCAGTGAGCTATATATTCAGGATCAATATCAGTAATACAACAGTTAAACCACAAAATACTTACAGACACGTACAAAATGCTAATCAGTTCCTGCAAGTTTCTAAATGCCCTTCACTAACTAAACCTTCCAAAATTTTCGTGTCCTCCTAGAGTTCCCCTGCACTGCAGGCGGAGGTCAGTGGCATCCTTCTCCGGCAATCCAGATTTCACAGTTGCTCACCTCCTGTGAGATGTGAGCCCTCCAGTTCTGTGTGACAAAGCCCCCCACAAGGTCCCCTGTATCGAGAAGTGGGGTGGCACTGAGTGCTGGTCACATGTGGCACCTCACTGTGGGTACAAACCCGTACTCAGCACCCCTCGGGAGGTTGGGCTGCCCTGTCTGGGCTGCAGTTAGGTCCTTGATGTGACCATTTTGAGTGCAAAACACTCTCCAGACTACAGTAATTTCACGAATACAAGCTGCACTGTTTTGACCAAAATTTTGCTCCCATACCGGGAATGCAGCTAATATTCAGGTGCGGCCAATATGTGAATAATTTTCTGACATTTTCAACCCTGGGAGTGCAAACCAAGTCAGTGCAAACTGCAAAGTCGAGCTCCTGCCAGTAAAACCCTGCATTTACGCGGTTGTTACAAATTGGTTACTCTGTTGCGCGGCAGGTGGAGCTGCTCTGTGCAGGCAGCACAGGGGGTGGGGAAGGCGGGGCAGCTCTCTCCTGCTGGCCCCACAGCTCGGAGGAGGCAGGGGCTCTCTCCTGCTGGCCCCACAGTCCGGGGGAAGCAGGGGCAGCTCTCTCCTGCTGGCCCCGTGGCTCGGAGGAAGGCGGGCAGCTCTCTCCTGCTTGGCCCCGCGGCTCGGGGGGCTCCCGTCCCCGCGTCCCGCCGCCGTAGGAGCAGGCAGGCTACATCCCCGGCTCCCATGGCCGCCGCAGGTGCCGGCGGGCTCCGTGCCCCCCCTGCCACCGTGGGGCAGCGCCGGGCCGGGGTGACCAAGCCCAGCGGTGGCGGCAGCCGGCCCCGAGCGGTCCTGCCGAGTGGCAGCGCCAAGCTGGGCCACCCAGCCCTGTCAGCAGCCCCGAGCCCTCATGGCCCGAGCCGAGCCAGTAAACCCCGCCCTGCCACGGTTCTGTTACTAATTGGCAACTTTGTTGCACGCGGGTCCTCGCTGTGAACACAGAGCGGTTTATACTCGGGTGCGGCTTATTTATGGACAAAAACCAAAATGTTTGCCAACACCCGGCGATGCAGCTTATACTCAGTGCGGCTTGTATTCGTGAATTTACTGTATTTTGACTATGCTGAATCTCCATAAACACCATGTGCACTCACATTTTTATTTCTAAGTTATCCTGGCTATCTGCCAAGGGAATGTGCCTGCTGAAAGTTCCCATCTCTCTCACTATTATCATTTGAGAAAGCAGACTTCACCTCTTTTAGGCATCTCAGTTATTTTTGCTACTGTGAATGTTGACCAATGTGCCTAATCATAGAGCAGGGCTGCCATTCTCAGTAAGTTCAGCTGGAAAGGTGCCTACTTATTTCAGGATCAAAATTGATTCATTAAGTAAACTAACATTTTGACTCTAGAAAGTCTGATTTGCACAGCTGATGGTCCACTATAGTTCTAACATCACCATTTTATGAGAAAGCCAATTTGAAACTGTTATGTGCATTTTCTTTGTAGCTGAAGCACTAATATTTTAATCCTGGTTGTGACTCCGATTGAAAGCTTATAACTTTTGAATTTATTGGCAAAATATGCTGAAAATAGAGAGTCTTCTCTGCAGAAAAGCATACTGTTGTTGCTATCACTGTCAGTCAAAGCAGTGCAAAGATAGTGAGCACTATGAAGTAATGAGCAACTTTTCTCTCATAACTGTTCATATTGTTGTTTCCTTAGGAATATTTTTTTAAAATTTGCTCTTTATCTACAGAACGTCATAAAAAGTTTCTTATACAAACAATAACTGTAAAGTTGATTAAAGTATCACTTGGAAATATCTTCACAATTTCCTGATCCAAACCTTGGTTTTCAAATCTCCATTTTATCATTAAATTCATATGCAGGACACATCAAGAGATCTTTAAATCTAGTGAGAGTCATTAATAACATCTAGAACAGCCTAAAGCCCTTCTTGGAGTGTCAATACCTGATTTGGCATGTATTCTCAGGAAAAAAAAGAAAATAAAACCAAAAAACATCAAAAAACAAACAAAAAACCCCCCAAAAACCTTAATGCCTTCCATTCTTGTCTCAATGCATTTCTGAATTGTTATACATCTGGAAACGTGTGGCAATACAATATAATTAAGAAATGAAGGGTAAGAAGACATTTGTTTATATCTTATATTTAGCAGAGCAGTATTTTTAACTACATGATTAATTGAAATTTAATCTATTCATTTCAGCAAAGGACTTTGTTATGTAAAATTAAGAACAGTTTTAAGCGTAAGTGCCAGTGTTTGTTAATATCAAGATCATATAGACCAGCTCTTTAAATGCATTCTGCTAAACTATTTTCATCATTAGTTCAGTGGAAAAAAAAAATGTACTTAATCGCGATTGTCACTGTCATTGCTAGAAATGATTGTTCTTAGAAATATTGAAAAGGTAACTGAAAGTATTGTTATGCAAAAAGAATACAGTGTGAAGATTAACATCAAGATTGTACAGGACTAATGGTGCTTTGCCATTAAAGTTGTCTGTTTATAATATATCAGAGATAATATCGGTTTCTTTGGAATTGAGATATCCCTGTCAAACCCCAACAATATTAAATAACTGACTTGCACATCTTTTTTCTCTTCTCAGTATCAATTGTTTCAGCACCACTAGTACATGTCTGTTTATACCCCATTTTTAATAATCTTCCTTTCTCTCTCCCAAAACAAGTTTCAGTGCCAGTGGATTCCTGTATAAAATTATACCCCTGTACACACACTGCTACTTCATGTTCTCAAAGGCGTTTTGTCTTTTCTCATGTTATCATTAACAGGCAAGCTCAGCCGTGTGAATATATCCTATCATATCCTTTCTAGTACCTTAAAGAAAAACAAGTATGATGTAATATAATGTAATGTAATGTAATGTAAACATACTTCTTGTTTTTGAAACAGTAGAAACTCTGATCCTAATTTCAAAAGTAATATTCCAATTGATTAAAAAAAAAAATTAAAAGTGGAAAAAAACAGAAGGGGTCACAATCCGCAGAAAGATCTGCAGACACTGTCATGATTGTGATATTGTCCTGATACTGTTCTCAAAAGAATGTTAAGAATTTCTTCAGTTCAGAAGAAAACAAAACAAAACAAAACAAAACAAAACAAAACAAAACAAAAAACCCCCAAAAACTAGAGGATAGACTTAATAAGAGTGTAATACCATGCATTAACACAAAATTTTAAAAAATTATGGATTTATGGATATGTAGTATTTTTATAGTAACTGTTTCAGAAGCTCCTATTTTTGAACTAACAAAAAAGAACCTATTGATTAATGTTTTCATAACTAACTAAATGAATTAAGATAAAGTGCTGAAGTGACAGAGATATCTTAAAAGGGTAAAGTCTACTAGTTCGTCCTCCCCCTGGTACTACATAATTTCAAAGTATGTTATTCAGTCCTTAAATGATTTAAACAATAAAAGTTTCCCTGTTACACATTTGACACAGCTTTGTAACTGGAAAACCCTTGCATGGTTTTCAGAAAATAGAACTATATTCTTTTTCTTTAATACACTTCACTCTAAAAATGCCTTTTTCTTCTACTCTTTGAAGCACTAATCTGTATATTGTTATCCTACCTTTAATGGACAACTTGATGTCACTGCTTTTTTTCTGATTGTCCTGGTTGTTCTCAATATTTACAGTTCCATATCTGTCAGTTCTCTAACTTTTTGTTTCCAGTATCTCTGCTAACATATTAAAGATATAAATACCAGTCACAACATTTTTCTTCCTAGCAATATTATACTACATTTTCTGTAAAATGAATCCTGACTTTCATAATTATTATCAGTTTTAGGCCTTACTAGCTGACTTTTTTGGGGTTTGAACCATTATACCCAAAACTCAAAATGTTCCTCTGTAGCATATACTCATAAGATCTTCCTTGGACTCTCTCACTATTTTTCTGTTCATGTGGAAAAGAGAAAAGGAGCTCTTGGGCCCAACTTTTGGAATGTGAAAAAACCAAGAATTAAACTGTCTGAGCCATTGTATGGCTGGTTTTTAATCACAGATTTGTAGTTACCTACAAGCTTTTGTAGGCCTTTGAAAAGTATAGGTGCATATATATATATATATATGTGTGTGTGTGTGTGTGTGTGTGTGTGTGTGTGTGTGCATGTATATGTGTGTGTGATCACACTTATTCATGAACTCAATTACATTAAGAAAGTAGTGGGAAATTGGAAGAGCCTACATGCTAAGTCTTTTATGCCTTTTGGATACTTAAATAATCCTATTTTTATTAAGCAACTAAATCTAAATAAAATAAAACAAAGAACAACAACAAGGAAAAGCCCAAACCCATGAACTTAATTTAGAAACAAAGAATAAAACTCATTAGAGGACACATAAAAATATTAGAGATGGAACGATCTCTTTTTTACTGTTTAGCTCATTAATTCATTCTCCGAAGTGAATAGAACAACAAACCTCTTTTTTACCTACTCTGTAACCTAGACTGGACTGAAGTTTAATTTCCTTTTTAAATAAGGTCTTTTGATTCACATCAATACGTTGATAAAAGTAGAATATGGATGCTATATTCTTCTTCCTAGTCTATGCAGGTACTTAGCCAACAAGTTATAAACCACTCTCTTTTTCACTCACTCATATCTAAAATGCATGTGTCAGGCAAAAATAATTTGAGAAGCCCAAATTAAAAAGTCTTGGAGGACAGAGTTGCAGAACTATCTAAGCTGCTTTTTTTTAAAATCTCAACTAAAGGTTTGAACATCTTATTCTTGACCTTGTAGTATTTTTAAATAGTTTAAAATTGTCACTTTCTTTGTTTTCTCTTTTTTTTTTTTCTCTTTTCCCATCTGTATTGGTACTAAGAACTATCTAATAATTCTGGGTTTTTTTCATCTTAATTTCAAGCTAAATGGGCTTTGTTGTCCAGTAACTTTCATGGCTGGTTTAGCAGACAAAGCCTCAAGGCTGGGTAAGCAAACCAATCAAGCACAGAAAAGAAAACATCAGGACAGATATTAAGATTTTGTTGTCTTTGAAAATAATAAGACAACTATTTCACTGGAGTGGCTGGAAAGTGGCCCAATGGAAAGGACCTGGAGAGGGTGGTCGACAGTCAGGTGGACATGAGCCAGTGTGTGCCCAGGTAGCCAAGAAGGCCAGTGGCATCCTGGCCTGTGTCAGCAATAGTGTGGCCAGCAGGATCAAGGCAGGGATTGTCCTCCTGGTACTGGTGAGGTTGCATCTCAAGCTGAGTGCTCAGTTCTTGGGCCCTCACTACAAGAAGGGCATTGAGGTGCTGGAATGAGTCCAGAGAAGGGCAATAAAGGTTGTTAAGGGTATAGAGAGCAAGTCTTATAGGCAGCAGCTGAGGGAGCTGTGATGGTTAAGCCTGGAGTAAAGAAGGCTCAGGAAAGACCTTATCACTCTCTATAACCACTGGAAAGGAGGGGGTTGCCAGGTAGTAAATCGCTTCTTCTTCCAGGTAAGAAGTAACGGAACAAGAGAACATAGTCTCAAGCTGCACCATGGGAGGTTCACACTGGACATCAACATGAATTTCTTCATGGAAAGAGGGGCTGAGCATTGGAACAGACTACCCAGGGAGGTGGTGGAGTCACCATCCTTGGAAGTGTTCAAGAAATGACTGGACATGGCTGTCACAACCCACTTGATAGGAGGTGCAGTGATCATTGCACCTTCTTGTACAATTGTCAGGCTGAACAGTCCTTGTGCCAGAGAACTCTTATTGTTTTTATCATAAAATTTGTAATGTTGTACCTTCCTAGTGAGCAAGTGAGAGTCTGTGCTTGCAGGATAAGAGTTGTCAAATAGTCTCTGATTTGCATAAGTTTAACTTTTTTGAGGAATCCCAAATGAACCCCATATAGTCTCATGCAAAATAGGTAAATTTAAATACAAGTGATGAAAATAATCCAAACTACCCTTGTACCGTAGTGATGTTTCTCTGATCTGTGTCTAGCCAGAAAGTCAAGGAACAAATGTGTCCTCCTCTGGAAAATGATCTTGGGATAAAATTCTGCATTACAGATCATCAAATCTACCCCAAACAATTACCCAGTATGGGCCAATTCAAACCCAAAAAGCTCAGGTTCTCAAATCAGCATGGGTGTTTAAGTCTGCAGTGGTCAGCTGTCCAGATTTACTGTAGGTGTCACAGCTATGGCAGATACCCAGCAGACCTTTCTCAAAGATAGCTGGCTTATCTCCTGGATAAAGCACATATGGATGCAGGATGTAGGCACATAAACATTGAGGTCAGAAGGCTATCTTGCAACTAAGAAGGCTTCTTCACCTTAGGTAGGTATCACTATCATTTCAGAAACATATTTCTGGAAATTTTCTTCAGATGACTCAAAATTCCACAGAAAATGCACTGTAGGTGTTTTGATACTCCATCAAGTGACTGTCTCAATGTTGTTAGCCATTAACTAAAAGGTGCCAGGCATACAAAAGTGAGCAAAGGCAATATAAAGAGAATTGCTAAAATATTAAAGCCAATAAGACTGTTACAGTTGCTTAACTTTATTTATTTTAGGTAATACATACCACACAAGCATGCTTAGCAATGGTGTTGCCAATTTCTTTTTTTTTTTTTTTTTTTTTTTAAGTAGCCTTATTTTGGAACTATCTTGATTGAAAAGCCATTGTTTTGCTAGGAAAGTTGTTCTGTTTAGATCTCTTTGAAATGACCTTTATAGCTAGTCTAAGTTAGCTGACTTTACCTTCAAACCACTGCATCTCATTTTGCCTAATACCACAAAGTTTCTAAGCTAGACATTTGTAGATTGTGATGAAGTCATGTCCTTGAAGAAATTCAATACATGAAGCCTTTGCAGCTTCTTCGCATGAGCCATTTTCTTCATTCTTCCTCATGGCAGTTACTATTTTCAAAAGCTTCTAAAATTGTATCATCTTTCCTAAAGTACAAGCACCAGAACTTGTCATAGTAGTCAAGTAATAGCATCATTAATCTCATCTTGAGGTGCAGAAATACTACTTTCTTCTTGCACAGCTGGTGATGAAGCTTACTTTCTGAATCATGTCTGGGTAAATGAATTCTGTTGATTATCTTTGGAACAGCACTGACATGAGGTTTCACACATGTGGACTTGAAATGTAGATACCTATGAGGATGAAGGTACCAAGTGAGAGGAAAAATTGGAAGCAAGGATTAGAGTGAAGATTCTGAGAGGATCATGTTAGTTGCAGTCAGTGACAGCAGGGAAGGCAGGGTTATAGGTGGCAAATGCCAAGGAAGTGCAAAGGTTGTATGTCAAAATGCCAGCTGTATCCTTTACTATATATTCTTCTTTCGTTCTACTTCTTGGAAGCAGTAGAGGAAGAAATAAGCTTCACTTTCCAATACACAGTTAAAGGAGGAAGCAGACCTTTGTGTTTTCGTACTCTAAGGAGAATGCAGCTTGGATAAGCACCTAGTTGTTAGATCAGCTCAAATCAATTAGTGTGATTTGATGTTTATTCTGACACAATCTTTCACCCCTTCATCTTAAAAAGTTAACTGTTAAAATGTACTTCATTCTACCAACTAATATGTCTCAGCTTAATGTGTTTACCTGGGTTTCCTCTTTATTTATTGCCACTTTTTGTATTTTCAGTAAACCTTGGGCTGAGATACATTCATGGAATCAAATAACCAATTCATCCATAGTGCCTAATAATTTCTCATCCAGTTTCTTATTGCAACTTAGTAAGAGAGACAATTATATGTACATGAAATATGGATACCTTTCTTTTATAATAGATCTTTTTTTAAACCATGAAGTCATGTGATGTGAAGCCAAGTGCCCTACAGAAGTCTGAATATTTTATTCATCATATTGACTTTTATCTACAGACCTTGTAACCTCAAAAAAAACCAGTAGAGAATTTGCATAAGACAGCTTATTTTCCATTAAACTGCATTGGCTGACATTAATTTTGGATGTTACCAAACTCTTAATTATTTACTGATTACATCCAGGCCAGCTTTTTTATAACCATCTGAGATTGATATCAACATAGCTGTCCTTTAATTTCCTCTCCTATAACCTTTTAAAACACCAGTACAGCAGTTTCAGCTGTTTTGAAGCCCTCTGTGAGTTTTTTATAGTTTCTGTTTGAAATAATCTATTTGAAACAGCTCACAGACAGTTGTGGATAATTCCTTGGGTGTTCTTAGATTTGTGTTCTAGTTCTGCATTTAAATAAATGCATAACTTCATTAGAATTTTTAGTACTCTTTGTAATAAATGTAATCATCAATATCAAACCTGATATTTATTCTTCTGTCTTGTACCAAAGGGTTTTTGTTTTCCTGTTGATGCCCAACAAAAACATGTATTAAATAATTCTACCTTTTTTGCATCATGGTACATGATTTTGCCATCTCTTTTTAATATCAGTATCAGTAAATGTCACTAGTTATGGTTCTGACGTACATACATTACAACAGAAGTACACATATATATATATTTCATACATATTTATTTTAGCTACCCTTTATCAACTGCCTGAATTCCTTAGTCCTCATTGTTTTCACATTACTTCCTCTTTTTTTTTCCAGTATACTTTTGTTCTTTCAAAACATGGCAACAAAAAGATGCAAAAGATAATTTCTTTTTAACTCATATATTTTTAGTAAAGTAAATATTTTTTTTTAAGAAAAAAAAAATGTTTGTGACACCTGACCAAACATCTTAAACATATTTCAAACATACATATATATGTGTGGGTGTAGTCAGTGTAAATGTGCATCTATGAACATGAAAAGAAAGGAATTTAATCTCATTTTTCTTCATCCATAACTTCTCTTCCAGTTTTAGATACTGATTTTTAAAAATACACCAGGTTTATTCACTACTGCTTAATAAGTATTCTTTTTGTACAGATATGGGAACTAGATATTAATTTAGTCATGCTTCCTAAAAGTCCAAACACAGTAGAAAATATATTTCTGATCCAGTAAATGAAAATAAATAAATTATATGTAAATTGTAAAAAATAAATATTTACAGGAGATGAAGGCTATTTATGCAAAGAAAAACATACAAATATTGTAGAGGAAGTAATAGACAGCAAAACTGGTCAGAACCAGGCTATGGTTTGTTTGAACATTTTTTGATGCTCCACCATAAATTTTTCTTTATTAAATATCAACAGTCTCAATAAGAAAAAAAGTAAGGAGCAAGTAAGAGAAGGAGAAGGAACAAGTAAAAGAAACTCAGTTACATAAGAATATAGGTCCCTGAACTCAATACTACTTGCAGGGGAATTGTCTCAGTCTACCTGACTTGCCTAAGTCACTGAGAAATAGTTTTAGAAATTAAATGAGAGCTCAGCTTTTGCTGAGGTGATGATAAATCAGACTCGTAAACGTGCAATTTGGCTGCTGCCTGTGTTTGCGTTTACTGTTTTTTCTCACTGAATGTGAGACAGTCTTTCATTTGGGTGAGAAGGAAAATGGAAAGGGTGAAAAAAAATATCTGTTTATGCATTGTGTGTACAGTTCCCTGTTCAAAAACTGATGCAATCACTGAATACATAATCTTTCTCTTATATGTTTAACATGACACAAAATGAACAAGTTTACATTAAAAATTCTTACTAATTTTCCCCTAATTCAGCATTCGGATTAAAATTTTTATTTCCACTATTATTTTCTACAGTCCCTGTGGTGCTTACAATTCATCCTATCTCAAAATAGTAAAGCAAAACAACAGAGGGGAAAATTATACAACACTTTAAAAATACATTTTTTTAATTTAAAAAATAAGTCTAGTATATTGGAAACTGTAAATAAATGTGTTTTCACAACCATTCAAGTGGCTTAATGTAGGAAAAATTAGGGCACATTTGTAGCACAAAAATAACCTTCTACAACACAGTGCATCAGCAACAGTTCACTCCAAATGTTGTAGATAATTAATCTCATTTTCCCTCTGCTTCGTTTTGTGTTCTATTAGTTTTCTTATTCAGACTTTCAAGTCACAAATCTAATTTAAAGCCTCACAACTGGTCTAATGTGGTAATGTGTTCCAAGTGCGTGCAGTGTCTAGCAGTGAGTGATAGACACAGAATACTAATTTGCCTCCCAGTGTGCATGGTGCTCAATAAATAAATAATATATTATCTGTGCTCACCATTACTTGACTACAGAAAGCATCAAAGGCAACAGAAAAGTTGGATGCAAGTTTAAGGCATGTAACAGAAAATGAACTTAAGCAGGGATGGGGAAGGGAGACAGAAGAAAAAAGGAAAGCAGAGAGAGAGAACGATCTGCCACAAAATGGCAATTATAGTTAACTATAGGTAACTATAGCCACACAGATAATGTATAGTAGACTGCATACTGATTAATGGTAAAATATTAATTATTTATTTGTTAGAGCTTTACCTTTATTGTGTTCCCTTATTTCTCTATAGAATAATGTAGAATTCCTCCATATTGTGCTAACTTCTGTTTGTTTAAGTATTCTCTTTCAGAAATACTCTTTTGCTTTGTTTTTCAACACACTGATTTTCTTCCGTTGTTCGACTTTGCTTCCTTTACTGTGTGTAAAGGTTGCCTTATTTTTGGAACTTTAATTTTCATACACCTGAAAACTAAACTATACACCAGTTAAATAATTGTAGAGTTACTGAGTTTCACTCTGATCTTCCGTGATATCATCTGAACTTCTGCAAACTGTCATCAATGAAAACACCATGGTGCTAAAATAGCATTTGAGAAACTAAATTCAGAGTCTTGGTATTATAAAGAAGTGTGCAAGGAAGCATGCATATACAACAGAAAAAGAGACAATGTGTTGGTATGTATGGTAAAATCAAAGTCTGAGAATAAAGTAAAAGATAGAAACATAACATGGAAAGAAAAAAAACCCGAAAATGTAATTCCCATGAAACTGACAATGTCTTGGATTATTAAAATATTATTTTGTATAAAATGTCATTACAATCTTGTTTAAATTTAATGCAATTTACCAGACCATAAAGAACTCCTTAGAATAAATGGCTGGTTTCCAGGAACAGCTACTGTGCTGCTGATTACAATACATCCTGACATTTATGACAGTTTTATAATTCTTGTATTCTGTACCTAGCTGTGTTCTGAAGTGTCTCTACTTTGCTGAAGGCTTTCTCCTGGGAAATGGCTCTAAAGTTTTGTGGACCGAAAGGACAATAAAATGGTTTGACAGAAAATCACTATTACTATAGAATGCAAATCTGTTTCCATTTTGTTTATCAGTATTGAAAATGAAGATTCACTTTATAATTAATACCAGGGTAATTTATCATCACAAAAAATGGCATTGACTTAAGAAGATATTCTTATATGACTAAACTTGAGTAGGCATTTTTGAGATCAGTGCCTAGACCATTCTATTGCAAGAGTAACCCCACTGATGGTTTACAAAGACTAAGATTGACAGAAGGACTAGAAAAAAATATCAGACCTAGGTGCAACCAAAAGAACAGGTAAGAAGGAGTATGAGGTCAGGAAAGAAATCTTACTACACAGCCTTTGACCTTTACATGGGGCAGTACTCAAAAAAGCATTTAACCACATATTCAAATTTTTCATGAAAATTTTATAGCAAAAAAAATTGACACTCCTCTGACAATTCATAGGATGATTTTGAGAAAGAGTAAGTTGAAGCATTTCTATAACTACTTAGATAATACTGGCTTAATGTTTTCAATAAAAACATTTTACAAGCTTTTAAGTGAAGATGTTACCAAAATTGGCATAACGATACTGCATTTATTTTTTCTATTAAAGACTGTTGCTAAACATTTCAATTGAAGTGCTACAACATTTCCATTGAAAATTGTGCACCAGTTGTACAAAAATATTTTACATATTTGTTTGAGTTCACCTCCTTTGACTTAGAGCTGCAAGCAGACAGCTGAAACTCTGACTTAACCATAAAATCTCAATTAGACATAATGTCCATTGAGCAGACAGCAAGAAGGAGACAGATTGAAAAAGATTCAACCAGACTTAAAGATAGTATAGAGTATTCTGATTTCCAGGCAACATGTTTATGCTTGTCAATATTTAGGATATTGATCCAAAACTCCATTCATTCCCAATAACACTGTACCCCGGTCAGCTTGTCCCTTTGATGTGAGAGAAGAATGCCTAAACACCAATGAGGAATCTACTCCTTCTTCTACTCTGAAATCAGAGTTTAGTGCAGAGGGTTATTACAGTTACTCTTGGCACCCCATTGGCCCTAAACTGCCAGGCTAATCAAACTGCAGATTGTCCTCAAAAGGGTGTATTTCTAGAGTGCTGCTCCATTTCAGAGCGCTGGCTGTGAGAGACAATATTATCATCTGCAGTGCTGCAAAAAAACAGGTTTAAATTGTAATCACGCAAGAATCCGTGTATTAACTGAGGTCATCCTAGTCTGTATACAGACAGAAGGAAGACCTTTGTGGACCTCTGAAGTATTTAAGGAGATACAATTAGTGAGTAATCCAGGACATGACAATTTCTTACAATACTAGTACTGTCCAGACATCATGTTAGATAGAACCCTATTGTTAGAGATCTCATCTTTCAGAAAAAACATAAAAACAAGGTGCTGAGCAAAACTAGTCATCAAAAATTGTAGGGTGTTTCACAAAATGTTCTCTTGGCCAAACTTGAAGTAGCTAATTACATTCTGTTTGCCTTAATTAACCCAAAGCCTGTGAAAAGCATGTTTTTCATTCTGTAATGATATTTTCCTCCATACTCAATATTCACAGACTATTGTCTCAAAGAAAAAAACTAAAAAGAAATAACTACTATATACAATTATTAAGAACATACAAAATTGCCAATAACTTGGCAATAACTTGGCCAATGGGCTTAATTTAGTTGAAAAATTTATAAACCACAACTGAACTTTCTATCAAAATGGTTTGATGGTTATCCAACAAGCAAAGCAAAGCCCACTTTTTTACAAGTGCAGTATGAGATAAAAATTCTGGAATATCTAAAAACAGACCTGTAAAATTTAGTATATTTCAGTATAAAATAATGGAGTAAAGGCAATGAAAAATATTAGTCATCTTCAGAGAGAAATGCGTACTTAAATTTCTAAGAATACCATCCTAACTTACTACTAAGAGTGTAGAAAAAGACATGTCTGCTTAGAGCCCAGAAGGGATTGGTTTGAAGAAGGTGAGATCAACAATTCAGATGTTGCTATCCAACTAAAATTTATTCAAAATTGGAATTTTTTTTTCAAAAGGAACCTTTTGATTCCCCCTGAACCCTATAGCGATAGTTCCAACTGTAAAAAAAAAAAAACCAAACCAAACCAAAAAACAAAAAACAAAAAACAACAACAAAAAAAAACCCACCACAACAAAAAACCCTGGAAGTGTAGAGTTTCAGCTCTTTAGAAAATAAAATACAATTGGGATATTTAACATCAAAATTGGTCAGTTTACTGCACATAATATTAAAACCTTGTATTTATTTTCTAACACAAAAGAAAAGGATTGAGTATTACATCAGTGTTTGTTCTTACCATTTAATCTTTTCCATTTGTGAAGTGTGCACATCCTTTTGCATTCAGTCACAATTCTGTGTTTTATCTGTTAGATATTTGTCAATGTCTTGCTCAGCTGCAATCATTAGACACAGATACCATAAGGAAAACACATTCCTTTATTCAATATTTTTATACCTATACGTGAATTTCATGGACAGTATCCATTTTGTATATATTGATGCAAATGGAAAAATAGTATTGTATATATTAGCTACTTTCAGCAACTTTAAGGAACTCACACACAGGTTCCTAATTCAATTAATCAACATTATTTGGGTCAGTCAATTAAATTTTTCCTTCTGCCATGAACATTTCAATAATCTTTAACTAAATGAAGTAGAATGGGCCAAATTCACCCTTTTGATTCTGAAATTTAAACAATAGGTATGGCCTTTTGTTATAATATTTTTGGCAGTACTGCCAGACAAGTTATTCCCTTCAGGAGACCAAGAGGAAAGAAAAGAGACCAAATTAACTAAGAAAAAAGAAAAAAAAGGAAACAGAGAAAGCTTGCATTGAAACACAATTGCTGAGCCAGCACTGAAGGACTCAGAGAAGAGCCTCTTTGCAAAGAAAATGCACTGTTCAATTCCAACTCAGATGTGCTTAGTGAAGAATTTTCACATGAGCATCTGTGCTTGTCAGGCTTCTTTTTTGAACTGCTACCCATGGTCTCTGTGTTACCAGCTGATAAAATGCTTGTAAAATTTAGTGGTTGAAACATACTTTACTCTCTGTCTGCACTGTGGAATCCCACCACAGTTTGCCTTTTGCAACTGAAAAAACCCACAAACTTAATGGATATGAGTAAGCAACCTGCCTGTGAGAGTTGTACAGCTGAAATATCATCTGCTCTATTGATTGTTTGGCTATACAACCTCTCTCCTGCCTTAACAACACATAAGCATCATTCCATGAATGAAGAAACTTCTCAGGATTCATCGTAACAGTTTGCGTTTTGAAAAGTTTGTGGAGTTCTTGTCACATCTATTTCTATTTTTATTTCTTGCTAATGACACAGCACTTGATCATACTTAGAATTTTTTGAGAAAATAGAAGTGCAAGGTGTTCCTGTTATGGGAAACTCTTTCACACATTGAATATATATATTATCCTTCCATGGAAAGCCCTTGTGGCTGTAAAACTTCAAGGGACTTGATGGCAGAAAGTGTTTGGGTTTTTTTCACTTCAAACCTGTGTAAGAAAGCATTATTTTCCCAGGGAGAAGAACAGGTATTTGTATTTAAGATCATGGGCATTGAATGAGTTTGAGATTAAATTACTGTACCTGTTGAATATTTTTTTTAAATGTATCTAGGAAAGAACTGAAGTATGCATATCAGTTGGGGTATTAGTAATAGAGTTGGAGTAATTAGTATCTTCTCTTGTGACACTAGTTAAAAGGTAGGTTTAATACTCATGTATATTTAATTTCAATGGTGTATCTGGGTGCACAAATAACCCTCAGGAAGAGATACTCTTCCTCTGATAAGAATCATTCCTTAATCCCAGTTCTCTGAAAATTGCAGCTGAAACCATTTTTAAATAAATATCCAATGTTAAGAGCCATGCCATGGAAAATTAATGTGTTGCCAAAGCCAGACTATCTTAGTTTTCAGAGAGCACATAAAAGCCAGCTAGTGACAACTTTAGTTGCTAAAAGCCCCATGATACTTTTATAAGAGGCAGGGTTTTAATTTTCAATTGTTAGTCCAAATCCAGCATGGGTAATTATATTCCTTCTATTTGAGAAATCACAGTTGACTTTTAATTGAGAACAGTATAATTTTCTTCTTCTTCTAAAAATCAAGACAGAGTGTGTTAGCAGCCATCAGATTCTTATGCATGTGATAACCTTTCATTTGCAGTCAGTTCATATTTTAAACTCAAATAACCCTGTAATCTAAGGTTTAGTATGCAAACTTCAGTGCATATGCATGAGGATACATTGTCTTCTCCATACATTTCCTTGGCTAACAGCTGAGGTAAATATTAAATGACACCCACTAAACCGTATTGAACTTTGTGAGCCACATGATATCAGCAGGGATCGTTACAGTGATTTCTGATGACTGTGGGTTAGGCTCTTTTGGAATAATAAGATAAAACAGGATGACAAGAAATAAAGATAAAATTCTGACTTCTCTGAAACTAGAAATAATTTTTTGACTCATTTCAATGCAATCTGCTTTTCATCCAAGGAGATTTTGTTTTGCTATCATTTTAGGAGAGAAGGAGAAAAAATGTGCTATAAGAAATTATGGTTTCTGCCATCAACAAGTACTGTCAAACTAATTTCATGTTGGCATTAGCAGAGTCTGTGAAATCAAATCAGGTACTATGTAAACAAAGGGTTTAAATAATGAAATAATGACTATAATTTAAACTCTAATTTCTTGACAGTAGAAGAAAAAATATTTTCACTCTATGTCTCAAAGGATTAACATTTAAACATGGGGACAAATTAGAGAGGACAGTAAAAATAATTACAATTCACCTCCACTAGAAAAAAAAAATTGAAAAAGTTTGTTCACAATGTAGAAGTTAATAAAAAGGCATTGAATAAACAGACAGTAAAACAGATAACAGCATATTAATATAAAAATAAAACAGAAACAAAACCCCACTCTTCTTAATAATCTCAAATCATAATTGGAAAAAAATAGATTAATGTGTAAGATTCCCCTCAAAGCACTTTATCAGTGCTTACATTAGAAGTGTTTAATGCAACCAAGAGCTTTAAGGAGAATCTCATCTGCCAGCTAATCCCAGTGGAAAGAATGGTAACAAATATAGGAGAGACTAAAGTCTCTCCTGCATTTATACTTGATACTCTACTATAAATCATAACAAAAGGGTGATGGAAACTATACGGATAAATGCAATCATAACATTAGAATCTGTTTCCAGGTACCTGTGAGAACAGATTATGCTATGCATTGGTTCATTTGTCTACTTGTATGTACGGTGGAACAGGAAACATAGCGAACACATATGTATCTTAGTTTAAATAACAATTAAAAGAGATGTTGAAATTCTCATTAAAACTAGTGTTGCTTAACAATGTAGTATAGAGCTGAAAGAAAACAGAATAGAAAGACCTAAGGGGGTTTCTTGTTAAGCCACACAGAACTGTGTTGGACAAAGGCCCTTACAGGCAATCTGTCACCCCATTCCTTGGTGTGGGACACGTCAGGGTCATGCCAGAATCAAACATGGGAGGGGAGATGGGCTAGAATATACAGAGCCCCACCCATTCCTCAGCTGCCAAATGAATCCCTCCAGGAAACAGCCAAGGCAGTACTGTCCTTGCGCAGTTTTGTATTGAGCTTGAGTTTGGTTCAGACCAAGCAGTGCTGAAGACTTGGGAAGGATGGATTATTGCTTAGACTTTGCCAGAAGTAGCTGGCATTGTAAAACACAGAAAGAAGTTTAAAGGAGGATTTAAAATCCTGTCTTTCTCTGTCTCCTTCATTTGTGATATTATACATAATTTATATCTATATGATAAATCAACTTTTTTTTTTTTTTTTTGCTATTAATTCCTTGCCCATGCATATATCTTCTTTCCAAAATTTATTGAAAACATTAGTATTTTATATAATATCACAAGGTAGCTTACTATTTAGACAAGGCAGTGTTACAAAGCAGACACATAAAAATTGCTAATTTCATTGTGAACATAAACAAATATCTAAATTTTGTCTCTGAAATACTGAGTATGTTAAAAATGACAGCTCTCTTACATTTAAATGTTTCATTCCTCCATGTAGTTATTTATGCAGAGATGTGGTTATTGTACTGATTGTATATTTACTGTTTTATTCTTCTTAGCACAGTATTCCAGTGTCTATGAAACTGCGAGAATATGAACTAGGATGGTGGTTGCTGGATTTTTTTTTTTTTTTTTGTGCTCACAAATAATCAAGACATTATTAACAAAGCTCCACTTGTAGAATTTAAATAGTGTCAGAATTTGACTTGCAGATCTAAGGACGAATTTGCAAGGTTGACTGTCAGAATAGCTTTTTAGGTTTTTTTAAAAACTTGTCAACAGAGTACACTTAAGACAGAGTTAATGAGAGACAACACACAGAGAATCCAATTATGCATTTTTTACAGATTGTTCATTGGAGTATAAGTATGCTTTAATAGCATACACAAAGTCAAAGAGCTCACATAAGAATAGTCAAGATAATTGAGGACAGATTTATTCAGAGGATACAGAAATTAAGGCATAGATCCTTATCTTAGAAGCTGCCACATAGGAATTACTTTTTAGATTAGCTAGGACACAGGGATTACAGGCAGGCAAGACAAGTGGGAGATATCAGAATTTAAGAACACCCAGAAAAGCTGCACATTGGTCTATAAAATAAATAAACCTAGTCTCTTAAAATACTTAGTGCAGTTAGAATTCTGGACTGGCAGAAGGCTGGCAGAGCACATATCCTTTCACATGAACTTTGTATGTTTCCCTATGGCTGTCAAGGCAATAAAGTCTCTTATTTCATTTTTACTACCAGTCATGTAAGACTTCAGAGACTCTGGAACTAGAACATTCAAGAGGCTTCTTCTGGAAACTGCCAACATTCCTCTCTTTAACATGTATGAAGGGTACCATTACTCTCAATCTAATTACTTAATAGTTGAATACTTTTTTGAAGCTTGAGTTCCATAAAACAAAGTGTCTAGATTCCAAATTAGAAAAAAGTGATGCTAACTTCCCGTTCTGGTCTGGAATACTGCAGGTTCCTCAAGCACAAATGTACTTCTTTGTGGGCCCCATGTGATTTTAACTATAAAAATATACATTTAAATCCTTTATCCAACCAGAATACCAGATCTGCCCATATGTAGCATCAGGGTTTCTGAGATTTTGACTAAATTTCTGGAGAAAACTACAATGTCTCTGTCTCCCAGGCCCTAAACAGTCGAAACAGAGATTTGTGTTCATACTTTAGTTTTCCTTTGGATATATGATTTGAGGTAGAGTTAGGTGATAGTTCAGATCTTGCCTGGAATGTTCACACTCTGATGTTACAAGTATTTTAGAAACACAGGACAGGAAAACCTTCCATTTCCTAATCCACAGACACTCTAATTCACAAAAAAACAAAACAAAAAACCAAAAAAACAAAAACAGCAAAAACAAAACAAAACAAAACAACGAGAGAGAAGTAAAATAAAAGGATAAAAAGGATATAATTGATCACATTTATATGAAGTTCCTCTCTATTGTGGGTTGACCCTGGTTGAATGTTAGATGCCCACCAAAGCTACTCTATCGCTCACCTCCTCAGCTGAGTAGGTAACAGAAAATATACCAAAAGATTCGTGGATAAAGATAAGAGCAGGGAGAGATCACTCACCAATGACTGTCACAGGAGAAACAGACTTGACTTGGGAAAATTAGCTTCCTGGTTGCTGCAAAAATTAACCCTGTCCTGGACAGAAGCCCGACACCAAGAGAGGAATATCTTCTGGTAGCCTCTCACAAAAGCCACCACTGTAGCTCCTCTGCTACCAAAACCTTGCCATGAAAACCCAATACACTCCCAAGTATTTGGAAAGGCAGCGTTTGAAAATTGAGCTAAGAAAGAAGGAAGGTTGACATAATGGCTTGAGGATGTGCCTTTTAAAATGAGAAATAATGATCAAGTGAGGATAAATGGACCAAAACTTTGAAAGAAACAATAAATATTTCATACTTGATGCAGCAAAACAGAACAAAGGAGTAGTACAGGTATGCAAAAAGTGGTGACATTGCCAAAATAATATCACTGGGAAGAAGACTTACACTAGATATATAAATAGAAATCAATGAGCAAGACAAATGAAAATGTGATATAAAAAGCTACTTAGGTATCTTAATTGGATAGGGAAGGCAGGCATTACTACAGGAAAAGAGAGATGTAACCTGCAAAATCCAGAAAGCAGTGAAATCACACTGAGAAGAAGCACATCCAGGATTTCAAGAACAAGTTTTGAGATTTTGGGTTTGACTGAAAAACTGGAGGTTCCACAAAATTCAGGAAAGGAAGCATATGGTAGTTTTTGTGAAGAAAAACTTAGTGCTCTCTTTTAGGTATGAGCTGGAATGATAAATATTCGCAAAGGGAGGTCAAGCAGGCTGACCAATATTTTAGTCTGAAATAGTAATACAGAAGTTTTGTGAGTCATAAATAAGCAAAAGATGATTGCATTTTTGATGGCATTCAAGCATCAGCTCATATAGTCAGTAAGTCATGAAATACATTTGCAATTTTTGTTATCCATAATGGAAAGGAAGCACCAAAATAATCTTTAGCATAAGTGATAGACAATAAAAATGGTTAAAAAAAATCTGTTCTCTCAGCAATTCAAATAGGCAGTGTTGTCTCACAGCAAATTTCCCATTTATGGAGAAAGCCTCATGGCACAACTGGATAACCAAAAATTTAGACAAGTGACAGCCACAAACCAGGAACCATACATATTGTGATATCTGTAAATTAATCTGCTATAGACCTGGACATATCATTAGATTCATTCAAACTCCAAAATTTACTCCTTGCATTTTATTTAGTCTAGAAGCATCTTCATTCATTTGGCTTTCAAAGTCTCCTGAAATTAGATGTCTTTGATAAAGTCCTTTAATAAACACACACCAAGAGACAATTCCAAAAAGGGTTAGTTTTTGGTTTTAAAACATGCATGAGGAGACAAGCCTTTCCTTCTCCGTGAAGAGGGTGGATGTCCTGTGTCCAATTCTCTTTTTTTCTTGAGATGTTCCAAATATTTCTATTTTCCAGAAAGTGCACAGTTTCTAGGAAGAACACAAGTGATTGTGCTGAGCTTTTTTCTGTAGAAGCAATAGCTGTTCTTGCATTAGTTTAATATCTATTGGCTCAAACACGGTTGATTTTTTTAAGCCGGCAACACTCATACAGACACATACAGGGTGCTTCAGTGGCCCTGTAAAACAGGTTTTTTTCTACAGTTATGTCTTGTGTTTCTAGGTAAGGTTTATGATTTTAAGATTTCAAGGGACAAATTAACTTTACATTTTTCTGCAGGACACGTCTACATAGATAATAAAGCAATAGAAAGGGAACAGTGGTTTCTTTTGGGGTTTTTTTAGTGTTATTTTCATTTTTCTGACCATATGCAATCTTCTGAAGTTTACACAATTAAATTTTGTATATAAATCTATAAAGTCTAGAGGTTTGCATAGGTAAAAATGATTTGTAAGCTATGCAAAGAATATAGAGTTACTGATCTACATAAAAATCCTCCTGTAAGATACTTACTGTAGCTGATAATGACAGTACACAGAAACAGACATTTAACAATCTTTTTCTTTTATCTCTTTACCAAAATTCAATGAATAAGCTCCAGATAGATATTTATTCCTTCAGTATGTATGATCCGGTACACAACATTCCTTCTTGTTGGGCAATTTCTCACCTTGGGCTACTCCTCTCACTTCTTTTACACTTATGCATAAAAAAGGTGCCAAGTTTTTCTATCCCAGTCTTTTAAAGCTGTGTGGTTTTATGTTTTAAGAAATTCTCACAACCTTACCAACAAAACACAGCTCCTTTATTTTAAGTTCTACTTTCCAGTTTTCCTAAGAAAGAAACTAGAATATATATATCCATTCACCATTTAACTAATATTACAGAGCTGGGCTATTCTTAAGAAGAAGGTTAAGATAATGAATACATATAAAATTTCTAAGAAAATAGACTCACTATTAAGGACATTGATTATTAGTAATGATAATAATCAACATAATAAAGAATTGGGTTGATTGTAATCGATATATATATATTTATGCACAGTGATCCTAATGAAAATACACTTTGTGTTGTCAATACTAAAGTGATAAGAAATGTACTTGGAGAATTGTTACAAATGCACATGACATGTGAGTCATGACATTTTCTGAAATATCCAAAGATCAAGGATTTTTTAAAAATAATAGCACAGATCACACCTGAAAGAACTCACTAAATAGTTTTCAATTACTGGTTTCCCAATTACTGAAATGTGGAAGCAAAAGACAAAATTAAACATATTCATTATTTTCAGTGTGATATTATTTGACATGAGTAAGATATAGCAATAACACCATGTCTAAGTGCAGGATGAATAAACTTTGAGAAATAAGAGAAACGGAGTGAGTGTGTGTGTAAATAAGCAAGGCCAGAAACTAAAGGGATTTGCTAATTTTTGTATGATTTTCAAAATAAAAGTAATTAAGAATTACTAGAAGTATGGCTAGAATGATATTTTCGAAATTTCATGTGGGTCAGAAGGATAAACCTGTCCCACAAGAAGTGAAGTGAGGGGATTAGTTTCCTAGGTCCAGACTGTTCATGGAATTATAGAATAGACTGGGTTGGAAGAGACCTTTTACATCATCTAGTTTAACACTTTCCATTAGATCAGGTTTCTCAGGATCCCATCTCATCTGACTCTGAACACTTCTAGGGATGAGGTATCCACAGCTCGAGTGGGAAACCTGTTCCAGTGTCTCACCACCCTCACAGTAAAGAATTTATTCCTTATTTCTAATCTAAATCTACTTTGTTTCAGTTTGAAGCCATTGCCCCTTGTCCCATCACTGTGAGCCTTGTAAAGAGTCCCTCTCCAGCTCTCCTGTAGGAAGAGTTCCCTGGAGCCTGTTCTTCTTCAGGATGAACACCTCCAGCTCTCCCCATCTGTCTAGCAGAGGTGCTCCAGCATTCTGATTATCTTTATGGCCCTCCTCTGGATTTGCCTCTTCATATTCATATCCTTCTTCAATTTGGGGCCCCAGAGCAGGATGCAGCACTCCAGGTGGGGTCTTACATGGGTGGAGTAGAGGGGGAGGATCACAGTCCTTGGCCTCCTGGCCATGCTGCATTTGATGCAGACAAGGACACAACTGGCTTTCTGGGCTGTGAGTGTACATTGCCGGCTCATGTTGGACTATGCATCAACCAACACCTGCAAGTCTTTATCCTCAGTGCTTTTCTCAATCCATTCTCTGCCCAGCCTGTACTTGGAACCGGGACTTCCCCCACATATGCGCAGGACCCTGCAACTGGCCCTGTTGAACTTCATGAGAATCCATCAACCTGCCTGTCAAGCCTGTCCAGGTCCCTCTGGATGGCATCCCTTCCCTCCAGTGTATTGAACGCTCCACAGCTTGGTACCACTCTGAATTATAATAAACTCTGATAAATGGGCATGTGTTACTTCAAATTACCTTTAACATACTATCCACTGCAGCAACCATCAGCTCAATTTCTCCTCAATTTTAAGAGCCTATTATTAAATAGACGGAAAAAAAACCACCAAAAGTATCACAGGCTGATTGACAGCCACCAGTGGCATTGATGAGTTATGCTCACATTGCTAAGGACCTCCTCTCCTCATAGCCACTAAGAACATAACTAACTGAGACAATGTTAAGCAGGGAGAAGGCTCCAATGCTGTAGCTTATCTGAGTCAAGATGAATCTGAGATGGTTTGTAACTATTGTACAATCAATATTTCCATAATACTGGATAACTGTGTTTTAAAGCTTGATTTAGAAAAAAAAAATGAAATCTTTGTAAAAATAAATATTATTTGTAAAATATTTATATGTTAGTAATCAATTCTTTCAATACATAGCCAGATATTAAAGTTTAAAATGAAATTTAATTCTGGTGCCTGAATTTTATGACACCATGGGAATGCTTCTTTCCTCAGAAATTGAAGGTACAAGGTAGATGTTTACTTTTAATATGGAATTAAATTCTGTTTAAAAATATGCTCAAAATAGCCAAGGATTTCATTACTGCCACTTTTTTAGAATATGGGGTTAAGTTTATTTTAAAAATCTGTACTGTCTGCAAGTCTTGAAAGGTTTTAGTGAAGACATATGTTTTCCTTCAATGTTTTGACGTAAAGATAGTAGCAAGTTAATTAATTACAACTTGCATATTTCTTGTGAGAAAGTTGCTCTATTAAATTAAAAACCTAGGACCTTTATCATGTCAATCACAAGAAGATATCTGCACAGAAACAATCTAATTTATTAGTCTCACTGACTATTAAGTTGGTTTCTGGTACAGTGTATTTAAATATCTCTACTATTTGTGATAGGTGTGGTATAAAATAAAGGTCAGGTCTAGGTCAACTGGTTTAGATGATGTAATTAAATTTAATCTGAACCAGTCTCTATCTTGTTCCAGATTTACCTTGTTTTTGGGGTCTTGGATTTCCAAAGAACAATCTTGCTGGTGAAGTTTAGGGCAAAGAAGGCTGTCAGTACCTCATCCTTTTCCACACACTGTCACCAGGGTTCCTGGTCCACTCAACAACAGGCCCACATTTTCCCTACTCATCATCCTTCTGTTTCCATACTTACTGAAGTACTTTATGCCTAGCAAAGCCTTTGCACCCTCAACACTCCTCATCAGATTCATCTCCAACATTAATGTTTAACTTAACTCTAGTAGACTTGCTTTAATCAAATAATTAATATTTTTGGGTTACTGGCACAGAAATTCTCTAATCTTTATGAAAAATGCAGAGAGCAAAATCATATAATATTGGGCAATGAAATTCCCTACCAGTTTCAATTCAGTCCTCAACTGGTCAAACAACCATTCCTGCAATCATCCTATGTTTTGGTTGAAGAAGGCGCTGAAATGAAAACAGCTTCAGGATCTGGTCCATACTGAGTAATTTCAGTGCTTGAAATTTGTGAAAATTGCAACTGTTATGTTTACAGATGTAACTGCAGAAAACCTGGTTGTTATGAAGTATATGTCAAAAGATTAACTATCAGCTAAATCCAAACACAAATTTATATAAGAGAAAAGAACAATGTGTGGTCATAAGCAAGGCTCTGTAGAAAATGACAGTATTCAGCACCTGCTTCAGGTCACCTTGCACTGCATTTATTCTGAGGAAATGGGAATGGCATAGGAAACTAGTGATGGAGGCTGAACACAGTCCTGATATTAAAAAACCTTTGGTTAAAGAAACACTGACCCTCTTTATGCAATGCCAGAAATGTGTATTCTCTTGGATACTGCCACTGGTATCATTTCACACGCAGTATCTTATCAGGAATCACAACTTGTACTTGCATGTTACACACTGAAATGGGTGACAGGGACTGTGGTAATTTTTTTATTGTATTTAATGAGAATTTTATGTTAAACTAATTATCTTTTTCACTCTCTCTTCTGAAGTGGCCTTGAAGTTCAATTTTATGCAAATGCTGAAGTCTGTTGCTTCCACTGACCTCTGCATGAGCCTAAATATGATTAATGCATCAGAAATGGTCTCCTAATCTTTTCTCTGCTGATGGCATAAAATTGATATTTTTTTTAATGTTCATAGTTTGTTTTTGGTTTTTTGGTTTTTTTTTTGTTTATTTTTTGCATATTCTCTAATTTTCCAATTAGTATATTTGCTGATGCAATTATATTAATTTTGTATGGGCAAGACAAGGTACCATTACAGTTTCACAGGAGGTCAGGGATGCAATTCTGCTAAATCCTGGAGAACCAGAAGAGATACCTTTTCAAAGAAAGTTTGAGTGCTATATTTTAATGATTATTTAATAATACAGCAGGCATTAAATACAAAATAAGCATCATCACTCTCTAACATCTAGAAATCATCTGGTTTTTGTCAATTTTCCTTTAAAATTAAGTTCTAGAAGTTCTTCTCTGCAATTTATTTTGTTTGAATACAACTGTATTTGGGATCTGGTCTTAGAAAGTAAACCATGAATCTTCTACTTTGCCTGCAACAGCTTTCTAAAACTTTAATTGTTAATTGCTCTAGGCAAGTAGTTTCTATAAATGTATTCATTAATTAATTATTTTTGCAGGGAAGAAATAAAATTATATTTAACATTTCATTTCTCCAGAACTGTGGTTTCTGTACAAAGAAATGAAAAAAAAAAATATTAGAAAGTTAATTTAGATATATTATTTGTCTTTCTAATAATCTCAAATATGTCCATCCTGAAAGAAAATAAGTAAAATATTATTTTATATGTAAGAAGTAAAAAAATACAATCTTGTCTTCCTTATGTTCCTTACATGTTATTTAATGCAGAGAAGAGGGACATGAATTTTGGCAGTTGTAGATCTAATCTACTAGAAATGCAAATTGGTAAAACTTCCTCAAAATTCAATGAGGTTTATGCAGCTAGGAACTAAATTTTAAGATGTTTGAATTTTTTTCATTTTAACTCCTTTCAGTTTATAAGGTTCTCTGTTGCAATCCTGAAGTTGCAATTGTTGTACGGTGAAACTGCTTCCCAATATTTATAAGTGTAGCTGGATGCATCATGAGAGGTATCATTTTTATCTGTGAAAGTTTGTGTATATGAGGAGAAAAAATAAAAAAAATAATTATCAAAAATTTAATACTTTCTATGAAATATACAGAAGTTGCAGAATGTTGTTGCTGTGAGTCAGGCCATCTCAAAATGCACTCGCCCTCAAATAAATTGCTCATCTGTGACAATAGTTACTTCAGGCATCAGGACTATCACAGGAAAAATGTCCTATCTATAACTCTATCATTTATTCCTCTTTATATAGTATTCATATCACCCTTGCCATCATAACGTTAGAAAAAGTGTATGGGAATCTCATTGAAGGCATTTGTATTTGAAATAGAAATCCTTGTCGCTCTTTTGGACATTAATCGGTGCTTTAAGGACAAAATTTACTTCCTTAAATAGATATCTAAAGTAGGTCAGATGAATCATATGCTCTGTGTGCCTATTTCCCTTTGTTGTCTATAATTCCTCAGATGATTAGTGCAGTTAAAAACTAAATGTATCCATTCAGCATATCTATATTGGCATAACAAAAGCTTCTCTAGATAATATCTGATCTACGTAAGGATATGCCAGAGAAACTTTTCCTAAACCAAGGTAGCGAAGACCCTTCCCTGTTTCAGACAGGAAACAGGTTCAGCAGTCATTCCATGCTGCCACTGCTATGGTACCTTTTGGTTCTGAATTGATAATGTAAAACTGAAAGGGAGCTGCATAAATAAACTTGAGTCATGAAGAAACAAAGTTGTCTGTTATAGAGTTGTAGAAAACCGTTCTAAAAAAGCTTGTCAGTTGCCATCTTAGTGTACTTCTAGCCTTATGAGGACTTAATAAGCCTGTAAAGTTCCTGACAGGTATGTATATATTCTGCTTCAAGAATTATCCCTTTGTGTCTGTTCATGTGAGAACTTCATAGTTTTCCCAAGGACCTCGTTGTCCCTTGTTGCTTTGCTATCCATATCAATAGAAATGTGTTTGTCTTACTACACTTCAAGCCCTTTGCTTTTAGTTGTAATCTGAAAGAATAGAACCAGAAAACCAGCTGCAACAGCTTACATATCTGTTAGAAAATTTGTCTCAGTATATTTCCTCAAGTCATATTCCACTACTTTCTATCTTGTTTCTAGTTGATGTTTCTCCTACAGTCATACTGCAACTCAGAACTCTCCTTTACTTGGGCAAATATACGAAGGATTTGCATGTCAGGAAAACAATAATGAAATTTCTCCTCTGCTCTTGAAGCAGTTGCTTGTCTAAGACAGAAGGGGAAAAAGAAGTTAAGTAAAAGTTCCAAGTATGTCTTCTGCCAGCCACGGGTAAATTTAAACATAGTTTGTAGAAAAATGTGCTGCTCCTACAAAAAAAATCAAAGATCATCTTGATTAAACCTTTGACTTGTTGCCTTTTCAGACTCTACTGGGAATTACTGTTTATAAACACAATTAACTGAAAAAAATTACAAACTCTTTGATTTTACTTGGATGCTGACAGTGTTGAAAAGTGAGAATTTCCAAAGATAGATGGTAAGCTCCTCTTTTATCTTTTCTTTTTGAGGCGGTACTTTTTGTTTTGGTTTTATGTCTTTTTTCAGTGTTGTATAGTTCCCAGATGGGATGGCTGACCCTGGCTGAATGCCAGGTGCTTACTAAAGCGGCTCTATCATTGCCCTCCTCACAGGTTAATGGGGAGAAAATACAACAAAAGGTTTATGTTTTAAGACAAGGACAGAGAGAGATCACTTCCTGATTACTGTCATGGGCAAAAAACATCTAACTTGGTAAAGTTAGTTTAATTTATCACAAATCAAATCAGATTAGGATAATGAGATGCAAAAGCTTAATCTTAATACATCTTCTCTCCACCCCTCCCTCCCTTCTTCCTGAGCTCATCTTTACTCCACGTTTGGAGGATGGTACTGGCTCACTCATCCAATGAGGTGAAAGGTACCATACAGAAACTGGAAATGGGAATCAAATTTATACTGTGTTCCAGCTTTATGCTTCAATTTTTATATCATGCTTGCATTGTGATTTCAGTATGCTGCTGTATCACTTTGTTGAATCAAGGCTCCATGTAGTTTCAAATATCTTCAAAGTAGTAAATTTGGTATTCAAATATTAAACTCCTGTCATGTGGAACATCTGTGTGATGAGTTGACTGTGGCTGGCTGTGGCTGTGAGTGCCCACAAAGCTACTCTCACACTCCACCTCGTCAGCAGTACTAGGGAAGAAAATAAGACAAAAAACTTGCGAGTTGAGATAAAGACAAAAAAGGGAAAATTACAAACAAACAAACAAACAAACAAACAAACAAACAAACAAAAAATCCCAGCAAGGGTCACATGCAGAAACAGAAAAAAAAAATCATTACTTCCATCAGCAGGTGATAAAAAACCACCACTTCCTGAGAAGAAGGGCCTCAAGTGGCATAAGAGTTGTTTTGGAATATAGATTCCTTAATATTTAATGTCTCACACACATGCACATTCTTTTCTTTCAGGCTTTATTGCTCAGCCTAGTGACGTGTGCCTTGGTCCCTTTGGTCGATTTCTATCTGCTGTCCTGGCTGTGTTCTTCCCATCCTACCTCTTGCCCACCATCAGCATATTGACCTTTGGGAAGGTGTGGGGAAGGGTGTGTTCTGGTTTGGAGAGACAGCCCCAATGCAGTGCCAGCATTGGGCAGCAGTAGCCAAAACTCTGGTGTTTTAGAGATTCTGTTCTAACTACAAACATGAAGCACTGCACTGTATGCGCTGCTAGGAGGAAGGTTAAGTCCATCCCAGCCAGACCTAGCACAAGTTAAAAGAACCGGGTCAGAGAGTAATAGACCGTGACACATTCATACTGGAGAATTAAAAGATATTTTGTATTGCCACATTACTAATAAGATTTAATTATGTCTAATGGACAGGATTTAATTATGATGTTATTCAACATCAAATGTCTCTAATCCGCAGAAGTGGTTTCTCACTAAGCCAGGCATTGATTTGACTTAGGGATTAGTTCTCAGCCATTCTCTCATAATTTATCTTGTTTTGGTTTAATTGTCAGGTTATAACAGATCAGGAGGTGGAAATTGTATGTGAAGGAGGCTTCTCAGTATATGTTAAAAGTGATATAACTATTCAGAAAAAAATAGCCTTGTGAAACAGAAGGTGCCAGGCAGAATTTATTGGAAATGAGTCCTGGATCTAATCAATTAGAGGAAATGACAAGAAAAGATTTGCAGCAGAAAAGGGTAGGAAGACATCTGTGAGCATTAAAAACATGTAATTGATAATATGCTGTGCTTTACAGGATTTGCAAGAAGCGTTCTGTTTACGTCAAAATCACTTGCCACCTTTTTTGCAAGGGACAACTTGGCTGATACATAGGAAAAAATGTGATGAGGAAAAAAGTGGGCAAGCAAAGAGGGAAGCTGTGTACAAGAGAGTGATTACTTAAAATAATAAAGAATATGCTGATAAAATAAAATGTGAAGCACTGATGTTGACTAAAGGAAGTGAGATAATTAAACAAAAATACAAAAACAAAACCAAAAAAAACCCCCAAGAATTGAAGAGAGAAAAACAAAAGAAAGTCAACAAGTGGAAAAGTGACAACATAATATCATTAAAAGATCCAAAGTATAGGATAAAAAGAAGGAAAAAATACAAGACCAAAACCAGGAGAAAAAAAAAATCTAAAAAGAAAAAAAGAACAACAAAAAACCATCTAAAAAAAACCCCTCAAGAAGCAAACAAACAAAGAAAGAAACAGGAAAAAACAACCAAAGAAAGAAAAAGCCACTACTAGCAACTATGATTATGATATGGTGGTGAATAACCGTTGACTTAAAGACCTTGAGAGATGCTTCTATTCTATGATAATATTGTCTCAAAATAATTGCAATTTTTTTTTTTGGTATTGCAATTTTTATATTGATTCTCCCAAGCTAGTGAGGTATTTAGCCTGGATAGTATAATGTTGAACCAGAGGACATATTTAACTCAGGTGTCAAGAAGAAAATATGGAACATCATTATTCTCTTAAGCCCAGGATGCCTCTGGGTGGAAGAAAAGCAGAAGACAAAAAAAACCCTTGACCACTTTTCTTATCAATAATGTAGTTTCCTTCCTTCTTTTACTGCGCACCTAATCCAAACCTTTTTTAAAAAAGTTACTTTTCTCTTAAAAATATAATCATAAATGATATTCAAGTTTTTACTTGTTATTTAAAAATCTTCCAGTAGCTGCTGAGCATTAGTAAAAATGTTCTTAAATCCAAAACTTTCACAGACATTAGCATGAGTGAATATTTGTTTTAAAAATCTTACCAGAGTACATAAATTATTTACTATTCATTATTCACCATTCAACGTTTGCTATTCATTATTCATTCATATACTCCAACAATGAGCTGCTCCATTGTAAGAATACGAATGGATAGATGTTATAGCCTAGATAGTTGGAGTCTGGCAATTAGATAGATGTAATAGCATGGTGATGTAGATGACTAATCACACATTATGAATACTGAACAGCAAACACTCAAAACTAACATTTTGGAAACAGCCTGTAGATAAGAAGTTGCTTGTCCAAACTATTTGTTCAATACTTACAAATAACTAGACATCAAGATTGGTTTCTGAATGATTCATGAACAGAAAGCAAGGCTAAAGGCCAATTTCTAACCCTTTAAAAATCAATGGAAAGATCCCCACTGGCTTCAAATAAGGTTTGAATAAGTTCTCCAAATGTGCAATTTATATTATTTACTGTAGGAATTCCAGCCACACACTGCCTCATCATACATGGTTAATAAGAATTTTATGCTTTAGGGGAAAAGATAAAAAATATAGTCGTATTTCCTCCTAAAGTTATAATTTAACAAAACTCTGGCATTGCAGCGTCTTCCTTATACTTTTCTTTTATGCTGAAAGAAAAGATCTCTGCACTACCATGGAGGAAAAAAAAAATCATTGCGTTTTTAAAATCAAAGAGAAGGCAAACTTTTTTTTTGCCTTGCAAACTGAAAATAAGAATGTGACATTTAAAAGAGCATCTAACACCTGTGCACTCATCCTGATCTGTGGGACTGACTATGGCTAGTTTAGTCTTGATGCAATTTGCATAGTTGAACAGTGAAAGTAGTTCACTGGTTTTGATCTTTCCATACTCTGAGACAAACATGTCAATTACAGTTTGTTTTCTTGAAGCCAAAACTGTGGTGCTTTGCATTGTTTAGTACAGTAAACACTGAAAGAATCTGATGTTTTTTCTGAAAAGCTTATGATCTAATTGATCTTCACACGAGAAAAATGAAAAGGTCTTGCACTGAAGCTTATGGAACTCTTACACTGATTAGAGTCCAATTCAAGATCTATGATGAAAGCTTTTCTTTTGATCTCTACACTAAAAAGATTATTCAGAAGCAGAGTGATATCTAAGAGACTAAGTGTTTTTGCTAAACTGTGTCAACAACTTTTCTTTAAAGCTTAGAGAAAATGCAGTAGTGGATAGGATTCATTCTCAAGCACCAGTAACAGCTTTGAATATTTTGTACATTGTCTATTGAAAGCACAGAATAGCAGAAAACACTAGTTAATAGCAACTGCAAAAATATTTTTTAAAAAATTGAGAGCTTCAGTACCTGACAATCTTTTGATGACCTCCCAGTTTTTTTTAAAAAGAAAACCATGCAGTACTTCATACACTTAGCATAAATCATAGTATTACCAAGAAACATTTTTTTCCTCCTCTCTTGCTTCCATCTTTTTCAAAACTTGGTAATTCGTGAAGCAGTTTGAATTTCATTAAGATAATAATTTACTGTTTATGAACTGCCCTCATTAAATAAAAGTAACCTATTTTTGAAGAAATTAACTTAATTTATGAGGCCTGTGATATTCTACTGAAGTCAAAGAAGTAACTATTTGAAAGCAAGCTCCTGCAGTGAATTTCAAAGCTTTTGTTCAGATTTCCTTTCTAATTTGATCACATCTTTAAGGTTCGTCAGAACTTGTTACTAAGTTACTCTTTACGTACAATTTTCCATCATGTGAGAATCAGGCGCAACCATTAATGGAAATACAATGCAGCACCATGTTTTCCCCCCTAACACTTGCTGGAACCTCAGAGCACACCACAAATATTTTTTATTTATCTGAAACAAACAAACAAAAAACCCCACAAAAACCCTCCCCCCAAAAAAACAAAAACAAAAACAAAACAAACAAAAAAAACCCCCTACAAACATAAACACGAAAACAAAAACCTAGACCAAAACAAAAACCAAATCATGAGCAAAACAAAAACAGAGTAAAAACAAAACCAGTCTGGGTCATCCAACCAAAAGACAGGGAGGATCAGTGAAAGAAAAATATTGCTTGGCCAGCTCACAAAACAGTTTTGGCACTTCTTAACTATCTCAAATATCCACTGATTTTTATGTCAGTTTTCTGATAAAACTGTACCAATGACACAAAACAAAATTAGAATATAGTCAAGTTCCTTTGTGGTCTTTAGCAGTTTGCTTATTTTAGGTGGACACTTAGTCCATAAGGCTAGACCAGACACTGTTTTCTAGTGTAAAAATGACACTTGGGGAAAACGAAAATTTACCTTGGACTAAAAAGATGCCTTAGTAAAAACTGTGGCAGCCATCGGCTATAGACTGTACTGTTTTGAAGAGTGAGACTCTATTAGCAGACTAGAATATGGCAGGCTTGTCTTGGAGTCTATGTAAGACTTCAAAGGAAGAAAAAGCTGCTTGCTGGGAGTAGAAAAGGAATGCATTTAATTTCAGGACAAGCCCTTTCAGAAGAATGAAATACTCCAGTTGCCTCATTTGGCCAGTTTTAATCATTCATATAAGAAAGATTTTTGAAGCAATGCCTAAAACTAGTGACACCAGAAAATCTCAAGAAATTCACTTGTGTTTTTCTCTACACAAACAATTTGAAATTCTCCCTCAAGTTATAAAGAAACATAAAACTGCAGTCAAAGATATATTTTATGAGATGATGAAAAAGCAACCCTCGTTAGGAAACTTTGGGGTGAAAAAGCTATTGGTATTGAAACTGCAATGTCCTTTGAGGTACTTTTCTTTTGGAACTGAGAGATATTTAAAAGCATTGAAACATTATGCTTTTTATATTTTTGGTTTGCTTGTTCTTTTAAGAATATAGGAGTTTAATTTATGACCTTACTACACGGGAGACAGGAACTGAGACAGTAGGAAGAACCTTACAAACCAGCAAGCTACCTGGAATTCATCCTGAAATATTAATTATACATCTGGCAGTACAAAAAGCCTGATTCATAGCCCATTGAAATAAATTAATTATGTATCTGGCAGACTCCAAAATCCACTGAAGCCAAAAGAAGTCTTAGGAGTCTTTGACTCCACTGGGCACTGGATCAAACTGCAGGAGGACGAGTGGAATTAGGCGGGGAGGAGTAGATCACCAGTGCTGCAGAGAGCAGAGCAAACTCAGATCAAGGAGATCAGAGCAGCAGGTGGCAGTGTGTAAACACCCCCAGGCCCTCAGAAATGCCTCTCTAACACTGGAGGGGAGGGAGGGGGTGTACCTCCCACGGCATTTGTAAGTGACCTATCTATTTTCACTTTCTGTAAATCTCAGTGAGAGGTGGCTAAGGATTTTGAAACAAATAGCTTCCCAGTGAAAGGATAAAGGTACAAAATCTCACCTTGGTTGCTGGGTATGATCACACCTAGATTTCAGCAACTTCATCAGAGCTCTGCCTAAGGCTCCTGGACAGCAAACAGGCAGTCCAGCTTAATTTTAAGGATGACAGCTAAAAGCTGTGTGCCTTCCCTATTACAGGAAGGTATGGACAGAATAATGAGAAGTTCACAACACACTGGGGGAGGTCTTTTCACAGAAATCTCTTGGCAGCGTCTAGCCATTATAGTTGCTATTGAAACATAGGTTTTGAAGACTAAAACTAAGATTTGCTGGATACTCCTAGGGAATGAAGTGGAGATTAGAATAAAAAATGTTTTCAGATAGAAAAAACAGTAAAAAAATTGAGATAGCAAAAACATCATCAAGTTTTCCCGTGCTTTCCTACTTGTGCACTGCTTGCACAAAATTCTCTACTCAATAATGAGCAAAGAGCCTCCTTTTCTTTTTGCCTTTGAAAGTCAAGGCAAGTCAATTTTTAAATATTGTTTAACTAAAGTGTGGTGAAATGTCTTTTCAGGATTCAACCTATAAGATGTTTGCAGAACAAGGGACAGTTATGAAACCCTAAAACATACACTTGGAAAAAATACATGAGAGCAAAACAAAACTAACAACCAAAACAGACAGTCTCTGATCTCACAGTATACTGATATTCACTAAGAAAGAATTATTTTCCTTTAAAATGTCTTGTATGGGGCTAGCCTTTGGATTTGTGATGACATCATGCTCAGCTAAGGGAAGCAGGAGGATGTTTGGAGTGATGCCATTTGTCTTCAGACTTTGACATTAGATGTGATGGAGCCCTGCTTTCCTGGAGATGTCTGAACATCTGCCTGCCCTTTAATTTCATAGTAGAAATATGATATTTCTTACAATATTATACACACAGGAATGTGAAATAAAAGGAAAAAAAATAAAAAGGAACATAGCAGTTTTAAGGTTCATTACAATGACTATGAAAACAGGAAACCTCCAGGAAAATTTGTAACAGTGAAACAGTAAAAATATGCATGGAGATCTACCATGACCTTAACAAGATTTTGAGATTACTTGCAGGAAAAACCCACTGTAAATATTACTTGGTGTATTTTAGTGTATTCTGTATTTCTGAAGATCGATAATTTATGTTTGTCTTCAGAAAAACAAAAACTAAGTCTGTTGCATTATTGATTATGATTTGTTGGGGGATTTGTTTTAGGGTTGTTTTGTTGGTTTTTGTTTTTGTTTTAATTGAGATGGTAGTACAAATTAATCTTAAACAATAAATGTTGAATTTCATTATTTGACGTATTATAAATGTGCAAAAAAATCCTTCCTATATCGAAAAAAGGTTTCATTAGAAACTGGCAAAAATAAGAACAATCATGTTGGGAGAAACAAAATGTGGTGATATTATGGGGTTTTAAAAATAAATAAGTTTAATGTTTAGAACATTTTACCCCCAGAATGTACAAAAATTGTACATACACATCAATTATCATGAAATCCTTGGTTTGATAACGCTGTTTATAAATGAATACGTACACTTTGTCATTCTTATTATCTGGACTCACTATAAAAGAGAGTCAAATTTGTAAGACTATGTTTTGAGCATTTTTAATTACTGCTTATATAACACAGCATTGTAATAGACTCTTACCTTAATATTATTTATCATTGATGTAACTGCATATACATAAATGAAACTGGATTACATCAGAATTGAACTATTTAAATAATACTGCTACTTATCTGCACCCAAAGACTAAAGCTGTTCAGTTTCCATGAGGCTGAAATTAAACATGAATTAAGGAAAGATTTCAGAAGGCTCTTAGATAAATCAATAGTGCTGTAACCATAAAGACTTGCAATTCTGTTTTAGATGTGACCCAAAGCAAATTCTAGGAATTTTCCTTATAAAATCAATGTGTAGTATAGGGATAAGAGGCACTGGCCATTTATGAAATGGCTTTCTTTTGGTACACCTGTGTAATTAATTTTTTTATTTTCTGAATTGATCATGATCTTGCTCGGCTCAGTAATACTTCTACTGTGGGGCAATTTCTATGCATTTTAAATAAAAATATATTTTAAAAATCAGATTGCAAAACCATGGGTTCTGACTTCTCTTGTAAATGCAGTAAAGTTTAAAATCCAAGGATTTTATGCTAAAACGCTGTGGTCTAATTATCCATATGCTACCTCACCTAGTTATTCACCTTATTTTATGGCTATTGTTTTATTGTTCATTACACATATTATGAATTAACACAGAAAAAAGTAGAAACAGCTGCATGCCAAGTGAAATATGAAATCTCTTAAGGAACTAACTTAGAAACACAAATCTGTTGAATATTGAAAAGTTAAGAAATCTAATTTAGCGAATGTCAAAACCAGTATTAAAACAGTGATGGTTTCCACCACTTCCAGGTATCGGTTCACTGTGAAGATTGTAAATATAAACGTAAACACTTGCTAATGATTTTAAATAAAACTAAAATCAAAGAAGAAATCACAGGAATAACTTATACTAACCAAACAAGAAATTATAACAAATAACACCATGTCAATGCTCCAGTGCTGTAATGATTTTAAATTAGAAAAGCAACATTTCCAGAACAGGTTGCTCATTTAACATTTTTAGGATCTGTCAATAAGATCACTTTTGGCATGAAACAGACTATTTATTTTGATTAAAGGAAAATCTCTCAATGAAAATGCTCAAGCAAATACCAGGAGGAATTCTTGACTTGTTCAGAGCCTGGAGCATTCTTACATATCACAAGGGTTTGAGAAAGAAGCAAACAGTGCTTGAGGGTTTGAAAAAATGTCAATGTGGTGTGTCGATAGGCTGTTGAGGTTACTGAAGAGTATTGTTTCAACAAAGGGTGGAAAGCTGCAGATCTGATTAACTCCTTGGCTGCACTGTTTGTGGCTATTTGCAGAGTGCCTCTTGGTGAGTAGTAAGAGTGCTCTGTCTTACTGAAATAATTTTTCAAAAGGGTCATTTATGCTGAGTAAGGCAGATATCACATAATGTTTAACACAGACTAACTGTTTATGAGGGGCTTGCATTGTGGGTTTTTTTTGTTATTGGGGGTGAGCTTTTGTTTGTTTTGTTGATTGGTTGGTTTGGATTTCTTCAGTTTTTCTCCTGTTAAAAACCATCATGTCTATGAAGGCCTCCATGCACAAGTCATCTTATCCCATTCTGCTGTGTGTTTTATGTCTTTGGAGACATTTGCAAGCAAGAGAAATATAATTCATGCCAGCAGTAAAATGAATACAGCAATACAGGCCATCGGGTACATCTCTACTAAAAATATGTTACATTTGCTGTTCTCATTACCTCTGGCTGCTGCAAAGTCTCTAAACTGACCTTGCAAGGAGGTAAGGTGCCATCTGGATGAGGTGAAAATCTCTTCAGAGACAATGTGGGCATAAAACTAAGTTTAATTACTTTTATTTTAGAAGTTAAAAAAACCCCCTCAAACCCGCTGTATGATCATATAAAAAATAAATGGCATCAAGGAAGATAGCACAGAATCATATTCCTTAGGATAGGGTTAAAAGGAGAATATAGTTGTAAAAGTCATGTGCTTTTTAAAATTTTTTTTTTCTGGAAAATCACAAATGCATCTATAAAAAGGTCTTCATTATGAATAAAATGGTTTCTTCTGATTTGGATTTTTTTTTTTTTTCCCCCTCAGCTCCAAGCCTAGCACTTCGGTTTTGAATGTGAAAATTAAAACAAAAAATACAAAAACCAACAAAACCATTAATTCAGTATAATGTAAGCATGATATAATATATATATATTATAGCTATAACTGGAATAGACAATAGTCATTAAAGATAACCAGATCATAGACCCAAGTGTGAAACAGATGAGATATTTTATGGAAGCACAGAAGGGAAGCAAGAAGTCCTTGTCATACTGCAAGTATATGACCTAAAATTTCTTGTCTTTTGGCACATTTGAAATATTTGAATGACTATAACTATTTTTATTCATATTGTTTACACGAGAGACTGATTACAATAACTCTGACATAGGTCATAACTTTTGTTTTAAACAACTTGAAATCTTATTTACTTCAACCATCTTAGATCAATGCTTGCATGCTGACTGCCCCATAAAAGGAATAAACATGTCTGAAGATCAAGTTGAATATTGTCATTGTTTGTATGAGGTCTTGATAACTTATTTTTGGACTGCGGGCACACAAGCATCCAATAAATGTTCATTTGCCACTGTAAAGCAATTATCCTTGATTGCACAGAATTTGTTCCAGTCAGCAAGATCTTTGCAACAATTTGCAATAAAGTATTCAGAAAATAATTCACAAGAATGAAGAAGATTGTATCAGTACTGTTTTCCTAAGAGTAAGACACAAAGAAGGCATATAATGTTAGAAAGACTACCCTTAGTTATCTAGATTTTTAAGACATGGGCCAAGATATGAGCTTACTCCGCCACAGTGTAAGTCACCAAAAGGGTTTGACAGCTGATGATAGCTATGATCTAACACACTGAAAACATTAGCTGTGTTTTTATTTTCCTGTTCCACCAATGTACTTATGAATCAAAATGCAACTACCATGCATCTCCCATGGACTAATACGTTTGGTTTACACACCAAATGTACACACCAATTTTGCAGAAAATTTTTGTTTGTATTTATGAAAGAATCTGTTTTGAGTGTATTTGATAATCAAGTTCTGGAAATAAAATCATCTGATTTATCTGACCCATCACACATAAGACAATTCAAATTACAAGATTTGCTAATAATTCAAAGTGTAAACAATATCAATATCAACAGTATGTTTAGTAAATATAAATAAAATTCAGATAATCTCTACATATAATGACAACATGCAGTTCAGTGTTATAAATAAATTTGAAGTATGTACCTAATATGAATATACTGACACAACACAGTTCTGAATACTTTTCCATCTTAAGGATATTAAAATAATAAATTTTAAAAATATTTAGACATTGATTTGTGGTGCACGGATCACTCATATCTATGCAATACCACATAATACAAAGTAGTTCTGATCATACAGATCCCACATACCAATATTCCTAACACTCACATGCTGAGGGTTCCTGTATAATTAATGTGTTCCTTGTTTTCCACAGCAGAATCCTGTGCACTGTCTTATAGATATTTTTATACTCCCAAATGGCTTCATCTTTTGATCTTCCTCTGTTATTTCAATTTTCTAGTGCTCTTGCTTTGTTCAGAAATACCTACACTGGCATAAAAAACACCCATTTTCAGGAAAGGCATTCATACAAAATACTTGTTTCCACTATGCAGATATCTGTCTAATCCATCTGCTCTTTCCTATTTCTACTTCAATATTTGTCTTATTATTCCCACCTCAACTTCTTCCCTCACAGCTCACAATTTTTTATAGTCCAAAATAGACCTTATTGCAGTTCTGTCACTTATTGTCAAAAGGATTATGCAAATGCATCTCTGGCCCTATATAAAGCTTCACTTTTCTTCAAAGCAATATGACAGATGGGCTTATGGCTGGCAGCCATACCCTTAAGCCAAAGCAGTGATTGTTCCTGCCTGAACTGATTGTCCTTTTACCTGTATTGTGTTTTCACAGATTTTTAAAAGTAACTTGGAACCAGGTCTTAAGCAGGAGGGTAAATGAGCACCAGCTGGAAATGAAGATGATTCATCCATAAATTTTGGCCTATAAGAAGGTAAGAAATGGAGTCAGGGAACAGGTGGCTAGAGGAGCTGATGATAAAATAAAGAAACAGAGTAGAAGAAAAATTTGTTATTTGAATTAATTCTACTTCCACTTATCTACTGCTGGTGCTGTATTATTGTTCTGTTATTTTCACTTCCAGGCTGTTAAATTTACATAGTTATATACCATTTTACATATGTACACATATAAAGTGCCTTTGGGAAGCTAAGTTTATTAATATAGTACATTTATTTATTATAAAAAAGTATAAAATTGTGGTAGTGACACAGCACAATTGTTATATTTAATTTGAGCTATCTTGTCCATTTTCTATCTATCTTTGAGTTTTACCAATATTCCGTGACCTGGTGGACACCATTCAGTGGCTGTGTTGTTTATGTACTTTGGTCTTTCACCGCTGCTAATTGAAGACACTTTCTGCTAGGATCCACTACCAAGTTCTGCACAGAGACTTATGTATGGTATGAGAATATATTGCATCTATGTTATGATCAGCCAAAATCTGTCTATGTCACTTTTATTTCCTACCCTCCTTAGTCAGCTGTAAGTCTTCCCTCTGTTGGTAGATAGTTTTGCATTGCTTGCCTGGCATTCAGAATAGTTGGCACTGCAGTGCATCTCCACGCTACATATGCACTAACTCCACAGTGTGGGAAGTCCCAAAGTGAGTGAATCTCAGGATTTCTTGTTGAGGTACTGGGTTTAGATTAAATAATTTTAAAACTCAGGCAGAAAGAACTTGTGCTTAAACATACACTCCAGCTGCACTCGTGATCTCTTCCTTTTCAAGTAAGTCTATTTACAATTTTCCTGTATGCAGTAATTCTGACTACCCAGAACTAAGAATATCTAACCTCTATAATCTAAGTGTCAATACTATTGCTTTTCTCTTTTTCTTCAGCAGTGCAGGTAAGCCCAGAGCAGATTTATTTGCGCAGGAAATAGAAGATAGATTTATCTCCTGCATTGGATCTACATGTGGATGTAAGACCCCACTCAAGGAAAAAGAAATCGATTCAGAAAGACAAGAAAGAGTATTCTCTCCCTTCAAAGAGAATTCCAGGGGACTAAGCTAATTAAAATAGAAAACAAGAATTAGGGAAAGAATTTTTGGTTTTTTAAATAAGCAACAGGAATGGAACTCAACTCGCAACTGAGAATTATTTTTTTTTCCTAAAAATTTTAACTTAACTTCACATACCACATTTCTGTAACAGCTAAACCCAGATTTCCTAAGAAACCTCAGTCAGAAAATTCCTCTAAGTTATAAATATCCTAATTTATCTTCTGAAAATCCAACTACTAAGAAACCACTTCTTATTGTCCTTCTGAAAATCCAGCTGAAGATCTTACTTGCTCTAGTTTGCATCTACATATTTCACAGATGAGTGCAAAATCCTTTTCTTTAGCCGATGTAATGCACTGCATTTTTTCCTAGACAATAGCTTCTGCCAGTGAATATCATCAGTCCTGAGTTTGTTTCCACATTTCACTCTGCTGGACTGCACCCTGTGAGCCACTTTTCAGTTCCTAAGCTTCTTCTCTTCACATCCTTTTCAATATGTTGGCTTCTTGACACAACTGTGGAAATTTTAAAGCAGTTTTATTCGTGGACATATTTAGGCTGTTATGTGCTACCAGAAATCATGCATAAAGTAATCAAATCAAAGTGATTTTTATACAGAAAAAAAAGGAAACACTTTCTACCTGACATCAGATCTGTGATATCCTCGATTTGTTTATTTAATGAAAGAGTAAGATCTGATATATATCTAGACACTCTCTGTTAATAACTGTGATCTAAATTTTTGTATATTAATATTATTATTATTATTATTATTATTATTATTATTAGTAGTAGTAGTAGTAGTAGTAGTAGTAGTAATAGTAATAGTAATAATAATAACAACAACAAATTACCTTTTACACCATTATGGTTGTCAGGGAAATCAGAGAAAGAGAGAGGCAATTTGGTTTTCAAAGTTTGTCTGTAAAGATTTTTTGATTGGTATCCTCTTGACTGTGGTTTTTTCCCTTTGTTTAGGTACTTATTTTTATTTTTAAGAGACATTTTAAAAGTAAGTTAAAGAACCACATGTCAGTATTTCTTGTCATGTGAGAGGGGATTCATACCACACAAAGCCCAAGGTAAGTAATCTCACCTAGTTTTTCATTCTTTCTTTATGAGTACTGAAATGAAAGGTGACTCAGAAGGTCAAATTGTCTTAAATATTTTGCCCTGAATACTTATTATCAGCACAAGCTGATAGCCTAGATTTCCACTGAAAGTCATGGTCCTCCACTGTTTGCACCCAATCTTTTCACCAGCTTTTTTTTTTCTGTCTCTCCTACATTTTGATTATGACCCCGACTGACTTAGTGATCAAACTACACAGCTGCATTCCTCCTTGCTACCCTTGTCCTTACGCAGGACCATACACCTGTAAGAGCCCGATAGTAAGCGAAAGACTTCAAAAAATGTTTCGTTTTTGTGTCTGCTTATCATAAATCTCTCTTGAACACCTGAAAACAACGGGATGGACTGCGAACAGCCCGCACTGAGGCCCATAGAAAGGAGGGTGAAACTAGTGCAAAATGTGGAGGGGAAAGCGAGGGATGGAATCCCTGACCTTTGCCTTCCCCCATCACCATCGCCTGTTGCGAGACAGCCTGAGGCTCGCTTGGGGAGAGCCCCGAGCCTGCAGCCGAGACAAGGGTCACACAGAGCTGTGGAACCTCACCGGGACCCTGCAGCCGAGACAAGGGTCACACAGAGCTGTGGAACCTCACCGGGACCCTGCAGCCCGGACCGGGCTCACACAGAGCTGTGGAACCTCACCCGGACCCTGCAACCCGGACCGGATTCACACAGGGCTGTGCTGCCCCATCCTGCTCCCGCACCCGCTGTGCGAGCACCGCCGGGCACCGCCTGCATCCCGGGGGATGCGCTGCTGCATCCCAGCCAAGCTGCTCCCGGCATCGCAGGAGGCAGATAAGAAAAAAGCAGGAAAAAAAGGCAAAAACTGCTCCGATCCCCGCACCCTGTCTCAGCAGCAGCAAAGGTAGCACAGTGTGGTGGTGGCCTAACCTATGCTTTATACAGTAACCTTATCTTTTTTCTAACTTTTCTACATTTTTCTGTTTCTTTGCCTCTTTAACTATTAAATAAAAATATATTAATGTGTTTGTATCAGCACTTAATCTTGTTTGGGTTTTATCTCTTTTTTTGAGGGGGTATATTTTGAACGTCCAAAGCTTGTTCAGTTTCATTCACAAAAGAATTAACTCTCTTTTCTCCTCTATGATTAAACTGGTTTGTAACAGGACCACTAATAGGAAAAACAGAAGAACACAAGGTAGAGGCCAGAAGGATAGTGTAAAAAAATATCACTGTCAGAAATAGCCTGATCTTAAATAAACTCAATTAAATAAATCTGATTAATCAAGCAAGTATGCCATAAAATTTTATACCAACCTGACTGAGGGCTTCTGCCAAAAAGAGAGAAATCTTCTTCTTACGTCTGACTCCAAAATCAATTCTCACTGCTCCAGGGAAGAAGCTCATTTTAAAGCAAACCCATCAGAATAGTACTTATTTTCAAACAAGAGAGTCAAACAGGTACCTTAATCCTTATGCTTGTACAAGAACAAGGAATGCACAGTGAAATGTGGAAGAGATAGAAGAAACCATTTCAGAAGCAGCTTGTTATTAAGTTCAGCAGTAGTGGAAGAACTTGAAGTATTTCTGCTGGAGTCAAATAATGCAAGTTCCAGAAAAGAGTCCTATTAACTGTCTCTAGAAGAGACAAATTTTATAACTTGATTAGGTTAAATACATCTGTATTAATATGCAAAGTGTGGTGAGAAGAATTTCAGCCTTAAGCCGTTCTGAAATTCAGTGACACAGGCAAAATTATACAAGGTTCAAATGTTCATCTAGTTCTTCATATTAGCATTTGAAGATCCAAATGGGATTATTAATACTCTTAATAGAATGTGGGCAGAAATTCTGACAGGACTGCATACCCTGAGATTGATATTTTTGGGGTTTTTTTAGGTGTAAATTGTAAGCTTCTTAGAGGAGGTAGCATGGATGCAGCAATATTCCCAGTGGAATTTAGTGACCCAGCTGCAGTGAGCAACTTGAAATATTCTGGTTTAATCTGTTATCAAGATACAGTCTTATGACCTTGTACTTTCTTCTCTGTCTTCCAGGAATATATTAAATTTGCTCTTATATATGTAGTTTAATATAATCTTGAGTATTTCTTCCCTTTTTCTTTATTTTGTTGTGTAATTTCTACAGAATACTACAGACGTCATGTTTTCTCAAACCAAAATATAAATCCTCTTAGATGATGTGAAATAATTCAGTGATATCAGAAAATAATTTATACTTGGGAATTATAAAAAAAATATATAATGTCGAGGTATATTTTTATGGCTTGGTGTCTAAGAGGTCAACATGCAATTTTTTTTTACTTAGGAGACTTGGGTTTCATTCAAGTTGGAACTGACCTGGAACTCAATTTTTCATTCTGTAGATGCAGGCATTGCAGTCTCACTGTATTGTAAAAAGAGTGAACTATGTAGTGCAGCAACAATGGGACAGATCTTTGCTCCTGTTATAGTATAAGAGTTTTTTCTTCATGCATTGAATTGTCTTCCATTGACTGCAGTTAAAAAGGGGGGGGCAAATGAAACAATTAATATTCACGATAATGCTTGCAATTTTTAAAAACTATAGTAAATTAATATTTTTTAGAATTCTGTGTTTGTAACTTAAAAAACAACAACAAAAAAAAAAGCCTTGAAGAAGCTTAGATTTCAGATTTTCATCAGAACTTTTAAGTTTTGAGAATGTGGTGGCAGTAAAGCCTCCACCCAGATACTTGCTCTCCCTCTCAAACAGATGAGAAAAATAATCAGAAGGAGAACTTGTGGGTCAGGAGAAAGATCAAGTGCAAGCGTGAGAGACAGAAATAAGTTTAGTATAAACTCTTTAATTTTCTCCTTGATAAAGCAGTTCTTGTGGATTTTGGAACACATTCGATTACTGACCATGTATTTCATATATACTTCTTAATTGGTGGAGGATGATCAGACATGGAGCAGGCTGCCCAGATGGACTCACCATCCCTGAAAGCATTCAAAAAGCATGTGGCTATGGTTTGATGGTCAACATGGTGGGAGAACACAGTTCTAGGGTAACAGTTGAACTCGGTGGTCTCGGAAGTTTCTTCCAACCTCAATGATTCTGCAAATGGTACAAAAGGATTTGCTCACCACCACAAGATCAATGCCCAGCCAGTCTTCAAGCAGCAGATATTTTTGAATATTTCCCTCCGTTTCAGTTTTATTGTTGACCATGATGTTACATAGTACAGAATATACCTTTGATAAGTTGGGATCAGCTGTCCCAGCTGGGTTCACCCCCATCCGCTCGCTCATCCCCAGAGTACTCTCTGGGGCAACAGAGTGAAAAAGAAAGGCCTTGAAGTGGTGCAGACACTGTTTATCAGTAGCTAAAACATTTGTTTTTATGTTAGCTGAATCCCATTTTGTGTGATATGCATAACACTTTGTGCAAGCTTCAAAAGTAACAAAAGGGCAAGTCAGGGAAAAGTCTATTGCTGCTTGCAGCTGGGCCTTGAATTGGAAAATCTTGTTCCTGTGCATTTCAGCCCCTGGCTCAGCCAGAAGCGCTTCATCCCATCACTGTGAAGAAGATCATTTAGTGCTGTCAACACAAATAACTTCAGTTTCTCCAACACTGGTGATGATCTTGTCTCATATATGGTTACTTTGAAATTTTTTCAAAATCCATGGAAGAAAAAGAAAAAGAAAAAAAAGGGGAAAAAAGAGAAAGAACATAAGGAAAAGTGATCCTTTTGGAAGTGGAAGCCTAGATTTTCAAACTTTCACCTTAGACAACTGGATGTATCAATTTATCATTAGGAATGAGATGACCAGTGCTTCTAGTCTCTGTGACAAGCAACATCATTCTGTTCCTTTTGAAATCTCAGAAATCATATATTTTCTAATAATCATATCAATTTTCTCATCTCAGTGGAACTTGAACAACTAGAAGTAAAAAAAATGGCAATACTTCTTACAATCATGATTCACCTTTATTTTGGCTGAGGAAATGTAATTGATCTAGTTTGGTCTCTGTTTCCTTAAATTGACAGCTTCTTACTATGAATCTCTATCTAGACTTCATTAGCTTCTGTGTTGAGATAATTATGTTTTTAGGAAAGAGGTGTCTTTATACTGATAAATCCTGAAGCTGTATAGGATGCATCAAGATGATCTGCACTTGTGAGGAAAATGAGAAGATTACACAGATGGAATGTAAGTGCAATTGATTCAGAAAAACAGACTAGAAAATAAACTTACTTATCCAATTTTGCATGTCATATATGACACACTGGCCCTTCTTATCATTGGATCAATATGTGTTGCAACACAAGTGTGTGAGGTCCCTTGGACTGTAAGGTTTCTTAAGGACTGCTTTGTGTCATGACAATAGAAATTAGAGCAATTTGAGATTCAAAAGTGAGGCCTCAGGACTATAAGAAACTAAGCCATATTCCTGTCTGCTCTTTTGTTTTGGACTTACCTTGTGCCAAATGTAAGTTTGATCAGAAAATCTCTGTGTGCTCAGAATTGGATTAAAGATTTATCACTTTTTTTTATTTATTTTTTTTTACTCTCAGTAAGAGTTCAGTATGGGTGGGCAGGGACTGAAGAAGAAAATAATAAGAAGATGCAGGCAGTGACAAGAAAGAAAAAGAGATGAAAATATAATTGTAACAAACATTTAAATTTCATTTATAAGGAAAAGTGAGGAATATTTTATTCTTTGTGTAGCCCAGCACGGATAATTTTAACCACGTGGGATATCACAATGGTAGGTCTGTCTTTTACTGTTACATTGTTCACATTGACATTCATGCACTGTTTTTTTGGTAAAAAGTTTATACTTCTCTTGCATCAAAGAGAAGAGATTCCTTTTGTATTTTCCTCTTATTTTTATCCCAGAATGAGACTACATTAAGCTATCTAGTTCCTTTTGATTTTCTAAAGTGTATTTTGAACTTTTGCTTCAAATTGCATTCTGATTTCACAAAATGATTGTTAGTTAAATTTGAATTTTCCTTCTTCAGCATTTGTACTAAACTTAGAAGATTACTGAGGATTTGACCCAGGGAAAAATATGCACTTTCACTATGTAATTGGAATAATTTCAGAGACACATCTCAGCAAAGCCAATTGCTCAAGTGGGACCAGATTTTGATGCATACACTTATTTTGCAATTCCATTTTATTTTACAAGGAGTCCAGTAGAAATGAATGGACATGATTTTGATACAATTTTGTGTGTTGAATAATAAATTATTCTGTCACTTTCATATGCCTGGGTCCCAGAATAAGATAGTTCAGTGTTTCATGGAAATCTGCTTGACTGAAAATTAGATGCGTCATTTTTCTGTCCTGCTCTTATTTTGATCTTAAAAACAACTAGTTTCTGTTCTCTCAATGCTTATTCTTTATGCATATAAAAAGTGGTGTTATGGTCTAAACCAGCCTTCATTTTTCTAGATCAAACAAATTGAGTTTCTTTAATCTTTTTTTAAAAGGAGATAAAATTTGCCTATTTTGCCACAGCATCTAAGTGTCTTATGAGCTTTTGAAGTTTCTCTAATTGTTTCAAGTTTTTATTTAAAAGGAGTTTGAAAACAAGGAAAATGAGACTTTTGAAAGGTTTACCTTCCACGTATCTTAGAGGTGCGATTCAAAGTAACTGTTTTCTTTATCATATAAGAAAGAAAAATAATTTCTCAGGGCAATGGCTTCTCTTTAAGAAAAAATCTTGCTGAGATTACAGAAAACTTTCAGGTCAAATTTATTAAGGAGAGAAGAAATATTCAGATTACTTTTTTAACAACCATTTTCTTAATACACTTCAAAATGAGGGTTTTTTTTACATTTTAATTAACCTTATGTTTTTATTCAGCTTCAGCTTGATCATTTCATATCTCCATTGTAGATTTACACATTTGTTTTCTTTTTAATGTGACATTAATCCTATTTTTGTATTGAATTTACTCTTATAAATTTCAAGCTGTTTCTGCAATGGATCATGATCATTCTAAATTCTAATCCCATTCTTTATATATTTTATAATCCTACCAGCATTGGTGACAGCTCTCATATTTTTCCTGTTTCACCATACAAGACATTAACAAAAATAATAAATAGTATTTTTTCTAAGACAGGTTCATTGGATGCTTCGTGTAGTGCTATGCTGGGTAAATGTACTGCTATTAGCTTTGAGTAAATTGTGTTCAAAATCAGAACAGTTGTATCAGTAAAGTAATCAATACTGAAGAGGGTGCATTCCTGAGAATGCCTTTGAATAGTATTGCATGAGCTTAGTTCTCTGTAACAAAGCACTGCATTGTGAAGGTAAGCCCTGGGAGACCTCGTGTGAAAAATGCTTTCAGTTTGAAAAAAAACAACCATTAATGAAGGGTCTTATTTGTATTTATGTATGCATTTATTTTTTTCTTTCCAACGAACCAATCATCCCCTTTACTTTCATGACATGTAGAACACGTAAGATTGTGTCAACAGCTTTTACCAGATAAAGATTCCAATGGATTTCTAACAAGTCTATCCCATCCTTCTCACTTCTCAAAAAATGCAATTGAGATAGTTCTACACAGTTTGCTGTTGACAAATCTGTAATTTCTGATTCTTATTTCACAATTGTGCTCTATGTACTTGCACAACGTTTGTTTGTTTGAATATTTCTGTGTGTTTCTCTGTTCATTTGAAGAGATTTTTACAGCTTCCTCTTTTCTCCTTTACTGGAATCTGGTTTAATTGAGGATTATCATTGCTTAGGACCGTCATACTTAATCAACCCTCCTCACTTCTCAAAAATAATAGGTAGCATTTGAGAGATAAGAATGAGAAGTCCTACAATTCTCTAATATAAATTTCTTCAAGGCCGGCAGTCTTAAATATTTTTAGCATTAGCTAAGTACTCTTTAAACTGCTTGCTCTCCATTCTTGCTTCTGTCTGTATCTAGATGCTGTTAATTTTAGATATGTTGAGCCTCTGGCAACAATCAACCTTTTTCATGATGTCTAAAAGGAAAAAAAGTCTACGGGGAGAAACATTTTAGCCTCCTATGTATTATATGCTATATCTACTATAAGTCAATCAGTGTTAGGCTTGGAATGCTGCAGAAAGATTCACTGTGCCTCATAGTACTTTGTGAGGCACAGCCTCAGTACTGACCAAGTAAGGAAATACATAATCTATTCTTAAAGTTGGAGATTAATTTTGCCTGAGTTCAATGAGAGTCTTTATAGTGACTTCAGAAAACTTCAGAACAACAGTTTAGAACATGGTACTGGACCAACTTTAGGTACAAAATGCATATCAAAATTCCAGTTTCCAATCTTCTTTCAATTTTTGCTGATCACAAAATTTTCCATGGCTGAGTTTAAAGAACCTCCCAATGAAGCTTTCTTTACCACCTCTCTCCTCTGTAGACGCATCTACTTCCAACCTGAGACAAGGAACCGCAACAAATCTCATCAGCAGGTATAGCAACAAAGCTTGCAGTCTCAAGACTGCGCCAGAATGCCAGGCTGCTTCTTAATGAATGCAAGAAAGGAAGAAAGTTGCTTCGCGATGCAACATGGTAGCAACCATCCCAATTCTGACAAATAAGGATGTAGCAATAAAGTTACTTCTTCAAAGTGTCTTTTCCTGATCCCATCGTCAGTGCTTTCACAGAAGCAGCAACAGCATGACTCTGAATTGGGTTGTGGGAGGATGGACATGCGGATATGACTGGATGATAAGGTGAGGAGTATTGATCAGACTGTTTTCCCCACCTTTCCAAAACATTCTTTACACTTGTGACGGGTTGATCCTGGCCAAACTCCAGTGCACCCATGAGAAACCATTTATTCATTTTCCTCACAGAGAATCACTTCTGTGTCTTTTTTTTCCATCTTCACCAAATACCAATTAACGCAAAACCAGCACAACACTAAAGAGAATCATCCTGAAAGCAAGTGCCAGAGCTATACTTATCCATATATACTCTGGTTATTATGGTCTTCTGATGGCCAGTGGGGCTTTGGATCTTCTTTGACAAACAGAAATATTTAATTTTTATAAGGTAGGTATTGTAGATATAAGGAATGACTGCAAATATATGAAGTAGCAAGAAAACTCCTTTCTGTCTTGGTGGGGAGGAGTATTCTCCTAATTTTGAAAGAAATTAGATGCAGAAAGCCAGGAACACAGGGCTTTGAATGTGAAATCAGAAAATGCTTTCGCAGGTAGCAAAAGCATTCCTTGAGGAAACTGAAGTATTAGCAAGTCACGTGTTGTCATGGAGCATTCCCATGTACTAAGCCCAGCTCTCTGTACTGTTAATTGCTGGAATGATCTATGATAAGCTTTTGGCCCAGGTAAATGTTTATTCTTCTAAACAATTTCTGTGCATACTTCATGTGTTAGCACAAAGAACATTTCTAACAAGTATTTTAGATGTGACCACTGTATTTGGAGGATCAAAGAATGCAATAATAAGAATGAATGGTGAATCCTTGGTCAGTGGTATTAGTGTCAAGAATGTTTATGGGCATTGTTTCTTCCAATAACATAGGTGTGGCCCCACAGCTCCTTTTAGGAAGGCACAAAACTGATTCCAACATCACCTCTCAAAACTTTGTCCTAGTTCAACTAAATTCACTCATTTTCTTCTCTCTAATGTTATTGTCTTATGTAGAAACCTAATCTGTACTAGTATTAACTTTGTAATCACAAAGTTAACACTAACCTAACTGGAACAAAAAAAAAGACATCAAGCATATCTGTCTTTTCAGTGCAAATGATTGATAACAACCCTCTTCCTGAATAGCTGAATCTTCTTTCTTCATACGCAGTAGTAATTAAAAAAAAAAAAAAAATGAAACTTACATTTCCTGGTTGGTAGACTGCTAGGTTGCCATTGACTGAAATTGTTTTATAATGAACAAGGATAGGTATGAAAAGGTATGTCTAAAAATGTAGATATTATAAATCTTTGGGTAAAAACTAGTAACAGGGTTTTAAAAAAAAATGAAGAAAAAAAAACAAACCACAAACTGCAAAATTAGAAGAAAATAAACATCATAATTCACAGGTTCCAAAAAGCAAATATTAGGATGTGTTGTATGGAAGTGGAAAAAAACCAAAATAACAACAAAAATTCCCTCTCAGAAAAACTGTGAAGCACTCCTACAAAAAGGTTAATCCCAAATTCTTGCCAAGTTTCTTTTCCCTTCATTTTATTTCTCCTTACAGATATTTTCAACATAACCCTTTGGCTGCAGATTTTGCAGTAGCTTCACAGTTGAAAAAAACTCACAACTGTTTCCTTTATAATTTTTATATGACGTGCTATTTAACAGACAGTTGCTGTGCCAAGTACACAATTTTGTGGGGAGTTTGTATCCTTTTATTTTCTATTGTGGAAACTGGTGAAGTAAGGACACATACAGAAAATGAGGTGAGTAATACCTATTCCATGGAATTTTTTATTTTATACAGTAATTGAAGGTTATCTTTAGAGATGGAACCAAATAACTGTCTTTATATCTTTGGTAGGAAATACAGATGTTGCCTACACAGAGTGAGAGATAATATTGCTGGCAATTTTACTATCACACGGCCTTACAAGCAGCAAGGTAGAAAGAGAAACTAATGTGAGAGACAATAGTTTGGAAATGTGTTATAGGTGGAGATAAAATGGGTCTGTGTATGAAAATCAACTATATTTTTCATGACTGAGGAAAGTGCTGTTGAAGAAATCCAAAATCTCATTTGGGCCTCTTTTTTGTGACATATTGCCAAAGATGTCCATATAGAAGAATAAACTTATATTTCGCTCTAGCTTTTGATGATGCAAATAATAATCTAAGAAACCACAGTCTAGTCTCTAACCTCTCAACAGATTGATGAAAATAACAAATAACAGAGTGCGCTTCAGCCTGTTGGTCTTGCAAAGGAATGGTTGGAAGATAAGTATTGGTTGAGATCAGCTTCTGAAATGTTCAGTTCTGATTGGTCTGTGAGGCAAGCTGGCAAGAAGAACTGCATACCTCAGGAAGCACTGACAGAATTCCTGAAAGGAAACAAAGTCTCGAGTGGGAAAACAGGGTGAAACTACCCCAATCCCTGGCTGTGACAGCAAAAAGATGGTGGAGATAAGGAAAGCAAAGGTAAAAAAACCTAAAGGTAGCAACCGAAAAAGTTAATGCCTATGAAATGAAATAAAATGAAATAATCTAATAAATGTCAGACTGTGTAGACCAGATGCCAGAAATAAAACATAACTCAATAACTGTTATATATATTTTAACAGAGATGGCTTCAAGAATCTATTCAGGGGTGTGCAGGTATGGAATTTTGCTTTACCTCATAAGATATACGTAACATCTTCAGAAAGGATTGTTTCATTGGGATATTAAAAATAAATTACCAATATAATTAAAATATATATTTATATTGAAAATTAATGAAAGGAACCAATTTACATCAGTATAGTATAAATCCATAGACAAATAATATCAGAGTTCCGCATATATATTTACATATATCTATGTTATACCTAGCTAAAAGAAGTTGTTTCAAATCTAGAAACTGTATTTAAGACCCTGGTCTTTTAACATCTTTGTAGATATATTTCTCTGTGCACATGTATTCCTAGTGACTACTGATGTCTATTAAGGGTTTTATATATCTTAAAAAAGATCTCATTTCAGAGCAGAGGTGTTTGCATGCAAAAACATAAAAGATTTAAAAAAAATACTTTCTCTTTTCTGTTCTTAGGGGGGAAAAGAAAATAACAATAAGAAAATGGTTGATAACATTGATTTAGAACAAGTGATAGAGTTCACACTGCAAGTAAAAGTTTTCTGCATGTAAACCCAGATGCAAGATGTCTGGGTATGGAGACCCAACTTTCTTCTTACCTTCTCAGCTGGAAATGTACCGCATTGATGAGACAATATCAGAAAACTGACTGTTCTTGCTGTTCCCATCCTGTAGTTAAATAGAAAGTTTTATTCACTGCTTTGTGTCTATAACCCTACAAACATCATGAATTAATAACAAATAAGGAAATAATTTAACAAACACATTTGCCCAGAACGTTCCTTAAGGCAGCCACTTCATGAAAGTAATTAGGATTGCAACACCTCCTGTTTCTACCTCCCTTCCCATTGTGCAGACACATCACACCCTGTTTAGCAAAAATAAATGTCTGTTTTTTGGAACAACCAGAACGCTTTCCTTTCACAATGCATATACAGAATGATGATTTGGGCTGGAAGGTTCATTTGGTCAAGACTACTTGATCAGTTCAACAAATTTGATTTCAGGACTGCTGAAAGGATTCTTATGAATAAGTGTCAAACCCTAACCTCAAATATCTCTACCAAGACCAATTGCACTTTGCCCTCTACAACTCAGTCTTTTCCTAGACTATTAGCATAGCTCTAAGTTATATTCATAATATTTAACCCAAAATTCTCTTCTGCCACTGAAGCCCATAATTCCTCTTTCTATTCTGGCTGCCTAAGGGGAGCAATTGGTCCCTGTCTTGCTTAAACTATAGATTTTATTTCAAGGAAAATAATATGTCTTTTCAATCTTTTTGTTTATAGAATGAATGTGACCAGTTTACTTAGCCTTTTCTCAAATATTTTTTCAAGCCTTTAACATTTTATTATTTCTTTGTGTCTCCTCTAAATTCCCTCCTACTATATATATATAATTTTTGCCAGCCTCTCCCCAAAATTGTGTGTAGAGTTCCAGCTCATTCTTGACTAGAGTGAATTACAGTATAACAATTTCATTAACATAATACTTTTTTTTTTTTTTTTTGAGAGGACTCAAAACGGGTGGAGAAAAAGTGATACTAGCTCTCTAACTTCTGCCTTTTAGAGACACATAGAAAAGACAATATTCATGTACATTAGGTTGACATGCCCAGGTTTTACAAGTGGAGGGCTGCAGGAGTGGCCTCTGTAGGAAGAGTTCAGGGCTGCCCTGTGCTGGATACATATTGTTCCAAGAGCAGGAGGTCCACCAGGTTTTCAGAGCAGAGATTCCCTGTGTCCCATTTTAGAGGCCAGAGTGGAGAAATTGAAAGGAATATGAGGATGCAGCAGCAAAAAGAAACTTCTATGTACTGACTGTGATCTCCCACCGCCTCACCTTCCTGTGGCATTTGAGGTAAGGAGTCTGAGTCAAAGGAGTGAATTTGAGCCTGGGAAAGAAAATAAGGAAAGATACTCTTTTATTGTTTGATTTTTTGTTTCCCACTACAAAAAAATCAGCAATTTAGTATTCATTTTACATTTAAAAAATATTTTTCCTCAAGTTTCTTCTTCTCACAATGGTAAATAAGATGTTTCCCTGTCTGTCCTGACGCATGGGCATCCTTACAACTGTTCTTCCCATTTTTCCTCTGCATATCTCTGGAGCTGTGAATTGGGTGGGAAATAAGCTTTTTACCAAGCTTGACCCAGCACTTCATGGTAGGTGTTGCAGATATTTTTTTATTAAATCATATGTATCTCTTCTGTGTTCTTCATGTCTGTATTCTTTCACATGAAAAATAACTACATCTGAACCGAGCAAAATATTCATAAAGCACATACAAACACAAAAGATTTGCTTGAGTGACAGATCACAAAAGCATCTTATTTATTAAAAAAGTAAAAGAAAAGAAAAACAAACCATTGAATAGGATTCATCACTTCACATAGTAAAAAAAACTCCACCATATTGTGAAATAACACATATTTTGACAACTACTTGAATCTGTCAGTAAAACTAAAGAAGAAATTGCCTGTCTGTATATCTACATCAGTATTTGACTTTGGATCAGAGGCATACCTCTGCAGTAAATCTGATCATATCAAATTCCTGTACTCAAGTTCTCAGTCTAGAAGAATGCAGTTTTGATCCATTGAGATAAAAATAAACTCAAAACTATGGTACCTGGGGACAAGGTTTAGAGATGAACACAGTGTACTGGGTTAATGGTTGGACTCGATGATCTTAAAGGTCTTCTCCAAATTTAAATGCCTATAATTCTATGAACTGTGTTCCAGGACATCAGTGTGCACCCACTCCAGAATGATACTCAGCCCAAGGGGTCAAACAAGTATTAATTTAAAGTAAAGCATTCAAACCATATATGGGTGTATGGGTGGCTGGGTTCTCAGCAATTTTTTTTTTCTTAAGACATCTATTGTTCTCATGCATTACTACTTGTTGTTATCCTTATAACTCTTGCTAAAATAATATTTTGGTTCTCCCCTTCCTTTAGTAGTTCAGTCCAAAGGGAGGCAAAGGGCTTTATTTGTAAGACATGCTGATGACCCTTCAAAGAAAATGTCCAGAATGGAAAAAAATATTATATCTTCAGAATAGAAATTACTAAATTGTTGGCTGTGATTTCCTCTTATTATATCCTCTCTGTATTGCTGAATCTGTAAATACAGTTCTCTCCCATCTAATAGGGAGAAATGAATGGTGGCTTTGACAAAACACTGATATTTTATTCTGTTTTTCTTTGTTTTGTCAGGAAATGTTACCTTCTAGGCTGCTTGAAGTTGATCCTGCAGGATCTAAGACACCCAAGAAACCTCCCATGTAGACTGTTATCATTCCTTTTCTGTTATTTGTAGAAGTGATCACATAATAGGCTCTAGAAATTACCTATAATGTGCATCAGGAAGCTTCATTCACACATTTTTACTTTAGTGAATTAAATATATGGTACCATGCATTTTTGCTAGCACCTTTGCTTATTTTATACAATTCAGTTGTTTAGACCCTTTCAGGTATTGGCATGTGCATAATATTGTTGCTCAAATTTCACCTGAATTTTCTCATGTGTCGCATATACTGAATAACAACACACGAAATTCTGTTAAACCGACATGAAAGAAAAAAAAATATTTGTTCATGCGGTAGATTTAATTTTAGTGAAGTAAAAAAAAAACTCACTTCTCTTTTATTCTGATCAGGATTTCAGAGAGTCAGAAAGGGTTGAAAGGGCTTTCCCAGGAGTAGGGAATGTCATGGTTTTTCTTTTGGCCTGTGTAATATTTCTACTTAGGGGAATATTAACATGTTTGATCCTTTGTACAACATTTCTCCTTGTCAGCATCTTGCTCTGAAACTTCTGTCCTTAGCCACAAAAAAATGACACTTGGCATATGACTACAGTGGCTTGGGGATTGGATGGATTCATCTTCTGTTTGTCATTCAGTAACAGGTTCATGTTGAATCCTCCACATACCTGAAGATAATAGTGAAGTGGAAAAATTCTTTTTGACATTGTAGCTCCCCTGTTTGTAAAATTTGGTAGCTCATGCTCACTGCTCCATGTTTTCCCTATTTTGATATCCAAGATTTAAGTGTTATTTTAATCCCATGTGACCACTAAATCTAAACACATAGGGTCATGGAACAGATACTATTTTCATTTCCCCACAGATTTATATAAGCTGAAAAGAACCAAATGACATTTAATAATATCACCTTAGATATTAATGAAAAAATATTGGAGAAATTATAATAATATCACATGAACATAAATGTATGTATACAGATGCACATCTTCCTTTAATAAATTATTTCTATACTGTATATTAAATAATTTAAAATTCTTTAAGATTTCTAGGAACCCACACAAAAAAAGTCATGCAGGATCACGCATTGAAGGATTTCCAATATACCATCAAATGATGCTATTAGTGGTCTTGAAAATTAAACAAAATTGTTCTTTTTGCACAGGCAGCCACTTTTGATGAGTTTGAATGAAACCTAGAGATGGAGTAATGCATAGGCATCACATCTTTTATGATATATTTTGCATGGGCATCACGTATTTTTTATTGTGTACAGAACTTTCAATCAAACTATGAAAACTTCCCATAACTGACCGTGTGGTTTTCATTACACTCTGTATGAAACTCCAAATCCAAGACAATTAGTTCCACTGACTATACTTCAGAATGAGGTAACCTAATGAGAATGGGTAACTTAGCATGCTGACATCTTCTCTTGTACTGTTTTTTTTTATGTACAGTAAATTCACGAATACAAGCCGCACTGAGTATAAGCCGCATCTCTGGGTGTTGGCAAATATTTCGGTTTTTGTCCATAGATAAGCCGCACCCGAATATAAGCCGCTCTGTCGTTCGCAGCGAGGACCCGCGTGCAATTAGTAACAGAACCGCGGGAGGGCGGGGTTTACTGGCTGAGCTAAGGCTGTGCAGGCTCGGCCCGCTAGGGGCCGCTGATGGGGCCAGGTGGCCCAGCCCGGTGCTGCCGCTCGGGGCCGGCCGCCGCTGCCACTGGGCTTGGTCACCCCGGGTCGGCGCTGCCCCGCGGTGGCAGGCAGGGACGGAGCTTCCCCCGCTCCTACGGCAGCGCCGGCGGGCGGGGACGGAGCTTTCCCGCGCCCGTGGCGCCGGCGGCGGGCGCGGACAAAGCACCCCGCCTCCTCCCCGGGTCGTGGCAATGGCGGCGCGCACTTCCCCCCCACTCCCCGGGCCGCGGCAATGGCTGCGCAGGGCTCCCGTCGGCTCCCGGAGCCGCGGCAATGGCGGCGCCCCCCCCCGTCGGCTCCCCGGGCCACAGCAATGGCTGCGCGGGGCTCCCGTCGGCTCCCCGGGCCGCGGTAACGGCGGCGTGTCCCCCACCGCGTCCTCCCCGGGCCGCGGCAATGGCGGCGCAGGGCCCCCGTCGGCTCCCCGAGCCGCGGCAATGGCGGCGCCCCCCCCCCTCCTCTCCTGGGCTGCAGCAGAGGAAAGAAGAAGAGAGCTCTCCCGCCTCTCTCCCCGCCCCGAGTGCTGCCTGCAGGGAACCAGGCCAACACGGTAACACTGTAACAATTGCGAAATGCCGGCTTTTACTGGCCGGTGCTTGGCTCGGCACTCTGGTTGGCACGTCTGGGGTTGTAAATGTCAGAAAATTATTAACATATTAGCCGCACCTGACTATTAGCCGCACTTCCGGGTTTCCACCAAAATTTTTGTCAAATTGCTGCGGCTTGTATTCGTGAAATTACTGTAAGTCTTATTATCAGGAATACTAGTTTGGGGGAGGGGGTTGGGGGGTGGAAATCTCCTGATCTTAAAACATCTTCTATTCAGAAAAACCTAAGAACTAAAACTTCTGCAATGGGTAGAAGGCAAAGAGATTAATCTCTCAAAAAAAATAAAAAATACAAGAGTTAGTGGAGTAACTTGTGTTTAGAAGATAAGTATTGTTATGCATTATAAATAGCTTAAAAAACGTAGAATCAGGGGAATCTCAAGCTTTTCTTTCCTCAGAATAGGCACTTTTCAGTGTGAATGCATGATGAATAAGGCTTGATAGCTATTTTACAGTAATTTCACGAATACAAGCCGCACTGTTTTGACCAAAATTTTGCTCCCATACCGGGAATGCGGCTAATATTCAGGTGCGGCCAATATGTGAATAATTTTCTGACATTTTCAACCCTGGGTGTGCAAACTGAGCCAGTGCAAACTGCAAAGTCGAGCACCTGCCAGTAAAACCCGGCATTTACGCGGTTGTTACAAACTGGTTACTTTGTTGCGCGGCGGGTGGAGCTGCTCTGTGCAGGCAGCACAGGGGGTGGGGAAGGCAGGGCAGCTCCCTCCTGCTGGCCCCACGGCCCGGGGGAAGCAGGGGCTCTCTCCTGCTTAGCCCTGTAGCTCGGGGGGAAGGTGGGGCAGCTCTCTCCTGCTTAGCCCCGCAGCTCGGGGGAAGGGCGAGGCAGCTCTCTCCTGCTTAGCCCTGCAGCTTGGGGGAAGCAGGGGCTCTCTCCTGCTTGGCCCCGCGGCTCGGGGGAAGCAGGGGCTCTCTCCTGCTTAGCCCTGTAGCTCGGGGGGAAGGTGGGTCAGCTCTCTCCTGCTTAGCCCTGCAACTCGGGGGAAGGGCGAGGCAGCTGTCTCCTGCTTAGCCCTGCAGCTTGGGGGAAGCAGGGGCTCTCTCCTGCTTGGCCCCGCGGCTCGGGGGAAGCAGGGGCTCTCTCCTGCTTGGCCCCGCGGCTCGGGGTGCTCCCGTCCCCACGTGCCGCCGCTGCAGGAACAGGCAGGCTCCATCCCTGTCTCCCATGGCCGCCGTAGGTGCCGGCGGGCTCTGTGCCCCCCCTGCCACCGAGCGGCAGCGCGGAGCTGGGCCACCCAGCCCTGTCGGCAGCCTCGAGTCCTCACAGCCCAAGCCGAGCCAGTAAACCCCACCCTGTTGCGGTTTGGTTACTAATTGGCAACTTTGTTGCACGCGGGTCCTCGCTGCGAGGCTTATACTCGGGTGCGGCTTATTTATGGACAAAAACCGAAATGTTTGCCAACACCCGACCATGCGGCTTATACTCAGTGCGGCTTGTATTCGTGAATTTACTGTAATCTAGCTTTTAAAAAAAGGTTGCTTCAAGGATAACAAGTGTGTTTTGTATTAGTCTTCATCTCCAGTGGAAACAAAGACTATAAAAATTGACCTAATTGTTTTGCTCTAGTTTTGGTTGTATTATAATTATTAGGTAATTGCCAATGTACTTTTGAAAATTCATTTTGCTACTTTTTCTATGGTACAATTTGATTTTATGGAGATCTAATGACACGCGATAGATGTTGCTGGATAACAACCTCTGTCTTATTTACAGGGAAAACTTTGGGTGTGTTCTATGCAGCCAGCTGAAGATTTCCAAATCTGTCCATATCTACTTGAAGTGCCATTGCTAACAATTCATCAAGTAGCTGAAAAGCCATATTAAAACTATAGTATATTTTCCCAGTGTTTAGAGCTCTTTAATTTAATGAACATCATCAGAAGAGGCATAGCATCATCAAGAATTTCATATGTTAATTCATATAGTGTGAAAAGAGAAATGATAAAGTTAAAAACCAGATAGCTAACCATCTGTGCAATTGTTACAGGATTTTAAAAAATTCTACCTGCTTACTATCATTATAACTCTCTTTAGAGATAATAAAACATTCACAGCAGATGTTTTCTGGGATTATCATATCTGTAATATGTCTAAAAGCCAAATAAATCTAAGAAAAGAACTTGTCAATCAAGAGACACCATGCTTTCTCCTAGATAGCAATAACAATGATAAATAATTTCTAATGCTGATATACAGCATAGAGTTCTATTAATCAGGCTTTATGATCTGTACATATGATGAATATATAATTAATGTATTAGCCACAGGACATTTGATATACCAGAGAGAATACAAAATAATGTAGCTTCTGGAAGAAATTTTACTTAAACACAATAAAAATTACTGTTAAGTCTTTGACACTGCCTCCATAAGATCCTCATGACATACTGTTGCTGGATGAAGAGATAGTGAATGTGGGTTGAAAAAGGTTTTAATGGTCAGGCTCAAGGTGTGACCACTGTCATGAAGTCTAATTTGAGGCCTAGGTATCAGTACAGGACCCCAGTACTATTAACATCTTCGTTAATGAGCAGGATAATGGGTTAGAGTGTACTAGCATTGTGTTTTCATGTAATCTGAAACCCAGCAGAGTGGTAGATTTATCAGGTGCTTGTACTCCCATTCAGGTGGACTGAAAGATTGGAGAAATAGTCCAACAGAGATTGTTTGCTGTTCTAAAAAGAGAAGCACCAAGTCTCTCATCAAGAGAGAAATAACTCTATAGAATTGCACAGTCAGGTCTGACCAGCTGGAAAAAAACTTGGCAGAAAAAGACTTGGGGACAGACAACAGAGAAGACCAAAAACAATCTAGATTGCATTAGAAAGATAAAGCCTGGCAGATCAGGCAAGGTGATCCTTCCCTTCTTCTGAGCACTGGTGAGACACATCTGGAGGGCAGAGTTCAGTGCTGGGGTCAACAGCACAACAAAACCCATGTGCATAGTGGAGCAAGTCCAGCAAAGAGCCTCAGAGATAAATAAGGGATTTGTCACAAGGAGACACTGAGAAGTCTGGGACTGTTCAGTATAAATATGAGAAGGCTCAGGGGGATCATATCAACAAGGATAAATATCCAAGGGGATACTTAAATAAAGATCTTACAAGTCACACTCAATGATAGGATGACGGACAATGAGCAAAAATTGATATTAACAAATATTTTTAAAAAGAAAAGAAATACTCTGAGTATCCAACAGTGAATAGCTAGAGAACCTGTGAAGTCTAGAACCCTGAAAAAAATGAAAATCTAACTAGAGATAGAGATAGTTAAGGAACATGCTCTTCCTGGCCTTGCTTTGAACAGAAATCTTGGAATTGCAAGGCTCTGCCAGAAGAATAGACATATTTGTGGTCTGAATATTATAGTACATGCAAGTAAATTACAATAATTTCACGATTATAAGCCACACTTGATTATAAGCCGCACATTACAATACAGAGTGTGATAAAAGGTATCTATTCTATCACCATCTGTTGAGGGTGGGGCCAGTGATCCTTATCTCAACGGCAGATATTCTGCTAATGGGTCATCCATTGAAACAAGACAGGGCATTGTTCTTTATCTTTTCACAACCCATCCTTCCTCCAGCCAGTCATTTTCTGCTAATGGCCGTTGAATCCCACTGTGGGACTGATAAAATTACTGCATCCCATTGGAAGTTGCTCCAGGCAGGGGGAAGAGCCCAGCATTTCTTACCAAGATAAAAACAGAGGTTTTGGGACACTAAGGGAGCCCCTTTCTCCACTGGACCTCCAGAGGGAAACTGCACCTTCTACAAGAGCACTGCTTCAACTGAATCACATCTGTCACTGCAGGAGGATGCAGTCACCATTTAATGGGACTGCTACCAACACCCTGCCTGACTGAGTGTCAGGTTGTACTCTGACTTTGTCAGGGTTTGGAGTTTTTTTCTTTGTAGTACTGTATTTCTATTTTAATTTCCCTAGAAAAGAGCTGTTATTCCTAATTCCCATATCTTTGCCTGAAAGTCCCTTGATTTCAAAATTATAATAATTTGGAGGGAGGGGGTTTACATTCTCCATTTCAAAGAGAAGTTCCTGCCTTTCTCAGTAGACACCTGTCCTCCAAACTAAAAGAGTAACTTTTTGTTCTTTGTCCATATATAAGCCGCACCTGATTATAAGCCGCACTTTGGGTTCGGACCAAAATTTTAGTCAAAATGGTGCGGTTTATAATTGTGAAATTACTGTATGCTAAAATGTTCATTTTTGGTCTTTAGAGAGCTCCTACAGGGAGTTGAACATAGGGAACTGTTCATTCCCTAATGTTTATGACATCATAAACATATGCACTACATATTAATGAAAAGAACAGAAGTGAGATGAAACTACAGAAAAACTGGTATCAAGAACCAACATACCCCTTTCTACTTCTGATGCAATGAAAATCTTGTTCTCAGAAATTACACAAGAAACTCTAAGAAAAATATCTTTTTCCAGAAATTTTAGAACGGATTTCTGCCAAGAGACAAATTCATAAAGGATTTTTGGACAATGGAGAGCTGCTTCAGTTTACAGTTTGGAGATTTTTTCAACATGAAGACACAGACCACATGAACTTCATGGGGAGCAATTACATGGGATGATAGGCAATTGAAATTTGGACAACTTCTAAGATGCACCAAACAACTATTGAGCAAAAGTTTTCTGGAGTTTATAATAAATCAAATATGTAAACTATATAAAAGTGAAATTACTATATGGATTGTTCTGTATATAACCATGTAGATGTCTCTTCTGCTTACTGAAGACCTTTGACTGCAGCAGACTGATCCTGCTGTGGGCAAATTAAAAATGATGTATCTTTGCTCTTCATTGTTACTACTACAGCCAATATGATTTATGGCTGTAGGTCACCAGTCAAAGCCTATATTACTGCACCCAATGAAGATAATACCTGACATCATTGACCAAGCTTCACTGAGCTCACGATGCAGCGCATACAACTTTGAAATGAAGGAGATATTTCATACTGTAACCTGAGCTGTCTTACAATGAGATAAAACACACAACACAACTAGTAAGGAGGCCCAGTGTTGTTCCTGGAGAGAAGAATGTTCATTTCAAATCTGGACTATGAATGAACACCCACTCAAACACTAATATTATTTAATATATCAGCATGGAGTTTCTGCACAAGATAAAAATCTCCCATTAGATCTTGAATTACCTTTTTATAAATTGTGTTCACATAGTTTCAATGTCTCCCACTAGGACATACATATCAAAACAACCACGTCATGGACTGTTAGATCATGTGGAATTTGGCTGGACCAGGATTATTCTTAGTTTTTCCAAATAATGCTACACAGTCTTTTCATAGTACTAAGACAAAGGTGATATTTAGAAAATGTGACTGTATCTTGCCAGAAGATGTATAAATGTAGAATTTTTTTTCAAAAACTTTGTAATATTAAATTAACTGTTACTGAGCATCGCTAGGTAAGCAATTAACATAAGAATTACCACCCACGGTATCAAGCATCATTTCATCCTAAGAGTCACCTAACATTTAACAGTGTATCCATTTTGAAGTACAATAATCTTTTTACTGTTAAGGTGATACTCTGTCTCATGTTTGCAATAAATAAATGGAGTCCTGAAGTAACTATCTAGTACAATTCAGAGATGAGTAGGAGAGATCTCTGTTCAAGTGTGTACATTTATTGTATTTTAATCACCACTTGGGCTAGTTCCCTGCAAGGGAGAGTTCATCACCTGCTTGGAAGAGCTCAAAGAGTGAATACTGGTTTAATCTGTATTTGAACTACAGGAATGCTATAGGAAGCAATACAAATATTGTAGGGTTACAGCAAGCAAAAAGAAATGTGAATAAAATGAATACAAATGAGGTGGGGGAGAGAAAAGTAGTGACAGAGACAGATAAATAATATCACCACACTATGGATCCCCAAGACATCCTGTTGATTCTCTCCATCTGGTCTTGGAGGTGAGAGTCCCCTGGGAAACATGGAGTTCAATAGATTGCTATATATTTGGACCAACTGGGAACGCTCAGGTACCTCCCCTGGGGAGGGGTAAGCAGGACACAGTCTCTTGCAGCAGGCTCTGGATATGCTGCATCACTTTGCATCACTTTGCATCAGTGCTCTGCTGCAAGGCCTCGGCAATGAGTCTGGGGAGCATTTTGGGGCTCTTTGATGGATGGTGGCACCCCCTCAGCTGCCCTCATGGGAACGTCCCATGGTGTGGCCTTCCTGGGTGGGGGCTTTGCAATTGAACCAGTTTGTGAGGGGGGTGGATGTTCACTGCCTCTGACCAGGGGTTACCCCACACCCCAAAACTCTCCTCCTTCCCTCTATTGTGGGGCAGTCTGTGCAAACCTGCCCTCAGCAGATGAGCCTGTGGGCTGTGGCCTCCCCCACCTTCAACCCTGCCAGAGTTGATTTTCAGGACAGTTGCTGAGTTGGGTTTCCTTGAGGATACATTCTTTTTTCTCAGCCTTGTTTACTTCTCCTTGAGTCTTGAGATAATTGACAACAGTGCCACCTTCTTTTATCTCAAGTTTCCTTAGGCAGCTTAACTCATGGTCTAAAGTTCCAGTCAGGAGTCATATTCAGGGAGGAGTGAACTTTGGTGGCTGCAGTTACTTCAGAGAGTTTTGCCATAATGGGCAAAGTCCTTCATGACGAGTTTAAGCCATTAACCATAACGTTTCAGCCTCTGACAAAGGGTCCAGTAAGTACATGTTTAAACAGGGAGAGTTTAATGCAGAGAACTGATTCAATTCAAAAAATGAGACATTAGAAAATTGTTTCCTATCACACTGCCACTCTGTTTTGTTTGATATGCGGGTTCTTGCTTTAGGAACTGAGTGAAAAACTGTCATTCAAGACTATTCATCTGATTTCTCTCAACCAGACTTAGAATTCTATTACCTTGTCTTTCTCCCCCATTTCTGGACTTATCTTCCCTTGAACAACTTAGTATTTATAAAAATATAGATTAATTATATAGCTGATTTTTTAACAGCCAGTAAAACTGCCATGCTAAAATACCTGACCTATACTAACATCTTAGTTCACATTACTTTTTACAAATTTCCTCTCAAAATGACAGTGTGTGTATTCCAAGTGGTTATATTGTGCTCTCTCTGTTCTTCTTTTAATGATGTTAGGTACAGTGCTGATAAATTTGTTACCCTAACCCTCACCTCACACCATCTCATCACATAGGCAGTTTAAATTATTTGGTTTAAGCTTCCAATGGAGTAAGTGAAACTCTTAATTTCCTTTTCAGGGGTACTTTAATGTTCCACTATCTTAACAATTTTATTTAACCACGAGGAAAATAAAAAAGTAAAACAAATGTGAGTTTAGGCAGCAGCAAAGACTACCAAAACAACTGCCTCTACTTATCCAAAAATTTTTCAGCTTTGAGTTTTCTTCATAGAAGTTTCTGAATGTTTATGCCAATCTGAATTGAAATTTGGATGGACAGTGACTTGTTGCAAGAAATTAGAGCAGTTAAATGTTGCAAACAAACAAACAAACAAACACACCAAAACCAAACCAAACCAAACCAAAACCAAAACCAAAACTCTTTGAAGTCCAGAGTAAAGGACAGGTGAATCTGCAAAAAGTGCTAAACTTGAAACACTAGTTATCCATAGCATCAGAATTATTATAACATCAACACCATGGAAATTTGGAATTACTATAACAGTTTCACTCGTCATTTGTACAAGACTGGAAGCTGTGATCAAAACCTATTATGATGTTTCCATGCTGCAGTACTTCCAGGTAAATATTTCTTGCTAATCTATCAGAGTTCAGGCCTGTAACATTATTACCCTATATTTTATGCTCATTTATGGGCAACTTGATACAAATATTTTCAAATTGCATGGGAGTCATTTTGGGTAACAGCAACAATAGCATTTCTGTAATACCTAGAGGTCAATATTTTAGAAATGCATTTTCCTAATAATCATAGTGTTTTAAAAAACAGACTTTTGTTTAAAATACTTCATATTCAAAAGCAAATAAATGGAGGAAACAAGCAATGAACTGAGGAGATTTATCTAATACCATACAGTTTGGAAGAAGAAGATAAAAAACAGTTACTTGGACATGAAAATACCCTTACCATTTTTATTATTTAATGACTGGAAGAGAAGTCATTATTCAGAAGGTTTTTTCCTTTTTTTTTTTTTTTTTTCTTTTTTTTTTTTTTCTGGTAGCCATGTCTCGCTGTGGTTGCGTTTCAGATTTTGGAGATCCTGATGAACCCTGGGTTGAGGCATTGTCAGCATAAGGTTCTGGGAGCCATGAGGTAATTCTGGTTTCATGGCTGTTCAGATTTGGCAGGGCTGGAATTGTTTTTATTTCTTTCATTTAGTGCAAACAATCTTGTTTATTGCACATGTAGAAGGTGATGACTGAGATTAATGTGATGACAACTTTCTGTATAACCCAAAGTAAGAGGGAAGAGGAGAGAGAGAAAAAAAGAAGGCTTCAGTTTCCTTTCTTTTATTCTTTTCAGGATAAAAATTGTAGCCATATATTAGGCAATCATCATAAAAAGGAGAAACAGCTAAAAATTAGCACTAAAAGACTATAATGCTCAAGGAAATCATACAGTTTTGGCATACAGCTTTAGTTACTCATATTCAGTACACAGGGAAAATGGATGAACTACAGGATCAAAAACTGTTATAGTTAATTAATTGTGGGCATATTTAACATGTTCATTGGAGCAAGGAGTAGATTTGGCAAATTATAACTTAGTGTATTATTTAAACCCACACAATACACACATTTGAGAAATTTGATGGCATAAGGTGCTGACATGAAAATGTGTTTTTATAGAGAAAATTTTAGAATTTCTGTATTTTTTAATCTCTGACCTTTTATTTTTTAGTTTTGATAGAACATGCAGCAGACACCGAAAGACTCAAAAACACAGCTTCCAGTTTTCTCAAAAAAACAACAATAAAGAAAAAAGAATAATTAACTGATATATTTGCAAATGCAGTTGTATGCACATCATGGTTTATTGACAAAATTTAGGCAAACATCCAAGCGATATGATTTTTTGCTTACGATAACGGAATAGCAACCAAAAAAGAAATAAAAACCAAAACCAAAAACCAGCAAATAACCCGCCCCAGTAGATGCTTTCCTCTTCCAATGTGACTTTCTAAGATTGTTCAGGAAATCATTGCTAAGTTCCTTACAGAGAAGCCTCAGTCTCCGTAGCCATGCTTTCCCCTTTTACTTACAACATACTTCACCTTATGAAAGTACACAAATTATTTATATTTCAGCTAACTTACATGAACCGAAAAGACTCTCATTTACCTTTCAAATCTCCTGGATAATTGGTATCTCCAGATGCTTGTTTCTGGTTTTCTTTCAGTGACTCCTGTGGAAGAGGTCAGCAGCTCTCTTGAAGTATGTGTTTTTAAATACGGTAATTTCATGAATACAAGACACACTGAGTATAAGCTGCATCGCCGGGTGTTGGCAAACATTTCGTTCTTTGTCCATAAATAAGCCACACCCGAGTATAAGCTGCTCTGTCGTTCGCAGGGAGGACCCGCGTGCAACAAAGTTGCCAAATAGTAACAGAATCGAGGTAGGGCGGGGTTTATTGGCTCGACTCGGGTCATGAGGGCTCAGAGCTGCCGACAGGGTTGGGTGGCCCAGTTTGGCGCTGCTGCTCGACGGGGCCGCTTGGGGCTGGCTGCTGCCTCTGGGTTTGCTCGCCCTGGCCCGGCGCTGCCCCACGGTGGCAGGGGGGCACAGAGCCCACCGGCACCCGCGGCAGCGGTGGGAGGTGAGGATGGAGCCACCCCGCTCCTGCAGTGGCGACACGCGGGGACGGGAGCCCCCCGAGCTGCGGGGCCAGCAGGAGAGAGCCCCCTACCTCCCCCCGAGCTGTGGGGCCAGTAGGAGGGAGCTGCCCCACCTTCCCCATCCCCTGTGCTGCCTGCACGGAGCAGCTCCACCCTCCGCACAACAGAGTAACCAATTTGTAACAACTGCGTAAATGCAGGGTTTTACTGGCAGGTGCTCGACTTTGCAGTTTGCACTGACTTGGTTTGCACTCCCAGGGTTGAAAATGTCAGAAAATTACAGAAATTACTGTACTTTTTTCTGACTCAAACTAATGAGTAATACTAATTTAAGACATATCAAACCATATTTTTCTGCTTTACATAGGCAAACCAGATAACTCCTTTCTATGAAACTAAAAATATATATGTCTGATTCCATAAAGCCTTGAACATGTGAGTCACATGTAACCTACACCATTCAAAAATAAGTTTTCATATATATAAACCACTGGGATTTCCCAAAATGAAGAAATCACATGCTTTCCTATGTGTAGAAAGCTTAGGTATGCATCAAATAATCTTCACAGACACATTTGGAGAATGAAAAAGTCCATTTGCTTTCCCTGCAGTAGTTTTACTCAAATCTCTGGGACAGAAGTCTCTATAATTATTCTTATGGGCTATTATCAGAGCTGCTGCATGAAATTGTGAAAGAGCTTCTAAAATTATTAACAGCATAATTGTAATTGTATGTATTTGAATTTTAAATATGCTTATTGGTCTAAATCATGAGCTTTATTAGGGTAAGACTGGAACATTTAATTGTACTAAATGGAGGCAGTCCCTGTCACGTTGGCAAAAAGTCCCTTAGTCCAAGCAGTCAGCAGCTGTTTCCATAGCTGCTGGACACAAACTTTTCAATACCATCAATTCTTATGCCTACAGAAGCTGATCGCTGGTTGGTGATGCTCACCACTCAGCCCCAAAAATTATTGAAGCAAAGCTGTCACCAACACTGAGAACAATAATAAGAACTTCAGTTCTGAAAACAATCACAGATTATTCATTTGGTCTAAAATTCACACTTCATTTATTAGAAGCCAAGTTCCAAAATAATGATAGAGTGATTGTGATATTTTTGACAGTAATTTTTTTCTTTATTTGTCTAAATCATTTCAATGTCAAAAAGAATAAGGTGTATTGGGATTCCTGCGTAAGTTGGATATATTAATATATAAAAGTGTGAATATCATGTAAATATTGATACATAAGTGCTGGGGGTTTTTAGTGATAGAGATCTTACGTCAATTTAAGTTAAAGTAAACCTGCATAAAGCTTTTTATTGTTGATGCCTGTGATTGATTGTGATAATATGTCAGCACACCAGAGCTTGTCAAACATACGAAGAGTTTCAAAGCTAATTTTTAAAGCTGGAAAAAAATCCCAAACTATAAATAAAAAGGAAAGTGAAATAAATGTTAGTTGAAGATTTGAAGATTTTCTTTTTCCTTTGTCTATTATCATGAGTAAACAGCCTTTAATTTTTTTTTTTTTTTTCCTCTGGAAGTCCAGACTCTTTTCATATTTATCACTGCTGGAAGAGAAAGGACACTACAGAAAGAAAAAAACCAAAAACTCAAACCATAGAATAACAAAAACAGAGACTGACAGACTGGGTAAGACTGGAAGGGACACTGAAAGGGTCATCTGGTTCAACCTCTCTGCTCAAGTAGGGTCATCTTACAGCACACAGCACAGAACTGCATCCAGATGGTTCTTGAGCATCTCTTGTGAGGGAAACTCCACAATCTCTCTGAGCAATCTGCTCCTGTGTTTGGTCACTAAGTTCTTCCTCAGATTCAAATGGAACTTCTTGTTTATCAGTTTTTGCCTGTAACAGAGCCCGGAAGTCAGTTAACAAATTAATAATGTTTAATTCAACAGTTTTTCCCCTATCCCCCTGTTGCTTACTAATATAGTTAAACTGTACTCTAGAATCAATTTATATTCTGAGGGACAACTCCTCAGACCTAGATAAGATACTGTTGCAGGAAAATGTTGGTAGTATCATGGAGGTAAACAAGAAATGAAGGGAGAACATATACCTAAAAGACATCAAGGGAAACTTTACTCAGAAACAAAGACCATTATCTATCTAAAGAAGAGACCTAAAAGAATTGTGCAGAGAGGTGGAATATGTGGTGGATGGAGTAGTAAAACTTTTATGAAATTTTCCTTAAAGTCGCCCTTATTATTTCTGATTTTAACTTGAAGTTCTATGAGTAACAACTAAGCACTTTTTAGTATTTAACTTTTCCCCTCTGTTGGCTTTGATTAAGGTTGTCCTTGTGGCAGAGTCTGCAGCTTGACGAATTTTAAAATACACCTTTTAAACAAGTGAACTTTTCTTGTAAGAGAGCAGATTTTCCTGATACTATATATTTCATATCATGGTCAAGAATAATAATATTTATCTCTTAGCAACATGTTTGCGTACAAGTTAATTCAGGAAAACTGAGACAGTGCGGAGAAAATAATTGAGAAGAAATGGAAACAAAAATATAGGTGTTTACTTGGTGCTTATTATGATGCTAATCTCTTAATTGACTCTGAAAATATCTGAGACCTTATATTACTTTTTACTAATGTTGGGCTAATTCAAGAAGAATGAGGATAATATCTTATTACTAAAGCAGAACTTGAAAACTGCAGGAGAAAACACTAGCTTGCAAATGATACAGAATGTCAGTATTGCAATTAATAAGTCAGTTTTCAGAACCAAGAATGTCACACTGATATTAGGCATCCCCTATCACAACATTCAAAATGACACAGTAAGTTACAAACACAAGGCAATTTTACCTATCACATAGCATTTCTTGTTATCTTAAGAACCTTAATACATTCTGACAGTCTGTCATCAAGCAATCCACTTTCAAGATAGCTTTTCTGGCTTAAGCTTTTACAGCAGTGGAGTCCTATACGAGGAACACCCACTGCACTAAAATCACTATTCTTTCTCTTAATATATTCCAGTGGTTACGATTGTGAAAAGTGGCTGCACTTTTTCACTTTATTAAACCATAATTTAACCTGTCTGATTAAACTATAACATATCGTTTGTACATCAAAAGAAATGTTTAAAAATAATCTGATTCATCACTTCTTTCTTTGCATTGTGTTTACATCATAGAAAATCAGGATGTGTGTGAAAAATTAGCTTTCACATATTCTTCATTGTGCTTAGAAATGAATGCAATTCAGCACTATGTCGGGTGAGTTTGGCACGCTTTTATTTGTCTGTTTTTCACACTACTGTTCAAAAGCCTTCAGTTTCTGTCTTCTGCCTGCGTATGAGCTACAGTTTAAGCAATCTGTCTGGCTTTAATTGCAGATTAAGAGACCTACATTTTTCTTCCTACTTGTGGGCTGTGTCAAAACTCCCAGGACAGGTAATTACATTCAAAAGAGTTTAGGAAATCTACTCATCTACTCATCTCTCCGTAGGTACAGACATGGAGTTAGCTAATTACATTAGGCCTTGCATAGGCAAGAAGTGCCATTTCAGGTAATTTATGGTGTCTGGGTCATCTTCAGGGACTTGCAGATATGACAGAGGACCTATAGAAGGTCCTGTGCACATCCAATGTGCATGACTTGAGTCGTATGTGGCACACTTATTTCACCTGAATTGAGTTTTCTTTGATCATAATAACAGTAGAAATTTGGTAAAGTTAATATGTAGATAACTGCACCTTCAAACTCAAGCTTCTGTGTTCAAGATATATTTTACACTAAATTTTAATTTTTAAATTCTGTTTTCAAGTTATATTTTATATAACACATTATATTAAAGTTAAATGTTCCACATATTTGTTGCCTCATTTTAATTCTTGAAGGCTTACCTCTTCTTTCCTAGTAACATCCTTTCCTTCCTTAATTTATTTTCTAAATTTTTAAATTTTTTGTAATTTTCCCATAATTTTTCCTGTCTACAAATCTTCACCTTATCTCTTGTAGAGTTTCATATAGTTATTTTTTGTCTTCTTTTTTTCTTTCTTTTTTTTTTTAACTACAGATATATCTATCTTGAATAACAAATCCACTACATTTGCCCATGATGTCCTCCTTATTTATTCTCTATTTTTAAAATTTGTATCCAAACATCCCAGTGTACTATAGGAACTATATACATTGTTGTTATATCTGCAGAGTTAAATATTAATTAGTTTGACATGATAGGAAAAAGAATAAATTTCATCCTTTAAAGAATTTCTTAGCATCTCCAGTCAGCCTCTACTTAGTCATGCAGTGTGTTTCTATCTTAAAATAACTGTTTTTGGTTGTTGTTTTTTTCCCTGTCCATAAGCTAAAGGAAATTAAATTACATGGCAAACCTTATGGGGTGGATAATAATATACTGAATTAGATTTTCAAGTAACATATGAAGAGCTTTTGAATCTGTGAATCAGCTATAGCTTTTCATAACAACATTTGCTCTGAGGCAAAGCTACCAAGATGAAATCTAGATTTTGTGAAAGCTTGTTTCTGGATTTAATCTTAGGAACTCAGCCCTGATTCTGTTTTTCTTTTTTTTTTTTTTTAGATGGAGCTGAAATCCACTTTTGGCTTCAAGGTAGAAGAGAACAGATGTGGAGAATGCTGAAAAAAACATCAAGAAGCATCCAGACACGAACATCAGTGCAAAGGAGATTATCTACAAAAATGTGCAACAAGTGCTGCCCTTCATCAGAAAATACCCTTATTTCCATATAAAAACCTGCAAAGCTTATGAGTATTTGTAAGGCTATTCACTATTCACTCAAGCATTTCTTTTTTAATATTGATTTGATTTTCAGGCATTAATCTAGAGGCAATAAAATTGACCAACACACAGTAAATAACAATTTCATTTAGCTCAACCATTTGACAAACAGAAACATTTGTAAAAGTACAATGACAGTATGAGTTGGCAATTAAAAGATTAAAAAAAATGAATTCTATTTATAATATCAAGCACCTATGGCAGTTTCATGCAAAGAAAAGGCTATGCTATATCAAATACAAAAATCTTTCTCCAATATGCATGTTAATTATAATGAGAATCAAGAAATTATGGACTTATGTACATTGGAAGTGACATCTAACCCATCTGGGGAGGCCACCTAGCCCAGCTCTGCACTCAGAGTAAGCTACCTTCAGCACTGGGGTCTGTAGCAGCAAAAGGCTACAGATCACACAGCAAGAACTTATGAGAATTTTGCAAAGGAAACCTGAAAACTTCTTTGTAATAGCAAACTACTACATTCAATTTAGTCCAAACGCCTAACAGCACACGCACCTATAAAGCTTGGGTTATAATAATAATTAGGATTATTTCTATGTTTGACTACGGGAATTTTAAAGATATGTAGGATTTAAGTATATGTATTGCATACAGAACTGGAAATGATAAGTCCATCTCAACTCACATTGCAAGATTATGCAAGCTTATTTCAAAGGAGAATAATTATCATGTTCAATATAATTATTTTATGGAAATTAAGATAAAATTTTTGGTGCCATGCTGATTTTCCCTATTTTACCACCTTCATAGAAAAAAGAACCAACAACAAACCCAAAACCAAAAAAAACAAGCATCACAGGGTTTATTTTTGTTTGCTTTTAAGAGTTTAGATATTGAGAATCACTCTACATTTTCTCCTATCCACAAAAAATAAGAAAGTAGAAAAATCCAATGCCTACTACCAGAAACACAGGAAACAATAAATCTATTGAGATGTATTTTTATTTTAAATATGTATTGTACTCATCTATGTATATTTGGCTGATATCACAACAGTATCAATAAAGTTCATCTTTGGAAACAATAAAATCCTTGGAAAAATAGTGGAAAATTATATTTCCTTGGATATAAAGAGTCTTGGAGGTTCAGAGTGAGATGAATGGGGCAATTCATACATTTCAGAGGCTTTATTCTGGTTTTCTAGTTGTCTCAGGTGAAAGACAGTTCATCAGTTTACAGTGTCTTCATATGATATATATATATAAACTTGGGATCATGGAGAACAATTTTTAGGGACTGTTTAATTTTTAATAATGGGAAACACACATCTCTGTTTACACCACAATATATAGACATGTTTCTAGGGGAAACTTATAAACTGCTTTATAATTCTTGCAAAGAGTATAGAGGTATGACCAAAAAACACTGTTATACTCAGCACACAATTTTCATCATCTTTTTTTGTTGTTCAGCTTCTTTCAATCCATCTATTTCCTTTAATGACTGACTTTTTCTTTGATGTGTTTATTTTTTTAAGATCATAATATAAGAAAAACGAATAATCAAAACATGTAGAGAAGATATTACTGAAAAATGCCAGGCAAAAAGCATTTCATTTTTAAGGACTTAGGTGCAGACACTGTCATTTTATGAGCATCTTCAATATAATAGCCTGTGACTTGAAGGTAATATGCAATGAGTGTGATGCAGAGGTTGTTATGGTTTCAGGGGCTTCTGTGACTTTTACTGACTGTAAATCCTACAGCCAAATATGTTAGACCTGATCCTGGAGGTATAATTCAGAGAATTACATAGCTTTCCTATATAGTGCAAATACACATGCACATATACCTCCATATTAAAACAAAAGCCATTTTCTTTCTCTTTGAAAAAAAAAAAAGCTTATATTGCTGCCTACATGCTTCCAAAATTCAGAATAACTGTGATAACTATTAAAAAAACCCCAAACATTCATACCCATGTATATGCAGTGTTATACAGTGGCCAAAGGGTTTTAGAAAGTTACCTAACTTCTCCTATAATAAATGTTTTTTACTAAGCAAAAGAAAAATATTCAAAATTCTGTTTTAAAGTAGTATTTCCAATGTTAGAGACAGTATACATTATACTCAGTGGGAGTTGGGTGCCTAACTGCCCTTCATGGTTTTGTGTCTCCCTTTTTTTTTCCTCCCTTTTTTTATCTTGTGGATGTTCTAAGCAAATCAAATTCAGTGAAAAGTTACTTATTTGGTTCAGAGGTGTTTACATCAGACCATAAAGGTTTGATTATTACCTGCTGGTGACAACAGTAAAATTTATTAGTCAATAGCTTCAGGACAAGTTCCTAAAGTGCCTTCCTTCTCATAACATGCATCATTTCCTTTTTAAACATTCATTTCCCACAAAAGTTCATATTTGTAGAATTTCTCTGTAAATAGACTAGGCATTTCCTGTGAATTCATTACCAATGTTAACATAGAATTCTAGTTTAATTTAGCATTCTGGTAATTCTTCCTCCAATTTACTAAGTAGATTATTATAGTGGACAAAATACTCTTCCCCATCCACCATTCCTCACCCTACATGTTTTCCATACAGTCATGGCATTCTCTTAATAGCTTTCTTCTCCTAAATATCTTGCATTACACCCTGCAGGTAAAGTAAGAATGAAAAACAAAAACCTAAAATGAACAAGATATACAATTAAAATTATGTTTAACACTAGGAAGTAACTGAGTACTTTAAAACAAAAAAAGGTCCCTTTGACTCTTCAGAATTAACAGTATGTTCTTCAAATAACAAAAAAAAGGATTATGTTTGAAATTATTGCTATTCAGGACCCTGCTTTCTCTTTGACTTCTTATTCTGTATCAAATTACTTGATTATCTTATCATTCAGGGAAGAAAATGCACAGTTCCAGATGAATAAAAATTATTTTCTTCATGTGATGGCATTACAAGTCTTTATTACTCACAGTAATAAAATTGAGTGAGAGACTCAATGAAAATGATACAAAAAATATAATTCTGAATTCTTGCTTAAATGTGTTTTTTACAACTATGTGTTACTTTTTTGGTAAGGGGAAACAATAGAAGGAAGCATTTTGTTTCTTGTTATTAGATCTACATTTACAAACTAAAAGTATACTTTTCAGAATATTCAGAGTTTACAAAAATACTATTTATGATAATCTAAAACTATCTTATCTAGAAAATAAGAATATGAAAGCTATGAGCAGCATTTAAAAAGTAATTACCATTAAAAAGTAAATAAATAGTGGGTGATCAGAGGACAAATATTACAGATTTCTCATGTCTGGCTTATACGTAATACTCTTTTTATACAACAGTCAACCAGTTGTAAGGAATCAATATTAATATATTAGCTATCATTGCTAAAAGACCTTAATTCCCATGAACTTAAGAAATGACCAGTCCTTTCCTTCCATTCAATTTTGAGTTCTTTTTTGAGTTACTCAAAAGACATGCTGGAGAAAGATATTACACAAATTACAGTAAATTCACGAATACAAGCCGCACTGAGTATAAGCCGCATCTCTGGGTGCTGGCAAATATTTCGGTTTCTGTCCATAAATAAGCCGCACCCGAATATAAGCTGCTCTGTCGTTCGCAGCGAGGACCCGCGTGCAATTAGTAACAGAACCGCGAGAGGGCGGGGTTTACTGGCTGAGCTAAGGCTGTACAGGCTCGGCCCGCTAGGGGTCGCTGACGGGGCCAGGTGGCCCAGCCCAGTGCTGCCACTCGGGGCCGGTCGCCGCTGCCACTGGGCTCGGTCACCCTGGGTCGGCGCTGCCCCACGGTGGCAGGCAGGGACGGAGCTTCCCCCGCTCCTACGGCAGCAGCGGCGGGCGGGGACGGAGCTTTCCCGCGCCCGTGGCGCCTGCGGCGGGGGCGGACAAAGCACCCCGCCTCCTCCCCGGGCCACAGCAATGGCTGCGCGGGGCTCCCATCGGCTCCCCGGGCCGCTGCAATGGCAGCGCGCACTTCCCCCCCACCTCCCCGGGCCGCAGCAATGGTGGCGCAGGGCTCCCGTCGGCTCCCGGAGCCGCGGCAATGACGGCGCGGCCCTCCCCATCTCCTCCCCGGGCCACGGCAATGGCGACGCCCCCCGCCCCCCCCCCCCCCGTCCTCCCCGAACAGCGTCAATGGTGGTGCCCCCCCCCCCCCTCCTCCCCTGGGCTGAGGCAGAGGAGGGAAGAAGAGAGCTCTCCCGCCTCTCTCCCCGCCCCCCGTGCTGCCTGCAGGGAGCCAGGGCAACACGGTAACACTGTAACAATTGCAAAATACCGGCTTTTACTGACAGGTGCTTGGCTCGGCACTCTGGCTGGCACGTCTGGGGTTGTAAATGTCAGAAAATTATTCACATATTAGCCGCCCCCGACTATTAGCCGCACTTCCGGGTTTCCACCAAAATTTTTGTCAAATTACTGTGGCTTGTATTCGTGAAATTACTGTACCTTGAATTGTTTATGCTGTTATCATTTTGAGAACTAAATAATAGCAATAATCTGCAGAACTTGGACATGTGAGTAACGTGCTCTCTTCCCAGAACTGTCCTGAGAAGCAGATGTCAGTTATATTAAATCTGTGATTTGGACATGATTTCAACTGCTGTCCTCAACCCAATGAGATATGGGATTTTTGCCTCCTCATATCATTTGTTACAAATTTTAAATTGCAAGATTTCAGAATATATAAGGTCACAAGGGATTTAATGACCCCATATACTCCAATTATTCTCTCCAAACATATGGCTAAATTCCACCTTGACTCTACCATCAAAGCATAGTGAACGGTTTAAAAGTGACTATTACCATACGGTTGTTTAAAAATGGGTTATTCCTGTTTGAGGCTCCCTGGTACAAGAAAGACAATGACAAACCGCAGCAAGCCACAGGAGATCCATGAGATTGTCTAGTGGCTGGACTGGACATGGCATTTAGAACCCTGGTCTAGTTGATGAGGTAATGATCCAAAGGTTGGACACGATGGTCTCAGAAGTCTTTTCCAAACAAATTCGTTCTGTGATTCTGTGATTACAGAGTATCACAAGGATAGGCTTTGTTCACAGGCTTTTTTTAGCTTAAAAAACAGATTGCTTAGGGGTCAACTTAACACTGTCTTTCACTATTGAATGTGTGTCTAGAAGACTTAACCCAGTTTTGCTGCGTGGTACAGCAAAGCAATGAGAAGAATGCATGCAAATTACATCACGGAAAATTTCCTCTTGTTGTTAAGTAAATTGCAACAATAAATTAAACACAAACAAGGTGGTCAGACACTGGGTCAACTTTTCCCCAGAGATTCTGAAATTCCTTGCTCAGACTTTCAGAGCTCTGAAGAATAATGTCTGGAGAAACTTTGTTAAAAATAGAAGTTTTCCTTGACTTTATCACGTGGCTTATGGTCACTTCCAAATTAGGTTGTTCAATCATTTCACAATTTAATATATGTAAAACATGATGAGGAGGGAAATGTAACCATATAAAATTCTTCACAGATTTCAGAGATAGAAGGCACAAATTGTACATCCTACTGGGCTGATGACAGTGGTGGGATTCAGGAAAAATTTGCAGGTAGAAGACAACAATGATACACAGATTCTATGAGTGCTTCTCTGTAGCAATTTCCCAGGATGACTGTGGTCAGTTTTAGGGCAAATCCCAATAGTCTACCCTGAACAAAATAAAAATATTTATCAATAATCTAGCTGTTTCTTTAGGTTCTAGATAATGTCTGTTTTTCTTTTCTTTCTCAATTACTCTGAATATAGTCAGAAGATTTGAAGAAGAAAAAGTGACTAAGAAAATGGGAATTGCAATAAATTATTTGTAGAATATATATATTTCTGTACATGGAAATTTTGACAAGTGATCATTCACAAATAAAATGTGGTTTGTTTTTTTTTTTTTTCTTTTTCCCTTGTACTTTTTTGGTCTTCCCTTCATCATCTTTCTGTTGCATTTTTTCATACATTGGTTCTCCATTAGAGAAAACGCTTTTAATTTTTTAAGAGCAAATCGTAAGTCTGTTAGCACTTATCTATGAAGCCATATGGGTTTCCATATGGTATTTCTTTTGATGACTGTGCCATATTCAATATCTTACTCATGTAAATGTCTGTGAAATCAAGTGTTTTATCTTTAATTTCCTGCACTGATAAGTAGATGATAACTCTGGGTGTATTAGTACATTTTGGCTTTATCTGTCTATCATTAGATTGGAGGATGGTACTTTCACCTATTTTTTAATTGGGTACTTAAAAGGTCTAAGAGAAGATGTAACAATATGAAATGTCTTCTGTCATAAGTACTGTGAAAACCTTCTCCTTAGTATTGATGGTTTTATTGCTATAAATAAACAAGTTCAAATTTATCTAAACACATTTTAAAAACTAAATTGGAAAAAGATGGATATCATATGAAAAGAATACTAAGGGACATTTTTGATTTCTGAGAGTGTCTACATGACTCAGAAATGTCACAACACAATAAAAGTATTCTTTTAGAGTGTTATAACCAGAAGGAATGAGTCTTTTTTGATGAAAGAAGCATGACTTCCAACAAGACATTAGTAGAAAAATGCATTCTGAAATACTTTTGAAGATGTAAACCTCATAATGTCAAGTATTGCAGTTCAACAAAAACTCATTACTTATTTGATACAAGTAGATGCAGTTACGATTTCATATCATGGCATTCGTCTACCGAAATCAGGAAACAAAGAAAACTTGTCATTTTATATAGCTAGGTAAAATTAAAGGGTATAAAAAACATGAATATGTAAATTAGATCTAGAAGTGTTGTCTTGTATTTTTAATGTCTACACCTTGTATATTGAGTCAGGGTTTTTTCCTAACTAAATATTTTTTACTCCATTTTATAAAGCATTTAGGTGTAGGAGGTACACTTTTCTTTTAAAAGTCCATTTAAGTATGATTCAAACTTTGAAATTATTCTAGATATCTACATTTTCTTGCTAGGAAAAATAACTATCATTTTTCAAAAGTAAAACTAATTATATTAGTAGTATTATGGTATCCAAATTTAAGATTATAATTTAAAAAATCTTATTCTATTTGAAAGGAAAAGAAGAAAATTATTTTCATCATTAGTATTTTCCTGAGATTCTATAATAGCTTAACCATATCCAAGGAAAATGAAAGAGTTAAGAATGACTCATATCCAGATTTTGGCCTTTTCATTCTGAAGATGTGCAAACTGTGTGGTGCTAGTGGCAGGCAGAATCTGTTCATCAGCCACCTTTTCCTCTGAGGATGAAACAGTTTCTTTGAGGGAGATTAGTATCATAGCTTGATTCAGAACATAGAAGTTATGATATATTTTTGATTTAAGCTTGTTTTCAGAGTCTGATAAGAAAAAAGAAATGTCCAGTTATAGAAATACATAAATACTTTGGAAATATATTTGGAATGATTGCTTAAAATTTAGTTTATCAGGAGCTATTAAGAAGAAAGGAAGATAATATTTTGTCCAACAGAAAAAGAAGAAATAAATAGAAATGGAAAAAGAGAAGATAATGAAGCGTTATTAAAATAAAAGTTTCAGAGAACTCGGTTTGGAAGTATTAGGAAAACCTCATGTACATGTACACTTTGTAAAGTTAACTTTTCATGCATGATGATTATTTACTGTTCATGTACATACTTGGTAAATTTTGTTTATCAGCTTCAGTTTTGTATGCAGTGCATCATTTTACTGCCCAGTACTGCATTGATCCACACAGCAATACTGAATGCATATTTATGATAAGAGAAGGTTAATGGCCTTCAAAAACTCTCATCTAGTTTTAATCATTTTTTAATTAATTCCATAGAACGTATAATATACAATTTCTTTTATTGTAGGTAAGTGGTTTTGTTTTGTTTCTGGTTTTTTTTTTTCTCTTTGTGTTCATAAAAAAACACAGGAAAAAAGCTTAACAATACATTTTCTCAAATAGTTATATATGTAAATAAAATCCTATTAATATATAAACCTTCATAGCTTTCTATCAAAGCCAATAACTTTTTGTCAAAATTTAACAGTTTCAGAAAAGGTCTACTGCAGTAAAAGACAGTGGAAGCTGCAGTTTCGAACTGTTATCATGAAGCTCTTCCTACTAAATAAAAAAACCCCACCCACATATATGTATATCAATAATTTTATAGGTAGCGCTGGAAAGATTTACTCAAGGCTTTTGATTTTCCCATTGTCTTTTCTTTATCTGATTCTGCTCTTCACATAGTTTACCAAAACAGATTCAATAAAGTGCTAGCACAAGTAAATGCTTGTGTACTGGTTTACATAGAAGCTCATACATACTAAAACATGCATGCACAAAAAAGGGTATGTCCAATGACTGTAATGATGAAAAAAGCTGAAAAATCAGTCACTTTTTTAGTGAAAAAAATCATCTATATTTCCCTCTGCAGTCCTAACTTATATAGTAGATAATTACTATTGGCATTCTCTACATCACAGTTGTATGACCACACAATTTAGGAGAGATTATAATATTTTAAAATTCTCAGTAGTAAGTAAAAAGAGATCTAATTTTGATACAACTCTTAGTGAAAAGGATAGAAGAGAGGGAAAAAAAAGCAACCAACAAAATAAGAACCCACAAAACCATATTGCTTAATGTATACAGTTCAGCAAGCTTTTCATGTGGTGTCATGTTTTACTAGAATAATTATATCAAGCTGCAAAATTATTTTAAAATATTTAAAATATATGTCACTCAAACAAAGCAAAAAATTGCATACATTGTAACAGTGGTGTACATATACAAAGTTGAGTAATAATTGTTTTCTCTTTCTTTCACAGTGAATTCTGTTTAGCGTTTTTGAGAAACGAAAGGCAATGAAAGATGCTTGTGTTTTATGTTGTGTGCATACAAAATGTATAAGCTCCCAAAATTCTTTAAAGGACAAAAGACACACTGAAACTCCCTTGCTGTCTTTTTCACACTGACTCTAATGCTTTGCAATTACTTAACCAGTGACAGTGTTCACTTATCCAAGATCTGTAGCCAGTTCTGTTTAAAAAAGGAAAAGAACAAAGGAAAAAAAAAACCCTAACAAATCCCTCCCCCTGCTCCCCACCAAAAAAAAAAAAAAAAAAACCAGCAACAAAAAACAAACGTGTAAGGAATAGGAGTAAGATCACATCCAAATACTGAATTTTCTTTTGTCTCATTTTCTAACAAAAAATTACCCTGTATCTCTTTTTGCTAGGAGGAAGAAGGGAAAATGAAGGTGGGTAAAGTTCATGAGTATAAGAAAGAAAGAAGCCAGCTGGCACCATAAATTTACAGGCTTTTATTCAACATTTATCGGAAAAAAGGCTGTCCTTACTGCAGTGCTTGCAGCCTGAAATGCACTCCATCATTTCTCTCTGAAACTTTCGATAAGCCCGGGTGTGTGACGGCCTTCGGCTCTAAATCAGGCTCTGCACTTCTAGCATGACCTTCCCCTAGGCACCACAACGTCTCTTGCCTTCTTGTGCACAAATTGAACCAAGGTGCTTTAGACTTGTCTTCTTAGCTACTTTACCTTTTTTACATGATATAGGACATCAAAGATTTTTCAATTTCTGATTTACCTGTTTTCCAGCTTGGATTGTAATGGTAATGATGCATTTATTCTCTAGATCTGAGCAATGAAAGGACTAAAATACAATAGAAGAATAAGTATTTAGCATTCTAGACATGACAACTGAATAAGTAACATACAAACTTCAGAAAATTCTTTTGCTGCATTTATAATCTCATTCAAGGTACACAATTAACTCTGATAAAATAGAAGTAGCATGCTATTCTATCCACAAGTTTCTTGATTGTTTTCATTATTTATTGAACTTGTCTTTTTTATTATACAGAAATATTTTTAAAATTCGTAATTGGTACAGTCCTAGAGAAAGTAAAGAGAAAGAAAACATGTGGTGATTACAGGCTGCTGCTTCTTTAGGATCCAAGAACTTTTAAAAATTAACATTAAAAAAAGAAAACAAGCAATTAATACCCACATTTAGTTGATTATGAAAACACAGTTGAAGCCAAACACCATGGAATGGAGACTGGAATTTTAAATTTGTATTTTTCAATGGGAAATAATTTTCACCAACACACTGTATGTTAGAAAACCTCACTGTGTCTATATACACTGCAGACTTTCAGGATGAATGCAGGTATAGAAAACAAATGTTCTTGAGATTATGACAATCCATTGCTAGAGTCAAATTATGATCTCCAAATGAGTTTCTAGGAAACGTTCTGTTGGAAACACTGGTCCCTACCATTTTCATCTGGATTGACTTTCTATATCTCAAGTTGATGCTCGAAGTACAGCAATTTCACGAATACAAGCCGCACCGTTTTGACCAAAATTTTGCTTCCACACAAGAAATGCAGCTTATACTCAGGAGCGGCTAATATGTGAGTAACTTTCTGACATTTTCAACCCTGGGTGTGCAAACCGAGTCAGTGCAAACTGTAAAGTCGAGCACCTGCCAGTAAAACCCTACATTTACGCAGTTGTTACAAATTGGTTACTCTGTTGTGCGGAGGGTGGAGCTGCTCCGTGCAGGCAGCACAGGGGGTGGGGAAGGCAGGGAAGCTCCCTCCTGCTGGCCCCACGGCTTGGGGGGTTCCCGTCCCCGCGTGCCGCCGCCACAGGAGTGGGGTGGCTCCATCCCCACCTCCCACCGCCGCCACGGGTGCTGGCAGGCTCTGTGCCCCTCCTGCCACCGCGGGGCAGCGCCGGGCCAGGGCGAGCGAACCCAGAGGCAGCGGCGGCCGGCGCCGAGCGGCCCCGCTGAGCGGCAGCGCCGAGCTGGGCCACCCAACCCTGTCGGTAGCCCCGAGCCCTCATGGCCCAAGCCGAGTCAGTAAACCCCGCCCTGCCACGATTCTGTTACTATTTGGCAACTTTGTTGCACGCGGGTCCTCCCTGCGAACGACAGAGCGGCTTATACTCGGGTGCGGCTTATTTATGGACAAAGAATGAAATGTTTGCCAACACCCGGCGATGCAGCTTATACTCAGTGCGTCTTGTATTAATGAAATTACCATAATTTAAAGTTTTATACAGTAAATGTTAACAAGAAGATTTTCTCACAGAAGCAGTGATGTTTCGCTGAAATTTCAGTGGTTTTTGTCATTCCAGATTCAGTATAGAAGAGTTAATTAAAAACTCAAAATAACTCCTCAAAAACATCAACTGATTTTGTTTTACAATTCAGTATATGAGGAGGCCTGAAATCACTTCACCAAATACCTAAGCAAAGTCCAGTTTTCATGGTTCTACACAGACATAAAAATTATATATATTTTTTTTCTTGAATGATTTTTACTACAACCAGTTGTGGGAGGGGGGAAAAAAGGCTTCTCAGTCACTTTGGATGGAATCATATTGCTTTTTTAAACACTTTTACTCACCAGGATGCAAAATGAAAAATCTTTTTTACACTTTGGTGGGTGGATTCTTAATTACGAGATTCAAAACTCAAAAAAAAAAAAAAAAAAAAGGTGTATTTATTCCGCATAATACTAGTTGGAATACTTTCTTCAGGAGAGAGCAAGTTTGAGATTTTTTTCTCCTTTCTTTCCTCCCACCCTTCAGAAAAAGGCATTCTCAGTTGATTGATTATTTAACATTTCTCCTTTGTCAGAAATGGGAAAGTTAGTGATAAAATTTAGGACAAAAGCAGCAGGAAAATCATTAGTTGAGTAGTCTAGTGTCTTCTTGGTCACAACACACTTCAAAAGGTCTTTGCTCTACCTTAAGGAAAGAAAGAACATTTATAAAATTTCACAGATATTGTTTTGCAGAAAAAAGTTCAAAACAACAGTGAGGCAGGAGAAGAATTAGCAGTGGTGACCCAGGCAAGCCCAGAGGTGAGGGTTTTATTTGGCTGTACAGGGGGCTCCTGAGCAGCTGTTCCCCCTGGGCCCCAGGTATCAGAGACAAGAGACCGCCTGGGCTACACCAGCCTTCTGATTATTACCCACTGCTTACTGTCCAGGTTGACAGAGATGAGACAAGTCCCAGGACAAGCTAAAGAACGGATTAAAGGGGCAAAAGGGTAGTTGGTGAATTCCCTCATTCCTTTAGTTATGGGGAAAATGCTGGAAGGAACAGAAGAACACTCCTGACCAACATGTAGCTGAAAACTGGGTGCTGTGTATGAAATTTTGTATGTATGGTTGATCACCATCTTGTGCCCAGGGCACAAAGAAGACCAATGACATCTTGTACTGTATTGAGAATGGTGTGGCCAGCAGGACTAGAACTGTGATTGTCTCCCTGTACTCAGTACTGGGGAGGCTGTACCTAAGTACAGTAATTTCACGAATACAAGCCGCACCAATTTGACCAAAATTTTGGTGGAAACCCGGAAGTGCGGCCAATATTCCGGGGCGGCTAATACATTAACAAAATTCTAAAAGCTGCCAACACGGAAGTGAGAGCCCGTGGCAGCCCCAAGCCAAGCTGGAACCCGGCCGCCCCGGCAGAGGTGGGAAAGCCTGGCAGAGGCGGGGCCTGCAGTGTGGGGGGTGGGCGGCAGAGCCTGAGCCAGCAGGGCGGGGCAGGGGGGCGGCAGAGCCCGGGCCAGCAGGGCAGGGGAGCCTGGGAGAACTGGGGCTAGCAGTGCAGGGGAGCATGGCAGAAGCAGGAAGGCTGGCGGGTGGGGCTGCCTGGCAGCGAGGGAAGCCCAGCAGAATCGGGGCCAGCAGCATGGGGGAGCCCGGCGGTGCGGGGGCCTGCAGTGCCGGCCAGGGCGAGGAAACGCGGCGGCGGTGCAGACGGGAGGGGGCGGCCGGCGAGCCCGGCGGCGGCAGCCCACCGGCAGGGCTAGGGAACACGGCGCGGCCGGCGAGCCGGGCGGCGGCAGCCCGCCGGCAGGGCTAGGGAACGCGGCGCGGCCAGTGAGCCGGGCGGCGGCAGCCCGCCGGCAGGGCTAGGGAACGCGGCGCGGCGCGGCCGGCGAGCCGGGCGGCGGCAGCCCGCCGGCAGGGCTAGGGAACGCGGCAGCGGGGCAGTGCTGACGGGAGAGGGGGGCCAGCGAGCCCGGCGGCGGCGGCAGTGGCTGGCCCGCCGGCAGGTTGAGTACGTAAACAACGCAGCGGCGAGGCGGCCGGTATGCCTACCAGCGGCGGCAGTGGCTGGTCTGCCGGCAGGGCGAGTACGTAAACAACGCAGCGGCGAGGCGGCCGGCATGCCTGCCAACGGCGGCAGTGGTTGGCCCGCCGGCAGGGCGAGTACGTAAACAACGCAGCGGCGAGGCGGCCGGTATGCCTGCCAGCGGCGGCAGTGGCTGGCCCGCCGGCAGGGCAAGTACGTAAACAACGCAGCGGCGAGGCAGCCAGCATGCCTGCCAGCGGCGGCAGTGGCTGGCCCGCCGGCAGGGCGAGTACGTAAACGCAGCGGCGAGGCGGTGTTGACGGGAGAGGGGGGCCAGTGGGCCCGGCGGCGGCTGCAGCACCACCCGGCTGGCCCCGTCAGCAACCATGAGCGGGCCGAGCCTTCCTGGCCCCGCCCCGAGCCAGTAAAGCCCTCTATGCCGCGATCCTGTTACTAATTGGCCAATTTGTGAAAGCTGCGCACGGATTCTCGCGACGAACGAAAGTGCGGCTAATATTCGGGGTGCGGCTTATCTATTGACAAAGACAGCAACATTGTTGAGGCACCGGAAGTGCGGCTTATAATCCGTGCGGCTTGTATTCGTGAAACTACTGTACTGTGTTCAGTTCTTGGCCTCTCTCTGCAAGAAAGACATTGAGAATCTGTAGCATGTTCAGAGAAGGGCAACAAAGCTGATGAAAGGTGAAGAGAGTTAGTCCTGTGAGGAGTAGATGAGGAAGCTTGAGTTGTTTAACCCAGGAAAAAGGAGGCTCAGGAGAGACCTTTCTGCACTGTGATAGGAGGTGGTAGTCAGGTGGTGGTCACTCTCTCCTCCCCTGCAACCAGTGACAGGATGAGAGGACACAGCCTGAAGCTGCATTGGGGGAGGGTTTCAGGTTGGATATCAGGATGAATTTCTTCATGGAAAGATTTGTTAAATATTAGAATGGACTGCCCAGGGAGGTGGTGGAGTCACCATCCCCAGAGTTGCTCAAGAAATGACTGGATGTGGAATTTATTGACAAGTTAGTGATCAAAGTCTGAACTTGATCTCACAGGTCTGCTCCAACCTAAATGATGGTGTGTGAACAACAACATTTATTGTCGCTCTGCTAATTGTGACGTAAAGCTGTAGAAGTAGTGCAATACAAGGTTGGTTCCTAGTGCCTGTTCTACTGGGTTTAAGATTTTTAGTGTATTCTCTCTATTTCTTAGCACAGATCAGAGCAAAGGTTTATAACTGTTTTTCTAATTTCAGATTATGATGTCTTATTCCTTCTGAAAGAGTTAGATTGCTGCCATTTGAGTCTTGCTCTGTAAACAGAAATAATGAACTTATTGAATTTTAGGCACTTCAAATTAGACACATAATCACACATGTAATATAATGTGTGGAAAAGATGAGTTAATTTTTTCATACCCTCAATTATGGCAAATGCTATGACCAAATTCTAAAAGATTGTTGCATGTATACATGTATTAGTGTACATTACAAACATTAAACAATGATTTAATGGTGTTTTGCCTGTACTAAGTTTACTTCTCAAGTTCATATATGATAAAGACACGAAAAATTTATTAAAGACAAGTGATATGTTTAAACCTGAGAAGTTGCATTTCTATTCAAAAATAAATTAAAACAATAAATTTAATTCATGCACAGATGAACCCAGTCTCTGTACATGACAATCATTTGGTATTTAATTTTCCTGGGCTGAATTGCTTCATATCTTGATCCGATGAGCCATTTCAGCTATCTTTCCTACCCCCATATGCTTGACATTTTGTTCATTAGGATTGGCTTTCCTGATCGTCACAATACAAGATAAACTGTTATATTAAGGGGAAATGATGGTGTCGCCTCTCCATAATTGAATCTGGAAGATGTATCTGCTGTTCTTTAGAATGACATATTCAGGAAGCCAAATAATCAACCTCAAGGGAACAGTGTTTTGTGCCTGAGAGATTCAGGTCGCCTAATACTTCACCAGTGATTTTTGCAGAAAATGTGAAGCTTTTGTCAAAAGAAGCTGGCTCACCTGATAAATAATCATGTCATATAGAAATATATGTTTTTACTAAAAATGCTTTAAAAATAAGGTTTAGGGTACTAATTCAGAGAGAATGGGAAATAGAATGCTCTATTCATCACTCTCTGTTGTTTTGCAAAGGCTGTGTTCTAGGACTAAACTTCAAGCGCTCTTTTCTCTCGCTTCATTTTTTGGTTCGAAGAGATAAGACCATAAAAAAATGATACCTGAAATCAGTGCTTAGAAAAGAAATTCTTACGTAAAAAATACAATGGTATCTATTTCTTCTTTTTTTGTTGTTGTTTTTTTTTGTTTGTTTGTTTGCTTGTTTTTTCAAATGTAGATAAAACATGCATTTGTTTTAGAATGCATTTTTTTCTATAGGGAAGGATCATGAACATTCAGAAAGGATTATTTCCATCCCAAATTCTTCAGCCTTGATGAAATATGCTGATGTTGCCAATTACAACAACTGATAAGAGATGTGTAACACAGTCTTCTTGAAATTAGAGAGAGCAATTATATCTTCTCTTAATTTCTATGTCAATACATGCAAAAACTCTAGTAGTTTGTTGGTTTTTTCAAAATCACATAATTTTTATGCAAGAATATGCAATTTTTGTTTTTTTAGATTCTTTTTCATTTCCTTTCAGTAAATTTAAAACTGAAAAAATCTTAACAATTTTTAATATTTCATATTTATTAAAGTATCTTTTCTTTAGAATTTCTGTTTCAATATTGCCTGCATAAAGAAAGGAAATATGTGTGATTTGATACTGAAATCTTTTATGGCAAAACAAAGCATGAAAAAAATTCTTCATAATTTGTTTATACATTAAAGCATGAGGAGATTATTCAGAGCTCATGTTGCATCACTATTTTAAATGAAGATCTTCTGAAAGAACCTCAACCTTTTTGCTCTCTTATCTCTGGATGACAATCAGTTAGAAATCTGTTATTTGTGACTAAGGTTTCAACCTTTACTAATTACTCTTTTTTATATTGATATATACAGTAGTTTCACGAATACAAGCCGCACAGATTATAAGCCGCACCCCCGGTGCCTCGACAATGTTGCTGTCTTTGTCAATAGATAAGCCGCACCCCGAATATTAGCCGCACTTTCGTTCGTCGCGAGAATCCGTGCACAGCTTTCACAAATTGGCCAATTAGTAACAGGATCGCGGCATAGAGGGCTTTACTGGCTCGGGGCGGGGCCAGGCAGGCTCGGCCCGCTCATGGTTGCCGACGGGGCCGGGTGGCCCAGCTCAGCGCCACGGCTCGGCGGGGCTGGCCGGGTGGTGCTGCCGCCGCCGGGCTCACTGGCCCCCCTCTCCCGTCAGCACCGCCCCGCTGCCGCGTTCGCTCGCCCGGCTGGCAGGGCTGCCGCCGCCGCCGCTGCCGGGCTCGCCGCTCGCCCCGCGCCGCGTTCGCTCGCCCCGCGCCGCGTTCGCCCCGCGTCGCGTTCGCCCCGCGCCGCGTTCGCTCGCCCCGCGCCGCTTTCGCTCGCGCCGCGTTCGCTCGCCTCGCGCCGCATTTGCTCGCACCGCTTTCGCTCGCGCCGCGCCTCGCTCGCCCCGCGCCACGTTCGCTCGCGCCGCTTTCGCCCGCGCCTCGCTCGCCCCGCTGCCGCGTTCCCTCGCCCCGCCGGCAGGGCTGTCGCCGCCGCCGCCAGGCTCGCCGGCCGCCCCCTCCCGTCTGCACCGCCGCCGCGTTTCCTCGCCCTGACCGGCACTGCAGGCCCCCGCACCGCCGGGCTCCCCCACGCTGCTGGCCCCGATTCTGCTGGGCTTCCCCCGCTGCCAGGCAGCCCCACCCGTCGGCCTTCCTGCTTCTGCCATGCTCCCCTGCACTGCTAGCCCCAGTTCTCCCAGGCTCCCCCTCCCTGCTGGCCCGGGCTCTGCCGCCCCCCTGCCCTGCCCTGCTGGCTCAGGCTCTGCCGCCCACCCCCCACACTGCTGGCCCCGCCTCTGCCAGGCTTTCCCACCTCTGCCGGGGCCGGCCGGGCTCCAGCTTGGCTTGGGGCTGCCGCGGCCTCTCACTTCCGTGTTGGCAGCTTTTAGAATTTTGTTAATGTATTAGCCGCCCCGGAATATTGGCCGCACTTCCGGGTTTCCACCAAAATTTTGGTCAAATTGGTGCGGCTTGTATTCGTGAAATTACTGTAATATTGATGTCTTCTTTATTTGATATTACAGTGGACATACAATTTAATTTTTCTCACCCTACTTCCATTTTTCATACCAACAAATTGGATACTGTGCTAAATAAGTACATTACTCAATCAAAACACTATAAAAATTTATCTGTGAACTATTTGGCATCTAGAATCTCTGCTAGATTTCATAAGCAGTCTCTTGATCTCTCTCTGTTTCTCATTCCAGTACTATCCACAAAGCTTTATTTCCTATTTATCCGGTATATCATAAAGATATTGTCTCATTACTGTAATTATCCTTTTTCTTTTTAGAAGATCTTGGTTTTCTCATCTTCAAATGGATGGTCATTCTTGAGAAATGTCCTGGGAAAAAATACAATTGTAATAAAAATTCCCAACTTAAATAACTGTTCTTTGAGCTGAAAACAAAGGAATCCAGTGTTGGAAGGGTCTAGTCATAGACGCACAGATATAGTATGTTCAAAGGCAAGAGTGAGCAACTGACACCTCTATAAGACAGAACTCTGTGGTATACAACTAATTTTGCCAGCAATTTCATACATTGTAGAGGCTTCCCATTTCCAGGGGAAATATTGTGATTATTTCACAATAATTAGCTGGTGATAAAAGGAGTGAGAAAATCCATTATGATATCACAGTCACAGAATGACAAAAAGGTTGAGTATGGAAGGGAAGTCTGAAGAGTCTTCTGGTTAAAACCCCTTTCTCAGTCAGGGTCACCTGCAACCAGTTTCCCAGTACCATGCTTTCCATTATCTCCAATGATGTACATTCCGCAATCTTCATGACAACCTGTCACTCCCACAGTGAAAAGGTGTTTCCTGATGTTCAGACACAACCTCCTGTGTTTCAGCTTTTTTTCTATTGCACCTGGTTCTGTGGACAGGTGCCACTAAAGAGTCTGGTTCTGTCATCTTTAGATCCTCTCTTAACATATTTACTCCTGACAGTTCTGTTCTCTAGGCTGAACAGTTCCAAATGTCTCAGCCTTTTCTCACAGGAGACATGCTTGTGTCATCTTTGTGGCTCTTTGTTAGACTATTCAGAATATGTGCAACTCTCATTCTGAGAAGCACAGAGCTGGATAGAGGACTCAAAAAGTGGCCTCATCAGTGCTGAGAAATGGGTAGGATCACCCACACAGAACTCCTGGTAAACTCTTTAGTATGTACCCAGCATTCCTTTCGACTTCTTTGCAGCAAGGGTTTATTGATGGCACCTGTTCAATCAGATGCTGTTTCAATCAGACAAAGCTTCTTTTATAAAGCTGCTTTTCACCTGTGTGTCTCCTAGCTCGTATATTGATGCTTGGGGATGCTCTTCCCATTTAGAAGATTTTGCAGTTCTTGTTGAATTCTATGACATTTCTCGCATATAAGTTCTCTAGTTTGATGAGGTCCATCTTGATGGGAGCATGAATCTTTGGTGTATCAGCCACCTTTCCCAATTTTCTATAAACAAAAAACTTGCCAAGGTTCCCTCTGCCACATTATCTATATCAGTTAATGGAGATATTAAACTAGACTGGACCCAGTACTGATCCCTGGCGTAAACTGCTAGCCACTGGCCTCCAAGTCAAACTAGAATTTGAGCCATTGATTGCCTGCCTCTGGGCCCAGCCATTCAGCTCATTTTTAACCCACCCCACTGCTCATCTAGCCCAGACTCAACAGCTTGTCTGTGGGAATTTTATGGTGTCTTAAGCCTTAATGAAGAACAGATAGACAATGTTCATCACTCTCCTCTCATGCACCAAGCTATTCATTTCATCATATGGGTTTATCAAGGTGGTCAAACATGATTTACTCCTTTGTGAACTCTATCTGATTTTCCTGTATTTCCTTATGTGTCTGTAAGTGTTTTCTACGTTTAGGCCTGCATCCCCTTTCCAGTTTTATAGCAAGACTATTTTGAAGAAAAAGCTAATGCTGCCATTTTGAATGACTACCAGTTAAAAGCCTCCTAATTTTGTTTCTGACTTCAACATTAGTGTGTTGATTTAAGAAATCCAAATACTCTCTGTATCAGTTTCTATGTTCATGGCATGTAGTTAGAGAACAATACAGGCAGGTACATAGGGCTTCATTGATTACTCAATTTAGAACAAAAGTGAAAAAAACTTTCACGCAACATGAGCATTTCAGTGCCATTCTGTTGATACCAAATCACTTAGAATGCAGCAGATTTTGAATTCACCACTTTTTTCTATATTGGATAACTTCATGATCAATACTCCTTCTGACTCAAAATATGCAAGGTCTTCTTAAATCAAATAGTAAATTTTGTATATTTGGAAATTCAAACAAAATAGTATTAAAACAATTTTCATTCCATGCTTTTAACTAATGAACTTTAAAACATCAAAATGGAAGCATTTATCTTTCCCATTATACCTAAACCTGGAGGCAATGAATCATCTCAAAGGAGGAATACTTTGCAGAGCTGGTTTCCTACAAAATTTAAAAGGTATTTCTAGTAGAATTATTTTAAGACACAATTTGTAAATTTTACTGCATATTTTACCCTTTTAGTGTGTTTCATGCTTAAAGACTTTAAAGACTGGTATGTTGCCTATACCATATTTCATGATCAACTTTTTTATCCTCCCAGTCTTTCCATGTAGAAGGGAGACAATAAATGATCTTAAAATAAAAAATATATTGTTAATGACAGTGAATTGCAAAAAGGGAAAAAGATTTATCCTTTCCGTATTCAAAAAATGCCTTTTTCCCCTAAATGTATTTTATACATGGTGAAAGAATAGTGAAGGAAATGTCTTCACGCACTTTTACTAGATCATAAAAGAGCCTGGAATAATGGTAGCATAAATTGCTTTGGTGTGTGTATTAAAAACTTAATCCTATGATTGTGAATATGGTCACTTATAAAGAATAATTTTCTCTTTTGTCATAAAAAATATGATAGTTCATTAATATCCATTCACATCTTTGTCTTTCTAATGCAGCTAGCATAATGTGTTTGCAGAATTTTCCAATAAGCAGGTTAAAGAGGATAGATATGCTAAATAAGCACTTTCTGAAGGGAACTTTATCCCATATTTGCTCTAAGTGTTCCAGGTATCTTTTTTCCCTGAAAATTATTGACTATTGTTACCAACAAGGTATAACATTATATATGCCAGTACACTGATTACTGGCACCGATCTTTAATCTTAAATTCTTGTGAATGTCATGCAAAGCTGAAAGTTGTGATGTACTAGGCTTTTTTTAATTTCTATGAAATACTAACTCTCTGTGTACACCGTCTCTTATAGATTAGAATCCCTGTTTTCATATGTTTTTAGTCTCACATGACCCAATTTGATGATATTTCTCTCTAAAGCATGAAATTTTTAGCATCTTTTATAGATCTTGTCGAAACTTAAAAAACAAACAAAAAAATCCACCAAAAAAGAAAACCATATACATAAAATATTTTCCTTAAACAAGTAGATATGGAATTAATTACAGTAATTTCACGACCATAAGGCGCACCGGACTATAAGGCGCACCCCCCAGGAGTCGGCACATTTCGCAACTTTGTAGATCAGATAAGGTGCACCGGTCTATAAGGCGCACTTTTTTTTTTTTGCCGTGAGGAGCCGCGCGGTGCGCAATAAAGTAACGAATTGCTGGCAGGTGCTCAATTTGTAAACATTTTTCAAAGATCGGTGTAGCCTTTAAATGCAGCCCCAGGCGCCCTCCCCGTGCAGCGTGCCCCGGCACTGCTGCCCACCCCCGGCGCCGGCTGGCACGGTTCACAGCACCCAGCTTCCACCGTGCGACCGCGCTGTGTCCCAGCTTCCCTGCGGCCAGCGGCGGCGACGCTTCCCGTTGTTCCCCGCGGCCACGCCGCTTCTCTCCACTTCCCCAGAGCTGCGTCACTTGTCGCCGCTTTTCGGCGGCTGCGGGGGCTTCCCCGCTGCCGCTCCTCGGCGGTCGCAGGGGATTTCCCCGCCGCCGTTTCTTGGCGGCCACGGGGGCTCGGCCGTCTCCGCTTCTCAGCGGCCATGGGGGCTCCGGCAGCGCCGCTTCTTGGCGGCCGCAAGGGGCTTCCCCGCCGCTGCTTCTTGGTGGTCACGGGGGGCTCAGGCATTGCTGCTTCTCGGCAGCCACGGGGGCTCGACCTGCGCGGCGATTTGGCGGCCGCTGGGGCTCCGGCGGCGCCGCAATTCAGCGGCCGCAGGGGCTCCGGCGGCGCCGCAATTCAGCGGCCGCAGGGGCTCCGGCGGCACCACGATTCGGCGACCGCAAGGGGCTTCCCTGCCGCCGCTTCTCGGCGGCCGCGGGGGCTCGGCCGTCGCCGCTTCTTGGCGGCCGCGGGGGCTCCGGCGGCGCCGCGATTCAGCGGCCAGGGGGGCTCCGGCGGCGCCGCGATTTTGCGACCGCGGGGGCTTCCCCGATGCCGCGATCCACCGGTCGCTGGGGCTTCGCCGCCGCCGCTTTATGGTGGCCGCAGCAGCTCGGCCGGCGCCGCCTTTTGGCGACCGCAGGGGCTTCGCTGCCGCTGCTCCGATGCCGCCGCCGGGCGGGCTCTGCTCAGGGCTGTTGCGGGCTCGCGCTTCTTGTTCCCTCCGCGCCCGAGCCAGGGCCACCTGCGTTCTCGTTTCCCCCTCGCCCGGGCCAGGGCCGGCGCCGCCCGGTTTCTCGTTCCCCCAGCCCCCGTGGTGGCGCCACCCAGCTCCTTGTTCCGCCCAGGCCAGGACTGGCGTTGGCTGCCTCCCTCCCCTCTTGGTTCCTGCCGGTTGTGGCCGCCCGCTCCCGCCCCCGCTTGCGACACGGTACTCCCGCGGCACCGCCCCCCCATTGCGGCTCGCACTTCCGATTTGACAAATTTTGCAACTTTGTCCATCAGATAAGGCGCACCGGACTATAAGGCGCACTTCCGGGTTCAGGGAAAAAATTTAGTCAAAAAGGTGCGCCTTATAGTCGTGAAATTACTGTAATTATTATGAATTATGATGGCATAATAATAAATACTACATGATGTGTCAAGGAAGTAAAATTAAGAAAACCAAAATACTGCTATCTGGTTAAATATATGCGTAGAGCCTATTGGAAATAGCTTATCACTGAAACCTACTGTGTTGGGTTGACACTTTCTGACTGCCAGATAGCTACCAAGCCACTATCTCACTATTCTTCCTTAAGTGAGCAGAAGATAAAATTAAAATGTTTGTGCATCAAGACAAAGACAGGGAAATTCCCTACCACTTACTGCCATGGGCAAAAGAGACTCAGTTTAATGAAAAATGGTTTAATTTATCATCAATTAAAGTGCATTTGGATAGTGAAAAACAAAACAAAACAAAACAAAACAAACAATCAAATAAAAGAAAACAAAGAAAAAAAAAAATCCACTCTTTTTCTAGGTTTGGTTTCACAATGGTAACACTTATTTAAGAGATCACTCCAGTATAAGAATTATTTAAGAAATAAAGCATTGTGTCTCTCTTTTAGTTATATATAGCTATATATTTGCTTTTCTAAAACATTTTTTCTTTACTTAATAGACCATAAATATTATCATTGCAGGAAATCTATTTTTAACTGATATTTCACAGTCGGTGTTCTGGGAAGAGTATGAGAAAGCTATGAAGGCTACCCAGTTGTGTAGGGATGGGGTGAGGAGGACCAAGGTCCAGCTGCAACTGAGCTTGACAAGGGTCACAAAGAATGACAAGAAGGTCTTCCACAGATATTTCATCCAGAAAAGGCAGGTCAAAGAAAGTGTGCCCCCATTGATGAGCAAGGTTGACAAACTGATGAGAACGGACAAGGAAAAAACAGAGGTATTCAATGATGTTTTTGGTCTGTCTTCACTGGCAACCTTTCTTCCCACATCTCTTGAGTGGATGGGCTACAGGGATTGGAGAAGCAAAGTGCCTAACTATGTAAGTGAAAATCAGATTTGTGACCACCTGAGGAACCTGAACATATGTAAGTATATGTAACCACACAAGACACGTTCCAGAGCGCTGAGTGAGTCCTGAGTGACTTGGCTTATGTAGTTGCCAAGACACTATCCATGATATTTGAGAAGTCATGGAAGCCAGATGAAGTCCCTGGTGAAAGGGAAATATTGTATACAGTTTTAGAAATGGGTAGAAAATGCAAGGATTTGACACTTGGCCTCATACTATACTATACTATACTATACTATACTATACTATACTATACTATACTATACTATACTATACTATACTATACTATACTATACTATGCTATACTATACTATACTATACGCCAATCCTACCTGTCCAGCCTTTCTGCACTTCAGTGGATCAATATTCCTGCCCTACTCGGTTTAATCTACAAACTTTCTGAAGGTGCACTTGATTTCCTTGTCCAAGTCACTGATAAAGACACTAAATAGGACCAGTACCAACATTGAGTGTGGCAGAACTCCCCTTGTACCTGGTCAGCATTTGGATTTAACCCCATTCTTCACCACTCTCTAGACCTGGACATACAGCTTTTCTTATTTTTTTTTAACCAGGAATGCTTCCATCAAATTGTTGAGCAGCCAGTATTCCCAGGAGAATGAAAACATCCACAGCCTTTCCCTTATCACCTATGTGTTTGGTCTTTTCATAGAAGGAGACCAGCTCAGTCAAACAAGACCTGTCTTTCTCAAACCCATGTTGACTGAGCCTGTGTTATGGTGCAATTAGGAAGAAATGTCTTTGCTGGAATTAAATTGCAAATGAGACCATATTCCAAAGTGAATAGTACAGATTCTATTTAAAGATATAATTGAGGCAGAGATATTATGAAATAGAAAAGGGGAGCAGTGAGAGAAAGCAGAAAATAGTCACCACTTGTTAATTCAGCAGTGTCCAGTTAGTGCCTTTTCACCCTGAGCTTTTCGGTGGTGGAGCTCCCCAGATCCTCCTTGCACCTCTCCTTGTAAAATCAGCCTTGCAGACAATGACAAAGGACTGTCAAATAAAAATGTTAGTGCCATTTTCTGCTGGAGTAGTGACAAGTAGTTCTCCCCTTTTTGTCTTAGAGGATGACTCATTCCTCACTTCATCTGCTTCTTAAGTACCTACGCCAAAGTAGGAACTACCAGGGACAAACTCTTTATCCTTGTTAACAATCTGGATTTACAATACACATGGAGATTGGAGAGTAGAGTAGATGGAGAGTCTTTATTCGTCTACTTGGGGTCTGTGAAGAACAAGTTCCCCACATAACATTTTTGAGAAAAAAATTACGTCATTTGTTTCTGGTGTAATAAACGCTCAAAATCTTTTAACTTGGCTGCATCCTTAGCTTTGATCTTCATGAAGTAATGCATTTAAATTTAATTTTCTATATTCATTTAAACATTCTTGTAGTGTATAGATCATTTTATCTTCTTAAAAGTTCATTTGTGTTTTAATAATCCACATTAGTTCTTGGCATCTCTGTAGCAAGATCATGCTGTGAAATCTTAATTCTTATGCTATTATGAAAAACTTGTTTTGTTCACTTAAAAAGTGTCATTTGGTTTCTTTATGTTTTTTGCTTTAATCACTGAAAGATCTCCAGGCAGATTATATCAAATTGCCTCACTGTTCTCACTAACAAAGGCAAAGAACGACTAAAATGGTTCACTATTTATTTATATTATTTCTTAAGGAGAAACATTTAACACCTTCAAAACAGAATTAAGGGGAAAAGCAATGGAGCAAATGATGTTAGAAAAATATGTACACTAAATCTACATTACACAAAGTTGAATAAAATAAGCTTGTTATTTGATGCATTTTAAAGTGTTCTGCCAAGCTTTCAGCTGAAGGAACTGTACTGAATCTGTGTACTGTTCAATACATCAGATATTAAGAACAGTTTGCAGCACACAAATAAATTGGAAAAAATGTGGTGTTCTGCACTCAAGAAAATATTTTATCAGTCAAATATGTAGATTGACTTCATATCAGAAACATACATATAATTCTACATGATCTCAGATTTGCAAAATGCCATCTTGAAATAAAATATACAATTAAAAATAAAACTTATTAAAAGATCAGTCAGCAAATATTTTGATTAATAGAGAAGTTAGGAAAGCAAATTATGAATTAATCTCTTCCAGTTACAAGTAAGAAATTCTTCTAAGCAGTTACATTACTATAAGAAGTGATCTAATTTCACAGGGTCTAAGATCCTAATCTAAAGTCAAAGACAAGTCAGGCATGCTAACATTGGGTTCTTCACTAAATAAACATTTTAAAGCTCCTGAAAGGTTGAAATTTTACTTCCTGAGTCATGTTTTAGGAAGCAAGAAGCAATTTTTCATAAGTTGTATTTTATTGTATCTGCAGAGTAATGTTTTTGTCGTAATAGTGAGAGATAAATAAAAGATAAAATTGCAATATTAGCATTCAGTTAAAAAAAATAATAGTGGTACCTGAAAAAGCTGTTTTCTTACTGATTAAGAATTTGAAAGGAATATTTGCCATTTTTATAAGTCAGACTCTATATATGGAGATTTAATTTAATTTGTATTTGTATCTTGAGGAAAACACACATGTTTCATCAGGAACTACCATGTCATTGCCATAAGAATAGCATAATTAATCATAAGGAAGATAGTACTTATCAAACATATTACAGTTGAATAAAATGAATAAAACAACCGAAAATAGTCAAGAAAAAAAAAACAAAAACAAGATGAACGGCATATCTTGCCCTACTAAGAGTCATGAAGTATATTAGAATAAGAATACTAAGTTTCACTGATATTGAAATGAGAAATTTGAATTGGGATTAATCTCAATTGGTAGCACCACTAGAAGAAATATTGAAGCTAGTTAGGGATCTGAAAAACTAGCAAGACTCTGCTAGTCAAGGTCTTAATCATAATCAACAGAACAAAAGGGGTTATCAGTTTTGAGCGTTGAGCCACGCCATTTCTGAATTTCTTTTTCATACCTTTTTTTTCCTCATAAACCACATAAAGAATCTGTGTGATTAGTTTTCTTTTTAAGATTTTAGCTTTTAAATAGCTATTGATAAAGGCAATGAATCTTATCCTTTCCATTTGTTGATTAATTATCTTCTAACTGGCTAATTTACTGGTGTTCTTATTGCATTAGATCCATTTTAATAGAATTTCAAAACCATAAAAGATATTGATCTCTGGTGGTCAATAGGGTCCAGTTTTTAATCCAAATTTTGTCCTGTTTTGTCATCATAGTACCAACATCTCATTTTCTTTGTTTCCTATTGTATCTTGTATTTTTAGATTTTAATAATGGTGGGGAGGTTCACTTTACTTGTTGTTTATATTGGGTGCAGGTGTCCAGGTGTCTGTAGTAGGGGGCTGCAGAGCTGGCATCTGTGAGAGATGACTGGACCTGTCCCATGCTGGATGCAGGTAGTTCCAGGCAGCTCCAGCAAGCCCACTGCAGGGTACACCTGAGCCCCACAGCCCCAAGCCAAGGTGGTGGTACATCAGGATAAACACATTTGAGAAAGGGGAAAACACTGTGCAGCAGTGAGGGATGGGGGGAAATGTGTGAGAAAGAGCCCTGTGGACGCCAAGGTCAGAAAAGAAGGAAGAGAATGTGCTCCAAACGCTGGAGCAAGTATTCCTCTGCAGCCTCTGGAGGGGGCCAAAGTAGTGCAGTTATTCCCCTGGACACCATGGTGGAGCATGTTGGACATTTTCTGTAGGACTACTGCCTGTGGACAGGACCCATATTGGAGCAAGCAGAACATATGAGGAGGAAGGAGCCGCAGACTGCTGCTGACACCGATCCTCATTCCCCATTCTGCCAGGTCTGTCCACATAGAAGGAGATGGAGGACTTGGGAAAGAAATAGCGAAGCTAGGTCTGGAAAAGGGGTCAGGGAAAGGTGTTGTTTTACTTTTGTTCTTGTATCTCACAGTTTTAATTGGCAATAAATTTTCACCCGGGCAGTTTTTGTGATGACACATCCATGTGATGATGAGGCCATGTGGAAGGCAATCTTCCTCTGTTTAAGTAAACCTATGAGTTTTCAATCTTTTCTTTCCTTGTTCATTCAAGGATGTGGAGTAAGAGAACACCTGGATAGGCATCAGGAATCCAGTCAAGGTTAATCCAACATAGTGCTACAAAGAAGAGGCAGAAAATAGGGACTACCAAAACATTTACAGTAATTTCATGACTATAAGGTGCACCCTTTTGACTAAACTTTTGGTCTGAAACCGGAAGTGCGCCTTATAGTCCGGTGCGCCTTATATAATGGACAAAGTTCAGAAATTTGCCAACCCGGAAGTGCATGCTGCAAGCCGAACCATGACCTGCAGGCACTGCGGCTGTGCGGGGGAGCCGGGAACCTTGGGACTCACAACCGCTGGGCGGGGGAAACCGGGAACTGGCACGGTCGCCGGGTGGGGGGACGCCAGGACACAGTACGGCTGCTGGGCGGGGGGATGCTGCGCAGCTGCCAACCGGGGAGAAATGAGGAGAAGTTGCGCGGCCACTGGCCAGAGGGACACGGTGCGGCTGCCGGCCGGGGGGGAAATGGGGAGAAACGGCGCGGTGGCCACCGACCAGGGAGAAGTGGAGAAGGAAGAAGCCACCGCCGCAGGCCAGGTGCTAACTGCATGGGAAGACAGGGAGAGAGCTGCCACTGGCGGCTCCAGACCGGTGCTAAGCATGCGGGAATGGAGGAAGCCACTGCCTCTGGCCCGGCATGAGCTACGCAGGGAAAGAGGGAGGGAGCCGCCACCGCCAGCTCCGGACCAGCTCTAAGCACGCGGGGACAGAGGAAGCCGCAGTCACTGGCACAGCACGAGCTGCGCAGGGAAGAAGGGAGGGAGCTACCGCCACCGACTGTACCGGTGTTAAGCGTGCGGGGACAGAGGAAGCTGCAGCCGCTGGCCTGGCTCGAGTTGTGCGGGGAGGAAGGGAGGGAGCCGCCAGCCCGGTATGAGCCGCAGCCACCCTGAGCCGCCCCGGACCGCGGGCAGCCCTGAACAGCCGTGAACCGCGGCAGTCCTGAACTGTGCCTTGCCAGCCAGCACCTCGGGCAGGCGAGAGTGCTGAGGCCCCCAGCACGGGGAGGGCACCTGGGGCTGCTTTTAAAGGCTACGCCAATCTGTGAAAAATGTTTGCAATTTGAGCACCTACCAGTAAACCCCGCGATTCCATTACTATTTTGTTACTTTGTTGTGTGTAGTGCAACTCCTCGCTGCAAAAAAAAAAGTACGCCTTATAGTCCAGTGCGCCTTATATAACGTACAAAGTTGCAAACTTTGCCGGCTCCTGGAGGTGCGCCTTATGGTCGTGAAATTACTGTATTTGCTTAGTTAACTTTTCTTTCACACAATTTTTTTTCAAGATCTAACCTAAAGAAAGCAAGAAGGATAAATTAGATTGAGCAATTATTATATTAATTTGTTTGCTAACATAGAAAAATAGAAAAGAAATTACCTAGAAATGCATATGTGGTGCGAACTTTCAAAGCTTCTGTTAAGGCACTGATTTTAAATTAATTTAGTTGTGACCTTGGACAGCCTTTGATTTTTACAGCAACTTTTCTCAACGGTTCATTTTTTGAAGATATATTGTTGTTTAAGTATGTTTGCAATGTTCTTTGAAATAAGTAACTTTTATAGACCCTAGTAGACAGAATGAAACACAATACTGCATAATGTTACGTGGGTATACTTTATTGCAACCCACCCCTCAAAGTACCGAATCAGTATTGTATTCTCTGAGAAATACTTCAAGGTAATGTAAAGTTCAAATTAAGTTGTAACTTATAGACTGGCAAGTTCATAAGTTTGCTTGCTGCAAATGCCATACGGTTCAACCATGATATATCCTTAACATACTTATTTTTCCTCCAAATGTCCAAGAATTTTTTAGATTTGTTTTCTATTTGTTCTATGCTGTTAAAGAGAATTAAGAGAAGAAAATGCATAAAGAAGAAATTTACCTGGCTGCATTCCTAATCTCAGCATTTGCAAAAACAAGTGAATAAGAAAGATTACATATATCATCAGTGCATATAAAATCTAAATATCATCTGCCTCAGTATTCTTCACAACATTTGGACTAACTAAATCTGATATCATATGTGCAATTTAATTTAATAAGGGCCATACTGACTTAGATTCAAACTGTTGGTCTGAAATCTCAAAAAAAAAACTCCTCAGAAGCATACATGAGTAACTTCAGCACCACATAAGCAGCTAGAGTGTACAAATTTGGAAAAATACATTTTAAGAAGGGCAGTTATTTTTATTTAGATTCATAAGTAGCTCAATTTGATGGATTGATCAAAGTGTTTTTAAATGCAAAATTTTCTTTAGAACTAAGTACAATGCAGAGATAAGAAAAATGTAAATTCTGTAATTTAAAGGTCAAACCCATTATATGGCAGCAATCTGAATGTCAAA